>NC_058407.1:91723382-92023382 GCF_002201575.2 Neomonachus schauinslandi | reverse complement strand
CAAACCTTGTAGTACAGTTCCTGTAATTAACAGATATCCTGGGAATCTGCTCTGGCAGCTGAATAATAATATGAGGCCACTCCAGTGTCACTGCTTCTGTTGTAAGTATTACAAATTCCTAATGTAGATGATTTATTATTCATTGTGTACAAAACACATAGGACTTTTGGATAGTATATGAATAAACAACTTTCCTTAGATAGTGAAGTCAAACACAATGAAACGGTAACAAATGAATATAAGTTCTTCTTGAAACAAAGAAATATATAATATACAACGTGATAATATATAAACCCATGTACATAAAGTCCCATGCCTTCCTGGGCCCGTACCATTCTCTTCCTTTTCTCAACTATACAGTCGTCAGCCTGTACTAATCTTAGTATTTCCCCTTTTGCCTAGGCTGCTAAGAAGCTCAAAGCTGAGATTTTTTACTCAATTTCAATAGGTAACTGTAATTCAGATTTTACTGTACCTTTTCTAGCCCCATATTACTTGGTTCTTGCCCTTTGATCCTGTTTTAATGTGTATGTGTGTAATGTGTGTATCTTTTGATCCCAGTCTCATACTGTAAGCTGCTTTAAATTCTTATTGGAAGTAGGCTGGGTTTCAATTTTTTAAACTTTATTTTTTAGTTAGAGAGTGTGTGTGCACTCAAGTGGGGGGGTGGAGCAGCGGGGAGTTGGAGGGGAGGTGGGGTGGGGGAGAGGGAGAACCTTAAGCAGGCTCCATGCCCAGCACAGAGCCTGATGGGGCTCCATCTCATGACCCTGAGATCATGACCTGAGCCGAAATCAAGAGTCAAGACGCTGAACGAGTGACCCACCCAGGCGCCCCTCAAATTTTTTTTAAATGTTGACAATATTCTCTCAATTATTTAAAATAGTTATCTCAAAACAAGACTATAAGGACTTAGAGGAGGATCTTGCTTCTACCTCAGAGGGCTTCACACTGGGCATATATTATGCACCCAGTACATACTGGCTGGCTGACTAATACATACCTTTAAAAAGCAATCTTTATAAAAAATGTGAAAAGGGTCGGAAGGAAATAAAACAATATTGGTAACAGATGTGTTAGGATGTTGAGGTTATAGGTTTCCTTTTCTCTTTTTCGAATATTCTGCATTGTACTTACGTTGCTTTTACAATCACGACACTTTTGAGGATGTATTTTAGAAATCTGAGGGGCGCCTGGGTGGCTCAGTCTTGATTTTAGCTCAGGTCATGATCTCAGAGTTGTGGGATCAAGCCCCGTAGGCTCAGCGCTCGGCGGGAAGTCTACCTGGGATTCTCTCTCTCTCCCTCTGCCGCACCCCTCCCCACCCCATGCGTGCAGGCTCTCTCTAAAATAAATAAATAAATCTTAAAAAAAAAAAAGTATTACACTGGATTGGGGTTCTGCTCTTGGGAGAAATGAGTGCTAAAGGGAGTCTTAAAGCAAAGGAGGTCACATGCCCAGGGACCTGGCAAAGAGAAGGGAAAGGTGTGCGAGGCAGCCGTGCAGGGGGACCCAACAGGTGGCTGTGGCACACATGTTACCAGAAAGGAGGTGTCAAAGGTGGGGAGCAGGTGCTGCAGGGTCTGGGACCATTAGGCTAAGGACCGCAGGCTGCTGAACAGGGAACAGCAAAAGCACTGACGGTGACAAGTGGAAAGAAGAAAGGCAGGCTGTCACTACAGCAGTTCAGGAATAAAAATCTAGGACAAAAAGGGGCAGAGAGGATAACAAACGAAAAAGGTAAGGGGGAGCCAGTGAGGATGAGACGTTATAAAGGCCAAAAATAAAGAAGCAATAATTGAGCTCACTAAGGACAGCTCTAAGGAAAACCAAAAGAACTTCTCAGATGATCATTTGTAAAACTACTAAAGAGCCAATTATGAATTAGGCACTTTGCAAGGTACTCTCCATCCGTTATCTATTTTAATCCTCACAATATCCCTCTAAAGTACACACACTATCTTCAGTTTCCAGGTCAGGAAATGGAGAAACTTACCCCAAATCACTTAACTAGTAACCAAGGAAGGCAGGGCCCAAATACAGTTTGGCTCCAAAGTACATGCCGAGTCACCCCCCTGTGCAGCCTGCGCACAAACCCAAGAGGCGGGGCAGGAACCGAGGGTAGGGTGAGGAGGGAGAGGGCCAGAGGGGCAGCCAGCCGGGACCGGGCATCTTGAGAGTGTCCCGCAGTCCCAGGCAACCCCAGCTCACTGCTGCACGTGTGAACTAAAAATAAAGACAAAACTCCAGAACACTTGAGTCCTTCCAACAAACCCAGAAACTCATTTGAAATTTATCTCAGTAATAAAAAGACAAAACCCCCACAAGCCTGCAAGTCACTCAGCCCTGGTACAGGGGCAGTCTTCCCACTGCGCGCCCTGCCAGGACGGACCATGGCAGAGAGCACGGCAGAGGCCAGCAACCACCGTGACCCCGTTGGACGCCCTGAATTACCTGGAGGGGTGGGGGAACGGTGACTCTAGTAAATAGGGACGAGTAAGTGAAATACTGGGAAGTATAAATATTTTCAGATATTACTAATAAATTAGAATAGCATTTGGGTGTGCTTAACCAAGCTGAAACATGGTAAATTCCTTCCGTCTGAATTAAGTGGCAGGATGACCCCAATATCTCTCAGGAGAGAAGCAAGCAAGCTGGGGCAAAGTTATTCATATTCTCTCTTTTCTGCTAACCCTCCTAAAGCTCAGACATTATGATGAGTTCTCTTCTAAATAGATCCTGAAATTGCACTTTTAGCTGAATCTAGAGCCAAATGTCTTTGGATTGACAGGACATGCAATAGGAACATTAACCGGAAGTGTTACCTTCTAAAGAGGCAAAAACTGAATGATATACTGAATACTTCCTAGAAATACAACGGTGGGGGTGATTCATTTGGGAGTTCTGTTTGTGAATATTATAATGTGAATTATCTTCTCTAAAGCCTTTTATCTTCTGATGTTTCAAAGAATGCATCCTAATTAAAGATGAAAACTTTTGGCAATCTGGAATCTTGAAGGAAAAAAAAAAGGGAGAACTGTTTTGGAATTACTCAAAGTTCCAAAAGCATTATCTAGAAATTCCTCTCACAGATGAAAAGGTATAGTTGAAGGGCTTAATGTACTTAATTTC
This sequence comes from Neomonachus schauinslandi, assembly GCF_002201575.2. Lineage (NCBI taxonomy): Eukaryota > Metazoa > Chordata > Mammalia > Carnivora > Phocidae > Neomonachus > Neomonachus schauinslandi. Next base: position 92,020,250 of record NC_058407.1, on the reverse strand, counting down.
ACATTTTAAAAGGAACTAGTTCTTTTTTTTTTTTTTTAAAGATTTTATTCATTTATTTGAGAAGAGAATGAGATAGAGAGCATGAGAGGGGGGAGGGTCAGAGAGAGAGGCAGACTCCCTGCTGAGCAGGGAGCCCGACGTGGGACTCGATCCCGGGACTCCAGGATCATGACCTGAGCCGAAGGCAGTCGCCCAACCAACTGAGCCACCCAGGCACCCGGAACTAGTTCTTTTTTAATTACAGTAACGAATTCAGAGATATTAATTATGGGGTAGAATGCACACACTTCTGTGACTAGACGAAGAAAACATCAAAAACTTCTCACATGGAACATCAGGAGTGAAGCTCATCATGCTGCTCAAGAGCGAACAGCGTATCTCCCCCGTTCAGCCACTCTCCACTAAAACTACATTTCAAATACACATCACCAGTTTACCACAGAAGACCCGATCCTGAGGCGCCACAGTGTCACCAAGCCCCTGCAGCTAGGAGTCGGGAGGCTCCAGGACTGACTGGCCAGCAAGGAGAACACAGCACAGGGCAGATCAGAGCCTGCCACAACCAACCCCAAGGACGTGAGTGAGTGAGTGAGTGTGTGTGTGTGTGCATGTGTTGGAATTTTATTAGATCCCATACTACTTGAAATTATTGGCAAGCGAACTGAGGCTTACAAATCTCGTGACATAAAGGCTTTAAATGCAGTGATATGTGTTTTCACAGGATTTGACTTTTCTCTGGGGAGAACGTAGCAGCGAGGTAAAAACAGTTTAAGGAACGCCACCAAGGTTTCCAAAAGTCTTTTATAGGATTTGAAAAAATGGCTAAAATTTAATCCCAGAAGTTTAAGTGATTTTCAAACACTGGCAAATACACAATCACAGATCCCATCAGGCTTAACCTTGGTAGTGTTAAGGTAGCTGGAATGTCACAGGGCAGTCCCTCAGGAACAGCATGGCACACACGTCACCTTGGCCACTGAATAAGATAAGCAGCATCATGTGTTGTTCCTAGACTTATGAAATCTCTGAACATAGGCCCCTTTTCTCTCCAGAGAGAAAAAGGGAGGGAGGTAAAGGGTGCACCTGCACATGAGACTATAACCCAGACGACTTGTAATACTACCGGAGCTACTTACCAATGAAATCCACTGATTTGTCCAACCATGGCAAAATCTTCTCACAAAAGCTGTCATTCACAGGCACTCGCAAGAAGTGAGACTCGGGGATAAAGTCAGGCTTAGGACAGGTATTGCTGGCATTTAACACATAACCAATCCCATTCTGTTGCATCAGCTCCTATGGAGGGAAAGAGCAATTAAAGTGATTAACATACCAGCACAATCATTTTTGGAAGAGTAAAAGTTTAATGATAACAATTACTAGTTTCCTTGAAATCAGAGTTAATTCAATCGGTGAAATCCAAAAACCTAGCACAGGGACATTTAGAGACTTTAGTTTAAAGCAGAATTGTTTTTAAGGGCAAAAAAAAGGCTGTGTAAAATAGTATGCTTGAAGGGATGCCTGGGTGGCTCAGTAGGCTGAGCATCTGACTCTTGGTTTCAGCTCAGGTCATGATTTCAGGGTCATGAGATCGAGCCCGGCCGGTGTTAGGCTCCACAATCAGCAGGGGGTCTGCCTGCGAGTCTCTCCCGCTGCCCCTCCCCCAACTCTCTCGCATGCATGTGCACTCCCCCTCTCTCTCAAATAGGTAAATCTTGAAAATAAAGTAATATGCTTGAAGATCACGCATCATTAATATAATCAACTCTGTTATCTTCATTACTGAGAAGTGGAAGAACACAAAATAAAACCATGACAGTTTACTATCACTTTAGAGTATAGATAGGCACACACAACAAGAACATTTTCTTCCCAAACGGAACATGCTGGTTGTTCTCAAAGATAAAGTCCTAGGCAGTCCTGTGGCTCTGAATACTCTCTTTAAAAGACTGAATCTATTGCCTTTGCTTTAATTATCAGTTCTACACATTGACAACTTTTAAATATACATTCTCTTTAATTTCCCACCCATCTTTCCAACTACCTACTGGGTATCTCTGTTTGTATGTTTCTCAGGCCCTTCAAACTCACAATGTCAGAAACTCAACAAATTATATCTCCCTGTAACCCAAAGCTGGGTTTATGGTAATACCATCTACTCAGACACTTGAGCTAGAAAATATGATCGTGTCATTTCTCTTCCTTCACGACCCCCATCCGAATGGTTGCCAGATCCTTTTGGTATCCCTCTCCCATTTGTCCTCTCCTCTCTGCTGCCTGTCACTGCTCAGTCAGTGGGCAGCCACAACAAAAAAGCCACCAGGGAGCTCCTGAAGTTGTGATGCTTCATCTCTAAACCATATACTGAACAAAATCCAGAGTAACCAAACCTGGGCTAAGTGCTCTGCCCACACTTCAATGTCGTGTCGCCGCCTGCTCTTGTCCAAATCCCCCAATGTCACATGTACACCCAGCCCTCCCTGCTGCCGTTCACACCACTCCTGTGCTTCGTAGGCCCTGTTCCTCTTCCTGGTCACTCTCGTCCACTTTTCCGGCTTTGATGAAATTAACTTTACCGAAATTAGCTCCTTCCACTGACGCATAATTCACCATTCCATTCTCTGCCCTTCCAAAGTACTTTGTTCACCGAGCACACTGTTGTAATGAGCAGATAATTCTTGTCTCTCCTATTAAGTAATGAAGTAGTGAGACCTTGGACTGATTCGCACTTGTTTTTCTACCTTCAGCACCAGGTACCTAGTTGTACTCAATACGTGTTTGTTCAACCGACAGCCTGTCTACCATTTTCCAGGCAAGCCTACACAACCCCACTTCCTTTAGTTTGAAATGTTCTAAGCCTGAAATAATTCTCTTTTAAGCAACTCTGGTCATTTATTCCCTTTCTTGGAATGGTACCTCCTCTACAAAAGTTTTCCAACTACCTGAGAGACAGTTGGTCATTTTCTTCCTATTTTCCCTCCTGAAATATGCCAATTCTAAACCTCTTCGTTTACCACATCTGGCACAATAAATACATTTTACATAAAAGGTAGACTTAATAAATCCAAGTCATGTATGCAACCCTCTCTCAACTAGGAGATGATAATGTCAAGAAACAGCTTTGGGAACCAGGTGAGTTTCCTGGACTGACCCACTGACCCTGGCGCTGTGCCAGAGCCCCAGTCTTCTCATGTTCTCATTTGCTTCTGGGAGGTTCACAATCAGGCTGTGAAGATCTTAATGGTGTGTACTACAACTTTTCAGCTTTTGCACATGTAGCAAAGGTCACATTTGTTTTTCCACGCTGAGATTACTACCATTCGATCAACTGCAGTATCTCCCATGTAAGCACAGCAGCGGGTCACTGGAGTTAAGGAGCCTTTCAGGCCTTTCTTGCAATGGTCCTTAAGGAATCATTTTATAGGTCTTTCTCCTATCCACCAACAGGACTACAAATTAAAAGTGAAGGGAGGTAGTTACATCACTTTCCACCCAATTCAGTAATGAAGACCTAGAAGTTTCAGAAGATAACAGGCAGTTCTCACTAAAGACAAAACATGTTACAAGTATATAATGACTGTCAAACTTGATTTCCCCATAGGAAGAGTAATATACTTCTCACAAGTAATATACTTCTCACAATATACTTCTCATAACCTACAGTTTACAGAAATGGCCACTGAACCTAAATTCAATCAAAAAATATTTGTTGAGGGGCACCTGGGTGGCTCAGTCGTTAAGCGTCTGCCTTCGGCTCAGGTCATGATCCTGGGGTCCTGGGATCGAGCCCCACATCAGGCTCCCTGCTCAGTGGGAAGCCTGCTTCTCCCTCTCCCACTCCCCCTGCTTGTGTTCCCTCTCTCGCTGTGTCTCTCTCTGTCAAATAAATAAATAAAAGCTTTAAAAAAAAAAATTTGTTGAGCACCTTTGCTAGAGGCTTAATAATATAATGATATTATGGTACATAGTACATATTAATAAAATAATATCTACCAGAATAATATCTAACAGCTAATGAATCCCTACTATTTCCAAGTACCGGGCTGAACATTTAAATAGACTGTCTCTCGGGGATGTGGAGAAAAAGAAACCCTCCTACACTGTTGGTGGGAATGCTAACTGGGACAATCAGTCTAGAAAACAGTATGGAGTTTCCTCAAAAAGTTAAAACTAGAACTACGCTATGATCCAGTAATTGCACTACTGGGTATTTACCCAAATAATACAAGAACACTAATTCAAAGGCATACATGCATCCCTATGTTATAGCAGCATTATTTACAATAGCCAAATTATGGAAGTAGCCCAAGTGTCCATTGATAGATGAATGGATAAAGAAGATGTGGTATGTGTGTACACACACACACAATGGAATACTATTTGGCCATAAAGAAGAATGAAATCTTGCCATTTGCAACAACATGGAAGGAGCTAGCTTAGCATGTAATGCTAAGTGACATAAGTCAGAGAAAGACAAATACCATATGATTTCAACTTCTATGTGGAATCTAAGAAACAAACAAGCAAAGGGAAAAAAAAGACAAAGAAAGAAAGAAACTCTTAACTCTAGAGCATACATTGATGGTTACCAGAGGGGAGTGGGTGGGGGATGAGGGAAATAGGTGATAGGGATGAAGAAGTAAGTACACTTGTCGTGATGAGCACACTGGGTGATGTAGAGAAGTGCTAAGTCACTATAGCGCACAGCTGAAAGTAATAGAAAACACTGCATTTTAACTATACTGGAATTAAAATGAAAAACAATAATAAATACATAGATGGTCTCATTTAATCCTCGTACAACCACCCTCTGACGTGGGTACTATTATTATCCTCATTTTATTTTTTAAGATTTTTTTATTTGAGAGAGAGAGAGAGCATGAGGGGGGGAGGGTCAGAGGGAGAGGCAGACTCCCCGCTGAGCAGGGAGCCCAATGCGGGACTCCCGGGATCATGACCTGAGCCGAAGGCAGTCGCTTAACCAACTGAGCCACCCAGGCGCCCTATTATCCTCATTTTAAAAATGGGGAAACTGGGCACCTTGGGTGGCTCAGATGGTTAAGCGACTGCCTTCGGCTCAGGTCATGATCCCAGAGTCCTGGGATTGAGTCCTGCATCGGGCTCCCGGCTGAGTGGGGAGCCTGCTTCTCCCTCTGACCCTCTCCTCTCTCAGGCTGTTTCTCACTCACTCTCTCTAATAAATAAATAAAATAAAATCTTTTTTAAAAATGGGGAAACTGAGGTTTGGAGAGGTTGCATGTTTGCCAAGTCACACAGCTAGCAAGTGGTATAGAGTCAAATTCAAATCCAAGTACATTCATCTCCAGAATCTGTCCTGAGTCACCATGCTCTCATTCAAGTTAGGTGGAGCAACAAGGTAACTAGCCTACATACACACATCCTTTTTAACTAAATGAAGTCATATAAAGTTTAACTTCATTCTTTATGCCCTTTTCAACTATCGCTAATAAATTAGAAAGTAAAAGGGCACCACTCTGGCCATGAGCTTCTGCGAGGAGGCTTTCCGAGCCAGCAACTCAGGACACAGGTGAGGAGATGCAGTCAAGGTGTTTCTGTCGCCCTCTGCTTTCCCTTACTGTTCCGGCCGCTGCGGCCACAGGCATCACGGTGCTGGCCTCCGGGCCGCGTTGACATTGGCGTCTACCGCTGCACGGTGAGGACAGGCTGCCGGCGTGCCCGGTCCCTGCCCTCGTGCTCACAGCTGCCACACACCCAGCGCAGCAACCCCTTGACGCTGACACAGTGGACACATGAAGAGGATGCCCTTCGATAAGCCAGGCTCACAATGCTGTTGTAGCTCAATAAAGTATTTTTCACTTACAAAACAATGTACCATAATAGATGCATTTAAGGAGTTGCTTTGTGGGGTTTTTTAAGGTTTTTTTGGGGGGGGCAGTAATCTCTACACCCAATGTGGGGCTCGAACTCATGACCCTGAGATAAGAGTCACATGCTCTTCTGACTGAGCCCGCCGGATGCCCCAGCAGTTTTACTTTTAAACAACTGGCAAAAGGGGGAAAGGGGAAAAAGGCATTAATGTATTAAAACAGAGTGATGGTAAAATAATTTAAACACAAAATGAGAAAAAAGGAAATGATCTCAATGATAAACATAACTTGATTTATAAAAATTTTATAGCAAAAAAAATCTACTTAGATCAATTATCAGTTATTCCCCGAAATTCTTTTTGTAATACAATAGGACTTGATAAAACATGGCCAATTTTGAAATCAAAGAGGCAAACAAAAAAATCCTAAAATGTTACCATGTAATATTTAAATATGATTTGGCTACTAAATTAAACACAAAACATAATCTGGATTGGCAGTTACTACATCAGTGAAAAAGTCAGTTAAAGGAGGAAATCATTAAAAATGATACATACACACTCGAAACATTTTAATTTAAAACAAATAAATACAGGGGCACCTGGGTGGCTCAGTCGTTAAGCGTCTGCCTTCGGCTCAGGTCATGATCCCAGGGTCCTGGGATCGAGCCCCGCATCAGGCTCCCTGCTCCGCAGGAAGCCTGCTTCTCCCTCTCCCACTCCCCCTGCTTGTGTTCCCTCTCTCGCTGTGTCTCTCTCTGTCAAATAAATAAATAAATAAATAAATAAATAAATAAATAAAATAAAATAAAATAAAAAAAACAAATAAATACATTAATTCACTAATTTCTGATGCAGGACCATGCTTTTTTTTTTTGGTAGGAGTTAGCTGATTGGCATTCTTAAGCAAATCACAACCAAATGCATCTACTACTTAGAGTTTCCATTTCTTTGAAGAAGAGCAAAAACTTGTAGAACATCAGTACAGAATCCTGGATTATGACCCCCGGGTATTTTACAGTTGCTAGTTCTGCCCTAGTTTAGACAGAAAAAATATAAAGCAATTTGTTCTTCCGGAATCTTCCCGAAACATTTACCTCAGGTCATAGAAAAACAACTCTCTTCATTCCCTCATTCATATTTCATGGGTGTATGTAATATTTTAATTGATATGCACAATTATAATAACAAGGCCACTGGCCTAAACAGGTCTGAAAACAAACACCGTGCCTCCTGGTAAGCATCCTGTCCCAGTGGGAGAAGTAGACACGCCTCAGCAAAGAGCCTCAGGGTTGAGATGGCGGTGAATCTCTGAGGTCTGAAGTTTCATGTAGCTATACACACTATTAACTTGCTCTCCTGCTTATTTTTACAAATGTATATATACGTGGCTGAGAGGGCATCTTAGTCAATGTTTCTGACTAGAACTGGAATGGAACTATAATTGTGAAGAATGGGTCTGTTTTACAGAATAATGATTGCTTTTATTCACAGATGAATGTCAATGACTTCTTACTATGTTATAAAGAGATATTTATGGAATTCATTCCGTTTTTAGTATGTTGTATAAAACCTACACAACTGAATATTACTGTGTCCCATAATTAAACATCACAGTCTGTAAGCTTCCAGAGGACACTTGTTATGCTGTTTAATATTTAGCTCAACTTTGCACTAAGTCTGCTAACATATGCTTTCTACTGACAAAATAATCTTCCCTGGCCTACAAATACCCTTCCAACACCTTGGCCTCTCAGTTCTTTGAACTTCTCACCTTGACCACTCACTGAGACCTGGTCTGGCCTCGGTCATTGCCAACAACCAGCAACCAGCCCTAATCTCGACCTTACACACCCCACTCTTGGACTGTTCCTCTTCTCCTTCCGGCCTGCTGTCTCTGATACCAGCACTCTTGGAATCCTTCGATTCCCCAGGATCTACACGTCGCTGATCCCACCTCCTTTTCTCTCTGTCCTTGATCCTCATGTCGTCTGCCTGCCTTGCTCAAGTGAAATTCTGCAGTCATTATAAACCACTTCCTTGCATCCACCTTCCTTTGTCCCACTATGGCTTCTTCACACTCACTCGGCAAGAATGCAGCTCTGGGTAAATCTAGTTCTCCACCTGGTCTGCGTCTCTACCACCCATGCAGCTGAACACAGCCAGGGAAAAATGCTCAACAATGCTGCTCAGATTCACATCGATTCACACTCCTCAGCAATCATTTTATTTCCCTAGTCCCTTCACTTTCCCTCTCTCCTAGACGCCATTCCACCCCTTTCCCTTTTTCTTCAAATGCTCTATGTATCCCTTTATCCTCACTCTCAGTCGATGGATGATCTTGTTTTCTGTGACACTGAAAAATGTGAAACAGAAGCAAATTTGTATAAATTTCCACTAACTACATTTACCTTTCTAGCAGCACATGCACCTGTATGCTCGGCCTTCCCCTCCTGCGGCATAGATGAACTCAGTGTGGCAGGAATAATTAAAAGTCTATGGGTACTGGCCCCAGAAAAACCAGAGCACCACCCAGCACGTGACCATTCATGACCTGCATGATCTTGGACAGGTTGTGTAATCTCACTCAGCTTTAGTTTCCTCACCTGTAAAATAGGGCTAATGATGTCTATTTTGTAAAGCTATATGAGGACAAAATAAGTGGCACATAATATAAGAGTCTCATTAAACGTTCATTCCCTTACTTTGTCTTAATTTAAAATATAGCTTGTGGGAATGTAAATTGGTACAGATACTATGTTAAGCAGTATGGAGGTTCCTCAAAATATCAGAAATAAAACTACCATATGGTCCAACAAGTCCACTTCTGAGTATATATCTGCAGGAAATGAAAACACTAACTTGAAGAGATACATGCACCTCCATGTTCACTGCAGCATTATTTAGTCAAGATATGGAAGCAACCTAAGTGGCTCATCGACTGACAACTGGATAAAGATGTGGTATATGTACACAATGCAGTGTTACTCAGCCATAAGAAAAGAATGAGATCTTGCCATCTGCGACAACATGGATGAACCCTGAGGACATTATGCCAAGTGAGAGAAGTCAGAGAAAGACAAATACTGTATGATATCACATGTGGAATCTAAAGGAATCTAATCTACTCACAGATACAGAGAACATATTGGGGGGGATGGGTGAAGGTGGTCAGAAGGGACAAACTTCCAGTAATAAAATAAACCACTACAGCATAGTGGCTGTAGTTCATAATTCTGTATTGTATATTTGAAAGTTGCTAAGAGTTCTCATCACAAGAAAAAAAATTATAACTGTGTGGTGACAGAAGTTAACTAGACTTACTGTGATCATTTTATAATACATACAAATATCAAATCATGTTGTATACTTGAAACTTTATATATGTCAATTACATCTCATTAAAAAATAGCTTATATATCATACAGTATATGAATTATGTCTCAAAAAGCTGCCCCCCCCCCCCCAAACAAGTCATGTACATTTTTCACTAATTCAAACTGTCTTCTCCTCATTAGACTTAAGTAGGTCACTCACACTGAATATAGCAGGCTGGGTATAAAAGGGTTCATCTGCAAAGTAGAAGAGACTGCCCCTTAAGAATTTAAAAAATGGATTCCGGCTTCAATATACAATTAAGAAAACTTTCAAAAATGACTTTTTCTAGTCAAAAAACAAATCTTTATTTTATTATTTTATTATTACTTATGATTTCCATTCACAATTCTTTCCCTTTAAAAGTTTCTCTCTGGGGCGCCTGGGTGGCTCAGTCATTAAGCGTCTGCCTTCGGCTCATGATCCCAGGGTCCTGGGATCGAGCCCCGCGTCGGGCTCCCTGCTCTGCAGGAAGCCTGCTTCTCCCTCTCCCACTCCCCCTGCTTGTGTTCCCTCTCTCACTGTGTCTCTCTGTCAAATAAATTAAAAAAAAAAAAAAAAAACCTTTAAAAGTTTCTCTCTCCTAAACCATGAAATGAACTTTGCCCTGTAGTTGGACTAATTCCTAATAGGGGTTCTATAATCTGTGGAGCAGTATATGGGATACAGATTGATATATCGCCTTAATAGAACTGCTCTATTTATCAAGTTTCCCATGTTCAGCTAGACTGAGGAGAGCGATCACATTAAATCACCACAGACATCACAATTCTAGATAACGGATTTGTAATTTTTCTTTCTGAAGTCAATTCAATAAATAATTTTGCATTTGCCACTCCTTTTGCCTTCAAAACTGACCTTAAGTCCTACTTCCTCCGTCCAGCCTTCCTCGACCACACCCACTGTATCCAGCACTCACCCTAGCAGCTCCTACACTTGGCCTCTTGCTGACAGTAATCAGGGTCCCTACAGACCAGGAACTGTCCTTGGTGCTTGGCACACGTCACTTCATTTGAACTTCACATGAACACTACAAGGCAGGAATCATTACGGTTTGTAGGTGTTGTAGGTGAAGAAGCCCAGATTCGGCCACTTGGCTGACGTGATGCAGCTGGTCAGGCGGAGCCCTGGGACGCAGGACTGCCCAGCTCTGAGGCCAGCTCTCCACCGCGAGCCACGCTGCCTTGCCGGAGGGAGTTCCACCGTCAGTCAGCCTGTCTTGTGCATCACTGCGGAATGAACAGGCCTTGTCTAACCAACTTGCACACTGTGTGGTGTATGTGTACTGATAACTTGGATCTTTTGTCTTCCTAGACCATACGGAAATCCAGTATTGTGTGTCTAGGCTAACTCCGGCAAGAAAACCAGAGAGAGGGCAGGCGGACCGACCAGGGAGCACAGGAAAACCTTGTGCCTGTTAGAAGAGCGAATGAGCAACAGTGAGCTCGCCCACAGCACACTGTTTACACGGGGAGGGAGGACGGCCAGAGCGCCTCAGGGAAGAAGCCGCCCTCACTGCAGACCCGGCTCCGGCTCCGGCTTAGATACTGGCGACACGTAGTTCCATCATCTGTTTCATGTCTTTCAGTGTGAAACAAAAGTTTCTATTGGAAACGTTAAGTGATAAGGCAGAAAAAAATCAAGAATCTTTAGTCTTTCACATAGTAACTGGAGATTCTTGCTCAAATCCTGCTCCGCTCAGATGCAAACTGGGCATCAGTAAACTACTTTTAGTACAATGAGCCATTCCTGTTCCAGCCCTCGTACCAAGACTAGAAAATAAAAGAACAGACTGTGAGAAACAAAAGTATAGTCGTGAGGGAAAAAGAAACTGAGAGTATCCTTTTTGCTACCAATAACTTCTTACGGTCTTTTACAGAAGAGCCATGCCCTTGAAACCAGAGTAAAATGAATACATGTTGAAAGCATTAACCTACACTGTCCACTGTGGTAGCCAGAAGCCACAGGAAGCTACTGAGCACCTGAAATGTGCAGTGAGTATAATATACACCGGATTTTAAAGACTTAGTACAAAAAAATATAGCAGTAGTTTTTCTACACTGATTGCACACTGAAATGCTAGATATGCTGTGATAAATAAAATGTTATCAAAATTAATTTCACCAGGGTGCCTGGGTGGCTTAGTCAGTTAAGCATCCACTCTTGGTTTCGGCTCAGGTTGTGATCTCAGGGTGGTAAGATCAAGCCCCGCATCGGGCCCCCACTCTCAGTGTGGAGTCTGCTTGAGTTTCTCTCTCTCTCTGCCCCTCTCCTCCATTCTCCTGTGCTCTCTCAAATAAATAAATAAATCTTTAAAAAAAAATTTCACCTGTTCCATTTTACTTTTTTAATAAGGCTACTGGAACATTTTAAATTAAGTATGTGGCTACATTACATTTCTAGTGGGCAGTGCTGGTATAGAATATGCTGTAGGAAAACCAGGGAAAGAAAATCTCAGCAGTGATTTGTCAGTCCTTCATAACAGCCTATTACAGAGAGTTCTATCTTCCAGAAGATGGGTATTTCTGGTCTTACATAAACATAGGACTTAAAGCCAGAATAGCAGCTTGAGTTTGAGGATGATTTCTTGCCACTGAGCACATGACTTCCCAGTCACAAAATTTTGGGTAAGTGGCAATGACCCAGGGTCAACCTACCTCCTAATATGAGGGTTAAATGCAATAATATAAAGAGCCTAGCATTTTAAATGGTAAATAGTATGATCCTCCTAAGAAAATTTCTGTGACATGCTTTCAAAACATTTTGGTGGCACTTTATTAAAAAAAAACAAGTAATAAAATTAGTGGTCTTATAGTTGCTATTTTTAAAGACTTCAGCTTCTAAATTCTAATTTTAAAAAAATGTACTATTAGGAAAGATTATAAGGGGCAGCCACCCAGGCGACTGCCTTCGGCTCAGGTCATGATCCTGGAGTCCCGGGATCAAGTCCCACATCGGGCTCCCTGCTCAGTGGGGAGTCTGCTTCTCCCTCTGACCCCCCCTGCAATGCTCTCTCACTCTCTCATTCTCGCTCTCTCTCAAATAAATAAATAAATAAATAAAATCTAAAAAAAGAAAAAGGGAAAATTATAAAATCTTCATCTTTGGAGATCTTCAGGAAGAGAAGAAGCATATTACTTCTCCTGTAAAGTTTAAATCAGAGAGCTGAGCCGAAAGATCAGTTCAAGCTATCCTAAAATAGAGGCACACCGGGTCCCAAAATTCATCTGCTGGGTGATGTTGTGGAATTCATCTAATATTTCTGGAATAGCAGCTTCCTCATTTATCAAAGAAAGAAGACTGACTATATGATCACTAAAATCCCATTCAGTGCTTCGACTCTTCTCAACAATGAATCCAGGTCAATATGAGTTTCTACTCACCGCTTTCAAAGCATGCTGACTTCTCACCATTCTCTAATCCATACATCTGTCTCAAAGAAGTTTCCAGACAATCTTCCACAGAAACTCCTTGCCCAAGTTGTTTTCCCATGAACTTCCATAAATCCACTCCTCCCCTTACACCCACCCTCCTCCCAATGCATCTGTGGATGTATCCTGTGCAGTATATTCTGAGAAGCCAATTAAAGGAGGAAAAAAAACCACGCTTTCCCCCATCCTCAACTCCAGAGTCCAGTTTAACTGCTCTCACCTTGCAGGCACTCACAGAGTTATTAACTGACACACTTGTTAAACCTGCAAACAGTACATAGCAAAAATGTGCCATTTAATGTAATGTCAAAAGCAACAAAAGTGATCTATACTGCAATTATTTGTAAAAAGCACCTGCTGACTGGTTAGTTTTCTGTTTTGTTTTGTTTTAACTGGGGTGTAATTCTGAACAGGATTCTTAACTAGGAATTTTATTTCATTTTCTGATTGAGTTTTAACTAAAGCATCTTCAGCTTTGCCCCAGGGATGCATGTGACTCTAGGAAATTAATTTTGCTTTCTGTGACATAGTCTGCTTATCTTTAAAAGAGAATTAATAATAATCACATGTTCAAAGGAACTGGGACTCCACCAGAAAAGGCTCAATACAAGTATAAACTATCAATTTTCAAATATCTCACCATAAAAGCAGACGTATTAATAACAGTATTGAGGCAAAATTTTAGAGAGGCAGGAGTTTTTAAAACAAAAAAGAGAAATGAAAGAATGCCTCATCGCTGCCCAACGGTAGGGTATTTTTGCTTTTCACATGCTAACGCAAGCCAATGTGGAAGCTAGTTTTATGGTCAGCGCAATTCTTTCAGTTACCCAAGAAGAAAATGTTAAGGTATCGCCCCTCCTACAGGAAAGTGGCACCTGTAAATCACCAACAGGTGAATTAACATCTTTGATTGCTTTTTCAATTACAGGTGGTGTAAAAAAGAGTTTTTTTAAGAGGAAAAACCACTCTTCTGGGCAGTGAGAAGCCCAGTTCCCACCACTACTGGTTAAGACCATATGAGCTGTGGAGGCAGACAGAGCTGAGTTCTACTACTGTTACCGCTCGTACCATCAGATACTCAATGGTTCCAATATGGGTTCCTTTGGTAGGCACACCATGTTCAGTATGGCCCACATCCTTTGCAGCGAGAATCCATGCTCTTCCCTCTTCTCAGTGAAACTGCTCCAGCGAGCCTCTGACAGGGGAGCCTGAAATGCATGCCCTTAGCCCTGGCCTCACCATCTTATTCCCACCCCCCATCCCTCCGGCCAGAGGTCCTTCCTCAATCCAAGCCCAACTCGAGTCCCTTTCTAGTGTGCCTCAGTAAATACATTTCTAAATGTGAAATAATCTAAGAAGCCTTAGCCTTCCTGAGTGTGCCCAATTACTACAATAGAACAATTAATACGCTAAGAAAATAAGGCTAAACTTCTGAAAAATCCTGTCCTATCCCAGGTCTCCTGGACCTTCGAGGAACAAGCCAATATGACAACAGATTAGGTTTCTTGTGGCAATCAATAACATCAAACAAAATAGCCCTCCAGAAGATAACCCAACCAACTGCTTGCAGGGAGTCACACTGAGCATGGTGTACTTCCTTTCTGGAAGCAGCATGTGCCTAAAATGACAGCGAACAGGCAATCACAGTTTCTCCAGCTACTAACAAGAAACCCTGCAGTGAAGGATGTTTTCAAAGCACCCACCTTGTTGAGGACATCTCGCTGGCAGCCAAGATAAAGATTGGGAAGAATTCGGGTTGGCCCGATGTTGGCAACAGGTAGGCAAGGCTGAGAAATGCAGGTAGGGACTAGAGCAGATTTTCCTTCACAGAGGCCAGGGAAACAACGGGAGAACTCTGCAAACCCACCTAAGAATAAACATCATAAAATTAGGCCATATACAAAGATAAAAATCAGCCCTCCATGAACTGCTCAAACAAAACAGTTTAAAAAGCAAAATCAGGGGCACCTGGGTGGCTCAGATGTTAAACGTCTGCCTTCCGCTCAGGTTGTGATCTCTGGGTCCTGGGATCAAGCCCCACGTCGGGCTCCCCGCTCAGTGGGGAGCCTGCTTCTCCCTCTGCCCCTCCCCCTGCTCGTGCTCTCTCTCTCCCCCAAATGAATAAAATCTTAAAAAAAAAAAAAAGCAAAAGCAAATCCCACAGATGTAAGTGAGCACCCCTACACACATACTGCTGCCCACAGTCACCAACTGCTAAGTACGGTGCACAGCCCGGCACCGAGCCTTAGCTTACGGGGCCACGAGAGGGAGATGTGGCCGTGAGGACACTTGGAAGGACTCCTCTCTTTCTCTCTCGCTCTCCAACATCACATACCCTACATTTCCTCCTGGCTCCCCACCCCCCAAAGGAATGATTTTCTGTGGAACTTAAAGGGAATTTAAAATAAGTAGCAAATAACCAAGCCAAGACAAATATTCACAGGAGCAAAATGAGGATATTTAAAAAAAAAACCCGTGAACTGAGGCCAGATGTTATTTCATCAAAATAAAATTGATCAATTAAAAATTCTTTCTAGAATTAACTTTAAATCTTCCTACTATATAGGTTTTTTTTTTATTTCATAGGTATCACAAACATATGCACCCCTACTCTTGCAAACAGCCTCCACATCAAGCCCTTGAAATTCCTGGACCATTAATTAAGGTTCCCATAATTACCACGGATTCCTGGGCTCCGCAGTTCATTTTGCTGAGCACTATGAAGAAGTGGTGACAGACCCTAACTGCTTAGGGGACATGAAGGCCTCGTGACAAGATTCTTAGACCCAGAAGAACCCCGTTTTTCCTAGTCTAGTCCTTACAGTGATCTGCTCTATGACCTTCATTAAGTCACAATTTTGCCATTTCGTAATGAAGAGAAATCTGTCCAGACACAGGAGGCACACTCACCTCCTCTGGAAAAGAAAAAATGAGTAGGGTCTTCCCTGGGTTTTCCAATCTAAACACTCCTTGCTATCCAAACCCAAACCCAGAACCTAAAGATTCTGATAAATTTTCAGATAAATCCCCTGCTAGCCAAACCCTTACTACTTGTCAGGAAGCAAAGAGATTGGATCACAGGAAATACTTGTATATTTTTAGTACTATTTAATTAAAAAACAATTAACACGTTATTAGGAGACAGGGCAGCCCCTACTTTTACCTCTTTAATCAAGCCTTAAACAAGATACTAAAATCTTTTAATATTTATCTTCGGATCCTTGAGTTACATTCTATTAGTCTTCAGTCCACTTCCAGAAGCATACAAAACACGCCCTCAAAAACTGCAGATGCGCAAGGAGCTGGGAGGGGACAGTGTCATCCCTTCTGTCCCCAGCTAATTGTTCAGCTACATCTTGTTAGGATTCACCAGGGACACAAAGGGAAAAAAGCAATGTTTCTCAGGTTATATTTCCTAAAGTGTGCGCCAAAGCACTGGGGTCCTGCAGGAAGCTAACAGATGAGATACTGGTCCAAAAAGTAAGGGGAGTGGGGTACCTGGGTGGCTCAGTCGTTAAGCGTCTGCCTTCGGCTCAGGTCATGATCCTAGGGTCCGGGGATCGAGCCCCGCATCGGGCTCCCTGCTCCGTGGGAAGCCTGCTTCTCCCTCTCCCACTCCCCCTGCTTGTGTTCCCTCTCTCGCTGTCTCTCTCTCTGTCAAATAAATAAATAAATTCTTAAAAAAAAAAAAAAAAAAGGGAAGTACTGCATATCCTACCTCCCTGGGAGAATCACAGTGCACATTAGCATATTAAAGGCTCCAAAAAATATCTCCAAAAAAACAAGCTTAATTTAACTCAAATAAGTTTGGGAAACTTATTTGACCATGGCCTGACCCCTGCCATTTCCCCCACTAAAATCTTTTAATAGCTAGGGCAACTCATACTTAAGGAAATGCTACACTAGGGCCACCACTCCAAGTACTGAGATGGAGTCAGTCAGAATTCCTACACCCATGAGCATGACCGACTGTCAATCTCAAGAAAGGGGTCAGCCTATATTGGCCTATGTATATGAGGGTCATGGACTAGGATTTATAATTTTGCTCCTATTAGTGTTCTGTTCTTTTTCAGTCTAATTGCATAATACAGTTATATTTAAGTGAGGTGTGTGGTTTTTTTTCCCCAAAGTATTTTTTATAACAGTAAGTGTTAAAGGGAGGGTCTCACCATTCTTTGCCTATCTCACACCTACCCACCATAATAACCAACAGGCACTATTTTGATTACAATTTAATTGTATGAGTTCAAATGTTAGCTTCTACTAACTTCTGTGGTTCTGGTGTTTCTACAAAGAACTGTTCTCACATTTTTTTTCTATCCTGGCTCCAAAACAGTTCACATACTAGTCTCTGGTTTAATTCCAACAGAACAATATTCCAGTAAACATTCTCAGAGAAAAGAGAGACAATCCAAGGAAACTCCACTTGAATTCCATTTTAAATTTATAAGTAATCAGATGTACAAATAATATAAGTAATCAAAGAATTACCTAACATTTACTAAGTGACGCACATTGCTCTCAGCACTTTACAAGTATTTATTCAATCTTTATAACTAGAAGGTGGGTGCTATCATTATTCCCATTTTACAGATAGGATAACAGAGGTTCAAAAAGACACGGAGTAACAACTGGCAGAACTAGGACATGAGCCCCAGCAGTCTGGCCCTAGAGACCATACTGTCAATCGCTGTGCTATGCATCTTCTCCAAATACTACAGGATTAACTGTAAGGATGCAGGGATAGCCTTGCTGATTTCTATGGGGTCCTGCCCTCACTAGCCATGACCTGCTAGGTCTCAATACCAGGCTAAAAATGGCCATGGGCCTCTCCCAAACTGATGGCAGAGCCTCACTTCCCCAGAGCCATATATGGTTCAAAAGCTTCAATGAGAGAGAAAAAAGGGAAAGCGGTCTGACATGAGCAGAGACACAAGAGACTCTAAATGCACTCATTTCACATGAAACCAAGAACAGAGCTGACAGATGAACTAGTTAAGATAGAAATACAGTCACTGGTTTGTTCATGATCACAGTGTGCAAGATGGTGGTGAAGCTGTCCTAAGGACTTCCAGGCCATCCTCCACAAGGCAACTCTCAGAGGGGGTACAATTTGGCAACCATCATCGACAGCGTCAGCAGGCCTGGGCTGTTTGAGGTCAGCTTTAACACTAATTACGACCGTGATCCCAAATCACTTTAACTTTGGGGGATCTCAAAAGTGAGGGTGGTTCTAGAAAATTCTAAGAGAACAGAAATAATTGAGAGCAAGAAACCAGTGTTTAACCTCAAAACAAAACCAAAAAGCCAAACAAAACAGCAATAACACACTGTAGAACACATTATAAAACAAAAAAACTTCTTTTTTACTATCTTTTCAACTAATCTCTGGCACAAACCTGAATAGCCTTAAAATATTTAACAGATTTCGTTGAAATCAGAGCATTCATTTAGTGCTCAGTCTGGACTGAAATGTCCCAAACTATGGCTCCTAGTCACTTCCAGAAAACACTACCTCAGCCAAAGAGTACTTTTTCCCTGATCTTTATCTAGGACAATGTTCCACTCTGCTAACACCCTCCTTCATTGACAGTTTTTTCCATTCACTGACCTTTCATTCATTGTTGTACTCTAGTGACCCTAGTTTCATTTCATTAATTAACAACAGATGAGACACTGCCTGATTTCCCCGAACTCTTGAAAAACTATCTGTGGCCTCATCAGCCACTCAGTTCTGAAATATGTCTAAAATGTCCTTCTTCCTCTTACAAACCAGAACTCACAAGAAGAAAAGTATAATTCATCCATGCAAATTTTTTGTTACAAATGGCTGACAGATACAGAACAGTCATCTTCTCTGCCCTGTCATAACCCTCCACTGTCCCCCAGACTGTGTTAGATTGCATGACAAGAACACACAACATCATTTCATCATCCTCTCGTGCTGAAAAGCTTTTAAAATACTTATAAAGTTGGTCAAGGATTGAACTCACCATCCAATCTCACCACGTTTCTCCTCTCCCTAGATTTTATGCTGCTTATCATCTGGGAATGGAGAAAACGCAAAGTCATGTAACCCAGACAAGCTTCCTGAAGATAGAACTGAATCTAGAAATGGTGGTATCCACTCTTCCCCTTATGCTGAAATGTTTGTTTTCAAGAGGAAGACGTGTGTGCAGACACGCCTGGCCCACAAAGAAATACGGACGAGGGGACGGGCAGGTAGACGTGCAGACACCTTTGGCCACCTCCACAGATTTGGACAGGCAGACAAACTACAATTTCTGTTAGTCTTCCACAAATCCAACCAGTAGAATGCACGTTTATAAATAAAAACATATATATTACTCTGAACAGAGAAAACGTTTGGTATAAAGGCATTCATAACTTATATACCATTTTATTCTCATGCAGCCAAGAAAACCTTCTTCCTTCAGAGCACCACCTTCACAATTCTAATCACAAATACCATTTTCTGTAAAAGCCAATGTGAACCACATTTAATTTTGGGGGAAAAAATCTGCTAAGTAAAATACATATAACAACTCTACTAAACAATTCCAATTAGTCACTCTTTTCTCTTCTCTCTGACCCTTGCAACCAGTTATAAATCACAGTGATTTTTCTTAAAAAGGAGTATTTGTAATAAAAGTTAGCACTTTACCAAAGCTTAGTGATGTGAAATAAATGTTGAAGTCTCAAATTCGAAAAATGGATTCCCTGGTCTTAAACTAGAGATAAATGTCAATTCCATCCCTTTAGAGAGAGCTCCCTGCGGGGAGAAACACAGGACTTTGCTTACGCTTCAGTGCCAACAGGTGGCCAGTCCCTCAGAGCTCTCGCAGCCCCACAGAGCCATGCAGAGCAGGAAGGAGAGCTAAAGGCTACTCCCTCCCACACTGTGAAGGGATTCCACAGCTCTATACGGAAATAATATCTATACCAAGCTCGATTTTATGAAAGACATGCTTCTAAAAAGCCAATGCAAATTAATTTTTCATATTAAATCATTTTCATAGTTTATATGGTTTCATACTTTTTAAACATAGTTCTCATGTAGTTTAACCTTTGTAAAACAAAGACTCCCTTTTTGTGACATAATACAACCCATTCACTTACTTCTTCCAGAGTGCATGTGAAGGATTTAAGTACACCCCACCTGTAGAGAAGAGGTCTCTCCATCCTGAAAATAAAATCTGCTACTTTGCTATTAGGAGACAATCCTAATATTAAAAACTAAATTGCTGACACGTATATTTCGATTGTTGAAATGTTATTTCACAACAGATGTACATTTCACTTCACAATGAAGTGACTGATTCCAGCAGCTCTGTTCTCTGTTCTCTAGCCACTCACAAAAAGACTCAAGTGTGGTTAGAATTCTTCCAGGGTCCGCAAACTGTATACATGGAGAGTTGAAACTAGTTAAAAAAATGAAACAAAAATGAAGTCACCATAATTTCCCGCCCCTGGAGAAAGCAAACATACATAAGTAGCTGTACAATAGGCTGGTCTGGGTAAGCCAAGCCACACATGTTTGATAAATCATTTCTGGGAGGGTAGAGAGCATGGCAGATTTTTCTCAACATCTTTAGTAATGTTCCATCTGTGTCTTTTTCAGCCAATCTCCACTGAGCAGCGCTGATGAGAAAAATCCCTAATAACTAAGGCATTAACTTTAAGCTCCTATTCCATCTGCTCCGTATCTACCGGAGCACAGACCAAGAGGAAAGTGGACAGATATGCACTTCTGTGGAGACCGTCCAGGAAGCCGGACAAGTAGCTTGGGTCTCACAAAACTTGTCCCATAAATGACATCTCCAAAAAAGTTCACTCTGTATTAAACAACTCTCTCACCTGGCGCAGTCAGGGAATGAGAAATTCTATCTAATTTTTGGATTAATACAGTTATCACCTAGACAACAAAACAGATTTTAAAGTTTCAAAGTACTAGCATTAAAAAACCACCACATACTATAATAATGCAATTTCTTGTGATTCAGAAGGTCTAAATCTTATTATTTCTTAAGATAACATTATCAGAATCAATTAGCAAAATCCAGAAGTGCTGTTTAGTAAAGAATTCTCAGAAGATGTGGAATGATAGCTATTTTACTGATCTTTCCAACTGACAATACGCAGCTACACCCAGAAACTCCTCCTCTTAAAACATCCAGAACACACAGCTCGTACCCCTAATAAATGCCCTCAAAGATTATTCTAAAGAGTGCAACCAGGATACCTAAACAAAAGGAATATGGCCAGAATCCACCACTTGCTGAATAAAACCAATGAGTTCTGTAGGAGGGGAGCCAGACTTGCAGAGGCAGCCCGACTGGTCCTGCAGTGACATGAAGATGTGAAGACAAGGGTAAGCGATCAGCGTCCAGGGACTTCCCGAGAAGGACAGACTCAGGAGGCCCCTACTGCCATAGGCATGCAAAGGGAGGTTATTAAAGAGACCACACTGGCTCATTTCACCTGAAAATCAAAGATTTCCAAGCTTGTACTGTTTGAGGTCCCAAAATCCAAGCTAACACTTTCAACTCCCTTTGGTCATTTTCACTTAAAAGATTTACTGACACTTAAAGTCAAAGCCAATGTCTCCCTCTCTTTCCTTCTGCATCCCCATCCATGGCAACCCCAACCTCCCAGCTCAGCAACATCCAGTTGCTGTGCCAACACACTTTCCTTTTTTTTTTCTTTTTAAAAGATTTTATTTATTTATTTGGGGGAGAGAGAAAGCACAAACAGGGGGAGGGTCAGAGGGAGAAGCAGGCTCCCTACCTAAGCAGGGAGCCCGATGCGGGGGCTCGATCCCAGGACCCTGGGATCATGACCTGAGCCGAAGGCAGACACTTAACCAATTGAGCCACCCAGGCATCCCCACACTGACTTTCCTTTATGTCTCTTCTTTCTGCCCTGCCTTCCCATTCTCCTGCTGCCCCCCTGCTCCAGGACCTTCATCCCTCACTCTTAGATAAACTCAGTAACAGCTCTCTCTGATCCACCTGTCCTCCTCCCCACTCACGGCCACTCTGCTGCCAGATTAAGCACCCTAAAAATAAAGTTTTGATGTGATCTCTGCTCTCAATACCCACAGAATAAAATCCAAAATTGTGAGCCAGACATTCAAGACCCTTCCTCATCTAATCCCAGTCCACAGCCCAACCTGATTTTCCATGCCACCACCCTCCATGGAGAAGGAAAATTGGTCTTCTGTTTTCCTAACACAATGTGCTTTCCAATCTTGGGCCTTTGGCAATTTAATCTCTCCTCCAATCCATTTTGTTATTTCCTTCCAAACCATAGGCAAGCACAAGTCATACTTCTTCTACGGAAGTATATTCCAAAGATTTCTTACCATAACCAATAAAATACACTTTACATCAAAACCTTCTAAACACAGAGACACCCAGAGCTCAGGAGAACTGGCCATGGGTCTCAGGTTGGTGATGGGGGCCAGGTCCCAGAAACAAATTTCACCCTACTATCTTCCCTTACTGAGTTACTGACAGTTTCAATACTCTTCTCTTGCATTAAAAAAAAAAAAAAAAAAATCTTTCCAGGGTGCCTGGGTGGCTCAGTTGGTTAAGCAGCCGATTCTTGATTTCAGCTCACGTCACAATCTGAGTCCCGGGATCAAACCCCACATTGGGCTCCGTGCTTGGCGGGGAATCGGCTTGAGGATTCGCTCGCTCTCTCTCTCTGCCCCTCCCCCTGCTTGCATGTGTGCTCTCTGAGTCTCTAAAATAAATAAATAAATCTTAAAAAACAAACAAAATCTTTCCTGACCAGTGTATCTATATATGATCTTGACAACTTAGAACTTCCATAAAATTTATGGCAACCATCTGGCAATGAGTATTTGCCAATGACTTGGTAACTATGAATCATCTTTGTGTGTGTGTTGTGACCTCTGTTTCTCCAGCTAGAAGACACTGTGAACTGCCGTGGGTAAGAATTATGTCTCACACTCCTTTGTAATCCCCTCAGCATTTAGCACAGTGCTTGGCCCATAACTGAAATTCAATAAATGTTTACTGAATCCTTCCTTGTTACAATGAATAGCTGTTGATGGACATAAGTCTTGTATAGTTTTGGTGTTCAGAAGGATTTCCTGATTCCATTCAAAGCCTAAAACGATGTTGGCATGGGTGGGGGCCCAGAATATGCTTCCTATTCCTAGACCACAATGCCCAGAAGACTCTCAGGGTGACAGAGGCAGCACAGGACAAGAAAAACATTGTTCTGCTACTAAAGGAAAAAAGGCAGAACTGGTGAGTGCTACTTTGGTCATTGAAAAGCAGCACTGAATCCTCACTGTGTTTCTGTCATACCCAATCTTCAGTGTACTGCAGACTTTACATGAAAGGTGGAGAGAGAAAATTTTTTCAGATGTCCCTAAGTAGCTCAGAACTCCATACGATCTGGAAGGTCTAATAATACCCCAGGGCTCAGGGAATCAGGGCACATCCCTCAGGAAACTAATCAGACCAACTACAATTAGGACCCAGATCAGGATGAAATGGCTGCTGGACAGGTCTACTGTGATCATCAAAGGGCTTGGTGAAATGAGATTATTAATCAGGAGATAACTCTATGAGTCAGAGGAAAAAGGGCTATGAGTCTGGTCTCTGGGGAATGACTCTTAAAAATCAAATTTGACTAACTTGTACACTGTCTGTGAATCACCATATAACTCATCTCTCAGGCCTTTCTACATGAAGCTCAAATCTTTCTGATTAGCCCGTAGCAGGCTTTCCCATAGACTACTTCTATGTATTCCTCTCTATCCACAGTCCTCTTTGGCCAACTGCACAGCTTCCCTGGAGACCTGACAAAGCAGGCAGGAAGCAAGGGCTACCTGTTCAGTCAACCAAACAACTCGAGACCACTGGAATCATTTGTAGGTTCAAAGAGACATTTATTTATTTATTTATTTTTTAAGGATTTTATTTATTTATTTGAGAGAGAGAATGAGATAGAGAGCATGAGAGGGGGGAGGGTCAGAGAGAAAAGCAGACTCCCTGCTGAGCAGGGAGCCCGACGTGGGACTCGATCCCGGGACTCCAGGATCATGACCGGAGCCGAAGGCAGTCGCTTAACCAACTGAGCCACCCAGGCGCCCTCAAAGAGACATTTAACGAGCACCTACCATGAGCAGGACATAGCACTAGGTAATGGGGGCAGTGGTGACCAAAACAGAGGCCCTCTCTGGAATGGACAGTTTAGTGGGATAAATGTTAACCAAATAATTAGATGAATAATTAACTAATTACAGGTAGGTGGCAAAGAAGCGTGTATAACAAAGAAAACCAACTTCGCCTGGTAGCGAGGGAAGGCTTGACAACAACACTGAATCCAGCAGGAGACGCTAGGGTGAGTGAGCGGACGACAGGAGGAGGGGCCTCTGTGAAGGCCTGAGACACTGATGCCGCAGGTCTGCAACAACCAGGAGGAGGCCTACAGAAGTGAAACGAACTGAGGACCTACATGGCATTAGATGAAGCTGGAGAGGTAGGCAGGAGCCAGCCACTATAGGGCCTGGTGAGTCAGTGAAGGATTTGAGAATTTATCCGAAAAGCAATGATGCATATTAGACCCGGGAGTTATATAATCTGGATTACATTAAAATATAAAATAAAAATACCACTTTGGCTCCAGTGTGAGTAATGGATTGTAGGTGGCAAGGCAGAAGATAGGAGAAGGGCAGTGAAGAGGCTCCCGGAGCACTCAGAGCGGGGGCGATGCTCTGGGCTTGACTCGGCTGCTGGCAGGAGGAAGAGAGTGGACACCCTGAGAACTCAGAAGACAGACCTAGGGGACTGGGAGGCGGCAGGGCCTGCAGCCAAATCCCCGACAGCTCACAAGTTTGTCCTTCTGGTTTAAAGAGCTTGCATAATTTGATTTCATCTCTTCTCAATTCCCACTTCTCCCCTTTGCAAACGAAATCTACTCTAGTCCCCCTACGGCCCTCTAAAATCAAAGTGCAGTCCTGATATTTTGAATCATGTTTCTCCCCCCGTCCGAATGCCAAGGCCCCCCCTCCAAATCTTACTCATCTTCCAAGGTTCAGTTAGAACCCCACTGCCGTAATCAAATCTTCCCCAACCTCTGCAGATGACACCCTGTCACCGTTTTCACTGTATCACACAGCATAGCGCAGGATCATATGCCCCTCTTTTGTCCACTTTAGGCGTATTTCCCCAAATTGGTCGCTAGGTTCTCAAGAGCAGGGCCAGCCTTTTGCTTTTCTGGTGGCTCAGCCCCGGGCCCAACCACAAAAGTGCCCACGAAACCCTGAGAGGTGGACTGGATGAAAGTCCTGGGTCTGGCGCTTCTCCAGAGCCACAGGTGACATGACCGGGGCAAGGCTGAGGCCACCGTGCTCATTGAGGCTGCCGTCATCTGGCTCGTGCAGAGGATCGGGATGAGGAACCAAGGAACTATCTTTAGTCTGGTCTGCAGCCCATTTTAAAAAAAAGACACAGCCACAGTTATGATTTCGGCACTGGGAGCAGGGGCAGCGACACCAACCGGCTCACCACACTGGCAGGCAGCAGCTGGAGAGAGACGATCCAGGCTGCAGGGCCTCACCAAGCTGGGCCGCAGGGACACGGCCGCCAGCAGGCAAGACGGCACCTGTGTTTAGTCTGCTTTCAGGGGCTTTCAGTCCCTGTAGCTTTTTAAACCCAAGAACAGCCAACTCCTGAGCAGCTGTAGTACTTTTACTGAAATCCATTCATTTCCATCTCTTTTACCAACTAATGCAGGATTTGGGATGGGATGACTGAAGACACCCTTCTCTAGACAAAAGGACAGAAGAAATGTCACTAGGTCACAGAACTGATGGTAACAACAGCGTGCACAGCAAAATCTGTCACCAGCAAGACAGGGTTCTACTGTACTTCCATTAGGAAGGATGATAACGGATTCCACTAAACAAAGCTATAGGTTTATTATACAGATCTACTGACTGAATCTAGATCCCTGTTAAATTGAAAAAGTGTAGAGTCAAATACACTTTTACTCCCTCCTAGTTCTAATTAGACTAGCAAATCTAATGCAAAACAAAGAAATGTGTATTTGGTCTTTAACCATAGCAAACATCAATCTAGACCTTAGCTGTGTTCTGAGACAAACGTTTATAAAAGCCCTTAGTGCTTTACTAACATTGTACCCAACAGTAAATGCTTAATAAATGGTATCTTCTATCATTATTCAGAACTATCCTTCAGCACAGAACAGAGGAGTTAGACTTTTATGTGATGATCACCCCCGCTAAAATAATTTAATGCTTTAAAAATTTTTATATACAGTATATTTTTATACACTGCTTCATTCCATAAAATGTGAAGTAAGAATATGACTCTGAAATCCACAGAGAGTCTGAGAAAGAGCTACCACAAAAAGAGCCTTCAGTCCAGCCTCCTGATGAAATTCCACAAGACTCTGGAATTACTGTGGATATGGGCCTTGGGCACGTGGTGGGAGTGAGAGCTTGGGAGAGTCACTCAGGGCTCAGTTATTTTCCTCGTCTGTAAATGGCAGGGCTGAAGTCTGTGATTCACGTGTGGTGTTTTGCTGTAGGGTTGGTTATCCTGTGTCTCATCACAGGACAGAAATGAGTGCTGCAGAGTTAATAAACTGCTGTGGGTCCCTTTTGCTTTTACTCAGAACCACAGCAGTGAGGAAAGAGAAGGAAATAACAACAGTATTTCTCATCTGCAGGTTGATCTTTATTTCTACTAATGACCCATCTATTCTCTTTTCTCTATGTTAGCAAGAAATAAAAGTCCAAGTTCGGTATTTTTTCTCTTCTCTTCTAGATTTATGTTCAATCTGGTGCCCTGAGAAATGAATAAGGCCAAGAAACAAGATTACTTTTTAAAAAGAACTAGTTTTCTGAACATTACCAAGACCAAAAAAGTTCATCAGTAAGTCAATGGTGGCAAACTATTTGTTTTCTAACTCAGGATGATAACAGCTTTTAAAAGAAGACAACTGATACAGGGGTTCCACATGCATCATCTAAGCCAATCCTCACAACCAGGACCCTCCACTATGGTCATTTTTGTGAAACATATGTTTACATCACCCTTCCGTCACTCCCTCCATTCAAATTCTTCGGTCTTGTTTTCACAGATGGCTGTGGGAGCACAGATGGGTTTTTAAATTGTGCTTATTTAATAACAGATTTCAAAATTGAAAAAAAGTGGAAAAGATGGTTTTGTCATCACCTATCCAACAATGATGATGGAGAATTTCCCAAAGGGATCCAAATTCATTCTTTCTTATTCAGATGAGGCTGCTACTACTGGTAATTAAACCCTTTACTCCTCTAGGGGTAAAACGATGTTATGGTTTGGCTCGGCTTGGTTATTGGGAGACTTCCTAATGGCTACATAGAACAATCAATTTATATTCACCTCTAAGAACATATAGAAATTATCACAACCATTCTCAGTTTATATGGATTCACAGACTTGTATCTTCCTATGAGTGGAGCTAGAACTCTAGAGCTATTAGCTTTTTATCAACATTCAGTATTTAAGGATCAAGTAAGATTCACATGATTTCATCGCATTATTTTTATTAGCTCTTAAAATCATGTTTAAATCTACTTCAATAGATGGAAACATTTTCATATTGCTTTCCTCATAACAGCTGTATGTTTGCTCTGAATGAATATACTTTGTAAATCATTTATTTTAAAACAATCTCAAGTTTTCACTACACTTTCAGGTTAGTTTCATCACTGTTTAATACAATCACTTATATTCTACACTAATAAAATGAATCACATGAAATATAAATGGGGTAAAACTACATGTAAGCTAATTTACATATCAAATATTTACTGAGAATTTAAGAAGTGCTGGGCCTTGTGGGGGAACACAGAGATGAAAAAGACATAGTCCTCAGCTTGAAAAAGAGAATCCAGGAAGGGGAGCTAAGCTAATAAATGAAAAATGATAACATAAGATTTAAATAAGATTCTAAGATAATAATGAAAAATAGTATATGGCTATCAAGTTAATCTTGGGAATACTGACTGTTTAGAAGAGTAGAAAGTTGGTCAGGCAAGGGTCAAGGTCCAAGGCTGTGGGGGCCTGCAGATGAGGCCAGTACAGGCAGGGTTCACTGCAGAACAAGGGTCCAAGTTTCAGGACTAGAAGACTTGGTAAAATGGTCTCCCTGATAATTAGCTGCCCAAGCGGCTTAAGAGAACCCTTTGCACCTGGTAGAAACAAGTTTAAGGGGCAGCTGGGTGGCTCAGTCGGTTAAGTGTCTGCCTTCAGCTCAGGTCATGATCCCGGGGTCCTGGGATTGAGCCCCAAGTCAGGCTCCCTGCTCAGCGGGGAGCCTGCTTCTCCCTCTCTTTCTGCCTGCCGCCCTCCCCCGCCCCGCTTGTGTTTTCTCTGTCAAATAAATAAACACAATCTTAAAAAAACAAACAAAAAACAAGTTTAATAAGCTAGCCCCATCCCCAAAGAGGACCTGTTCCACATTAAGGAATTAAGCCCATTCCAGTAGAGCGTCCTTCAGTAACCCTGCATTTCTTTATGTCCCTATAACTAGGTCCTATAGGTAGGCGTAGGTCTCCACTTGTTGGAGGGAGACAGCTCATTAGAAGACTTCTTCTATCTGTTCCTGGGGGATGTCTTTTTTTTCCCCTTCTCTAAAGTCATTTTTGCACAGGCAAGGTGGCCTTGTGAATGGGAATGGAATTAAGGCCACAATTCTTTACTTCCATATCTAATGACCACAAAAGCCATCTCACATCTGATACTTTCTTCCCGAATAATCTCAGAGTAGCTGAAAACTTTAAGCCGATGGAGAAATCACCCCCAAGAAACCACCGCATCTTTCTATTATGAGGCTGATAACCATCTCCAACTGCTAAGAGCAACAGGGGCAGTTTGTAGTGGAAATGGTCTCCAGCTACCTTGTCATTTTCTATAGCGCCTGTGAGAAGCTTGTGTGCTTTTCCACAGTTATTTCCCATCCCCACAAGATACTGAAGAAACACCTGTCCCACATCCCTGGAACATCCAGTGAGCAGTTGGACCTTGGCAACAAAGCGGGTTGCCAAGAACTGACGGCCAGAGCTTCCCAGCACTCTCTTCCACTTATGCTACTCTTCGGTCTACTCCGAGGAGCAGACTCACTAACCAAGGGAATTTCCAATTGGTCAGGGGCTTCTGGATGGTTAGAAGGCTGCAAACCATCCAGAACCCTCTCTTAGGTATCATAAGAGATCTGGCTGCTCAGAAACTCCCAAACAAGGCAATTCAATTCAGTCCCTTAAGCCACCTCCTTAACTAAAAGATACACAGGATTCTGGGGTGTGGATCGGGATATGGTGCTATCAATACATTCGGTGTGGTTCTTGGTGCTGCCTGGATGGACTCTCATTTAGATCCAGGCAACCAGGCATTGCCTGTACAATGTGGGAATGTCAGGGTGTTTGGATTCAGTGTGTCATTCCACATGTCTTTCCACTGTTGAGCTGATCTAGCTGATCAGACTGAGCCCTTTCTCTTCCTTGCCCAAGGAGTGCTCCTCCCAAACTGACACATGGCCGGTAAGAAGTTACCTTCCCAGGTAACTCAAGCATGCTCTTTGTTAAAGCGGGGAAAGGGTATTCAAGGAACTAAAACTCCTGTGCTAGAAACTCAACATGAGCTCATTCCTCCACGGGAGTGTCTGTCTGGCCATGCTGCCAAGCCAGAGCCCCCCACAGGGAAAGTGTCTGCAACAAGAGTGAGGTGGGACAGTCACTTTGATGTGAAGCACATCTTGGTGTCCCCTCTTTAAGAAAAACCCTGGTCCTATTAATAGCATGCCAAGGTAAAGTCCTCACAGCGCCTACAAGAAGCATGAAAGCAGTTCCTAAACTCACCAAATCAGTTTAGTGGAACTCTAACAAAAGCGGTATTTACCACAGTATACTCCCAGGAAAAGAATGCACCGATCAACAAGAGATGGAGCCTGATATTCTAATTCTCGGTCACAGAACTCTGAAAACTTCTTTCTAAGGCATGCTGGCCTCACTTAAGGAAACTAAGAGAAAGATCACGCAGCATCACAGCATGAGCAAAAGGCGGGGCAGCAGATGATCTGAAAGAGACAGGAAACCATGCCTGCTTTTTGAGACCTGAAGCAAAAGCTGATGAGCGAGAACTGGAGACACGGAAATCTTATTTAAACCTTCACAGAGTTGAAGTGTTAACATACCAACAACTGATGAATCCCATTCTCTGAAAACTGAAACGTTTACACTTCTAACAATCAACTGCCAACGACATCAAGTTCATGGTACCATCCTTGCAACAAAAGATTAAAAGTGTGAAAATGATAATATCTACCATATTTTGTTTTCTTAGATCGCATTTTTAAAAGCCCTCTTGCCTTTCACGGTGGCAGAATCTGCGGGACACAGCAGCTTTGTGTTAAAGGTCACTGTGCATTGTCACACTGTATTCCCCACTCTGTGAGCCCATGTCAGTGAAAGGGCTTTAGTAACGTCTGCAAAACAGGGGAAGCAAAGGATGAACACTGCTTTGGAATTCGATGAAATGGAACTCGCACACTGCCCCCCTTTTCAGACAGACATAAAATAGTTCTTCCCAGGTACTTTATAAAGTCATCTGCTTAGTGTTTGCAAACTGAGACCTTTTTCAGTTGTAAAAACAAAACGATAATACACAAGTAAATGAGTTTTTAAACTGTCTCCCTAATTACCAGAAGAAATAGTTTATACACATTCTCCCCCTCATTGCTCATAATGTCCAAGAATGGTGGGCTGATCTGGAGTCCGCTGTAACTGTAACTGTTCAATAAGAGTTGGACACTGTGACACCAGTCTGGTTCTTGCCACAGGCGGTGGGAACCAAGAGCAGGAGTTGAGAAGTAGAGCATTTCTACTGTTTTTAGATCCCAGATGAATGGAAAAATCTCTGGCCAGAAGCAGCACACAGATCTATGTGACATTTCTAGCTAACAAATAAAATACCAAATGAAGAGGCATTTGAGCTAAGTAAGAAACACATTGACTACTGTGGAAGAATGGTAGTATTGAACTTAAATAGAATAGTTACGTCAATCAGAAGCTTTAAATAAATCAGTTTACCCAGGACACTCACAGTTGTGATAACCTACTGTACTCTGAGCTCTCTGTGAAATACTGCTTATGGGGAGGGCTCCATGAGATTGAAGTTCTTTCAATTCTACCACAAGCCTTACCTGCAAGCAGGTGAACAGAGCTGAAGCTCTTCTCCAGTTTACCCAGAAGTACAGTGAGAAAACAGTCTGAAGACAGAGAGGCAACATCTTGGGAGCTTTGATCGTAAACTACAACCTTCTGACTGCAATCGATATCAACCTGCAGTGCAAATGAGAGGCTGTTAGGAAAGAAGCTGGGAAAATCATTCCAGAAGCAAATAACTGCCCCCCCCTCCACTTTCAAGTAATAATCTGAATAAAAAGAACACGCAGTTGACTGGATAAACCTAGTATACAAATGGTTTAAATGCTTGTAAAAATCAACTTTTAAGGGGCAGGGCCTGGGTGGCTCAGTCGTTAAGCGTCTGCCTTCGGCTCAGGTCATGATCCCAGGGTCCTGGGATCGAGCCCCACATCGGGCTCCCTGCTCGGCGGGAAGCCTGCTTTTCCCTCTCCCCCTGCTTGTGTTCCCTCTCTCGCTATGTCTCTCTCTCTCTGTCAAATAAATAAATAAATAAATAAATCTTAAAAAAAAAAAAGTGAACTCATTTTTATTCCTGAAGAAAAGAAACAGCCTTACCTACCACAAGGACAACATTTTGGAATCCCAGAAATAACCTTCCTCCAAGATAAATTACATCCCTAAATCCTGAACAATGGTTCCTTCCCTTCCCACAAATAAACAGCACTTCTAATATAATCAGTTTCCACTTTCTTCCCAAACCACTTGAAAAGAATGATTTCCTTTCAGTAAATTTGTAGATAACACAAAATAATGTATTAATTTAGTGATTGTTGACACATGTGCTATAAATTATTATATATTGTTACTATTAATATCATGTTATCAACTATAACTACTTATTAGTGCTTAAATTTTTAAAAAGTTTAACAAACCATTAAAAGAGGTAAACATAGCACTTGACCAAATTAAAACAAGTTAACCTTTCTGTATAGTTTAGAAATATTCTTAAATGTGACAGTGTGGTTAGTAAATTACTTTGAGGTATCCCTAAGGTTCCAAAGTTTAAAATGCAACCAAAACTTCCTCAGATTACTTTTTCCCCTTAAAAGTGAAGCTTTGTTTTAAAATTATTCCTCATTCAGGGTGTCTGTTTTAAAAAGCAAAAAAAGAAAGCATTTACCTTATGTTTTGCCGAATGCTGGATGAGCTCTGTAATTAACACTTTGTCCTGTTGCAACCTTCGCTTCATAAGCTTGGAGCAGTTGATATTAATGGCTTCTAAAATGTGGGATGTATTGTATTCCACAAATGGCCGGCTATCAATTAGCAGCACTTTCTCCGTTCCACTTTCCAGCAGAGCCACCAACCTCTCAGTAACAATTTGAGTTCCAATCATCTCATGGGCCATGACAACAATAAGTCTTCTTTTCCCACCTCCTTCTTTAATTTGCCACGATGATGTAATGGTGGTGTACTCAAAGGCTCAGCCACTCCATTGTACTAAAAATGTATGAGGTCAGGCTGGTGGTGACTGGCAAAAGGAGAGTTAAACCCATTTTCAGCAAGAGCCCTCCAAGTGAATGTCCCTTTCTCTTTCCCCGTTGATGTGTTCTTGCAAAGGACTCCTTCCACAAAGCAGCCCCTCACATCTGATTCATAAAGAGATGACTGGAATAACCATTCCACAACAAAAGATGCTTTGGGACAGCCAGGGCATTACATCATTCTTTACCTTTGCTCCTCGCTCCAACAGCTTTACACTGGACTGAAAATCCTACATGAAGAAAGACAGACAGAAAACAAAACATGGGGTCAAAAAAAAAGAAAGAGCATCAGATTAGCGAGAGTGTATGATTCATAATATTTACTCCATTAATCTAATTTCATACTTGATGCACTGTTTCATTTGAACAAACAAAAAGAACAAACAGGCATGGCTTCAGAAAACCTACTGATAATTCACTTTTACATCAAAATATAAAAACTCAAAGGAGACAAAAGAAGACATAGTCATGAATTGTAGTGACTGGGGGCCCAGAATTACACGCTTGTAGTATGAGATTGAAAGAGCTGTAAAAAGCTGCTTGAAGTAACATTTTTTTCCAAATGGGTTTCCTCCATTTTATTTGCTTATTTCTTGAAAAGAGGACAAAGAACAACAGCCTACCAGCAGGTAAGCAAGCCCACACTGCATGTGAACACACGTACACTCACACATACACACACCAGGGCACCCCAGCAGCCCCTGTAAATGGCCCTTAGGAAAACTTTCCATACACTTCAGCTGCCTTTTAAGGAAGAGGAGGAACAAAAATGGCTGATATTCTTGTCAATTGCTGAGCTCACTGCTGGGGGCCTGTGATGTACCCAGCTCCCACCAAGGCAGTCTCACTGCTATAACCCTGGCCAGTCCATCCCCCCAGTTCCTTGACCCTTCCTAGGCTGACCCCTCATTTTCTTGTGCCTCATTCTTTGGAGAATCACTGATTCCCAGCCTTAGAAAATCTCACATCTTGGGGCGCCTGGGTGGCTCAGTCGGTTAAGCGACTGCCTTCTGCTCAGGTCATGATCCTGGAGTCCCGGGATCGAGTCCTGCATCGGGCTCCCTGCTCGGCGGGGAGTCTGCTTCTCCCTCTGACCCTCTTCCCTCTCGTGCTCTCTGTCTCTCATTCTCTTTCTCACAAATAAATAAATAAAATCTTTAAAAAAAAAAAAAAGAAAATCTCACATCTTCACCTGGGCCTCTAGGTCAACAACCATAGAGCAAACATGCAGAACCCTTAGTACCTGACCCAATGCCTCCCTCTTCTTGCCAAACTCCTGTAACTGACCACTTCCTAATTGACACTTGTTGGAGTTTTGTTCCCATAGCTTGGATCTCACCCTGACCTTCAATATTGTCAGATTCCTAGCTCCCCGGCCCATCTCTGCTCACAAGAAACGCTCCACTACATTGCACTAGATGTCCACTGCTGGCATTCACCTTCTACAGGGTAAACTATGTGATGGCAGAGGTTTTGTATTGTATTTCTTATCTCCATAGTGCTTTGCACAGAAGATACTCAACTCATACTGTTATAAGTAAAATCCTCCACAAATGATTTAAAATACTGAATAAATATCTAGTTAACTGATTTCCGATCAGGATGGTAAAACCCTCAGACAACATTGGGTCCAGTTCCTAATTCCAGACTTACAGCTGAGAGACTGAAGCATGGAGAAGTACAGTGAGGAAACCAAGAGGAGTGGCTGTGTCATTGACCTGTTACTTAACTCTGGAAAATCATATAACCTCCCTGACCCACATGTTCCTCATCTATAAAATGTACCTATAATACAGGCCTTGTCTCCTCACAAAGTCTGTTTGGAGGACAAAATTACCAAGGTTATCTAAAGTCAGTAAAAACACAACTACTTATATAGAGAAAGGAGGGAAGCTGCTCTAAAGATACCAATGGCGACCAGAGCTGCCTTGCATCGGGAATCTAAAAGACCTCATCCAGCAGGTAAACACAGAAGCCATTCTGCCCTCCTGTATAATCCAGCCTCAAGCGAGCTGCGCCCTCTCAGAACCCCACACACACGGAGTTAGAAGGCACCTGAGAAATCATCGCTTCTGCTCCTGCACCTTACAAATCAGCTCCACAGAATACAGTATTTGTCCATTTCTTGTCTTCATTATATTAATGTATTTTTAGTATAGCTTACTGGCAATGAGGTACAAAAATCATCTCTATCTTCAACCAAAGAAACTAGAACAGAGAATCTGTATGTATAGTCAGTCAACGGAATATACTTTGGCAAAGCGCCTACCAAGGATGCAGCATCGAATTGAGTCCCGACTGCTCAGTGACATAGTTCACAGCAGTGTGAGGTCCTGTACTCAGATTGTCTGACTCCCAAACCAGGGCTCCCACTACTGGGTTACCCTGTTTTCCCTAAGTACCTGTTCCCATAATGGAACTGGACTGAGAAAGAATGGCCCAACTTGTCCATGAGGGTGCCCTGGTGGCACAGAAAATGGAAATCTGAGAACAGGAGCAAGTTGATTCCAACACTGGCACTGGGTATCCGAGTCTGATTGGCTCCTCTCGATGATAAAATCCGGATGGCACAAAGCAATTATCTGGGTTAGCAGATCAAGGGACAAAGAGAGGGAGAAGACAGCAAACATGCAAAAGTTGAATTAGAAAGTTCTCATCTTTGCTTCCCTTCAGCCAAATCTCCTAAGCCCAAATCACCAAAACCAAAGAGAGGCTACAGCATGCAGTTCTACTGGGCAGAAAATGGCCATCCTTACCCAGAGAACCAGAGTCGGGACTTCCAGATACAAAAAGGAAAGGTCTGGGCAAAGTGACCTTAGTATGAGGATGTAATTGAAGCAAAGCACTGAATGTGAAATGAAGATAAAGTTACACCCTTTCATGTCATACTGAGGCCAGCTGGAGCCCTCCTGTTATACTTTTATGCCCAAGCTCTGATGTTCTATAGTCCC
Source organism: Neomonachus schauinslandi (assembly GCF_002201575.2). Classification (NCBI taxonomy): domain Eukaryota; kingdom Metazoa; phylum Chordata; class Mammalia; order Carnivora; family Phocidae; genus Neomonachus; species Neomonachus schauinslandi. Next base: position 91,984,905 of record NC_058407.1, on the reverse strand, counting down.
AAATAGATTATGTGAGGCAGAGCCCTTTGCCAAGGGGTGAGGGGGGTAGGGGAACAATAGCCTTAAACCTTATTTATTTACAGCCAGAGAATTTTGGTTAAGTCCTCATCCTAGGCTGCAACTCTAATTTAGAAATTTCTGGGCATTCACTGTTCATTCTGATGAATGTCAATACCTGAGATCGGGAACATGCCTGTGACAGTTTTGTTTTTGAAAACTTTTGCATCAGGTAGGATTTAAAAGATGATAAGAGAACATTTTATTGTTGAAGCTAATCTTACCCAAAATTTCTACAAGAAGTCAAAAGGAATAAACATTCTTAGATTGAACCTTAAGGGCCCAGATGCGTATTACAAAAGCCAGGGCAGACCAGCTTTACTATTTATCGATTTACTTAAATGATTTCTAAAGTTTTAACTATTTTCTTTCCATTTTTAAAAAGATTTTATTTATTCATTTGAGAGGGAGAGAGACAGAGAGAGCACAAGCAGGGGGAAAAACAGGCAGAGGGAGAGGAAGAAGCAGACTCCCCGCTGAGCAGGCAGCCCGACATGGGGCTGGATCCCAGGACCTGGAGATCATGACCTGAGCCGAAGGTAGATGCTTAACCATCTGAGCCACTCAGGCGCCCCAAGATTTTATTTTTTTAAGTAATCTCCACACCCAATGTGGGGCTCGAACTCATGACCCCGAGATCAAGAATCACACACTCCACTGACTAAGCCAGCCAGGCACCCCTTTTCTTTCCACTTTTAATAGATAACACATTCACTGGCTCAAAAAAGGTATAAAAATGGGGTATCTGGGTGGCTCAGTTGGTGAAGTGTCTGCCTTCGGCTCAGGTCATGCATGATCCCAGGGTCCTGGGATCGAGCCCCGCATCGGGCTCCCTGCTCAGTGGAGAGCCTGCTTCTCCCTCTCCCTCTACCTGCCGCTCTGCCTACTTGTGCTCTTTCTCTATCTGTCAAATAAATAAATAAAATCTTAAAAAAAAAAAAAAAGGACTGGTACAACTTAAAAAAAAAGGTATAAAATTTATACATACCAGGAATATGTACAGTTTACTGTATGTTTGTTACATTTCAACAAAGCTATTAAAAATTGCCATAATACTGAAACTCCAACAAATACATTAAGTGAAAAACAGGAAAACACTGAAAATCCTTCTCCTACCCTTGTCCCATCTGCCCAGGTCCTCCCCCTGCCCTGTACTGCAAACCACGGTGAATAGTTTCTTCTGACTTCTTCCAAAGATTTTTTTTTTTTAAATGAATACAGAATGAGACACAAATATATAGTCTTCCCCCTTTCTCCCTTTGTTCAACTGGTTACACAGTACATACACTTGTGTATCCTGATCTTTTCTTTCACTTAAAATACTACAGTGTGATTTTTTTCTCATTGCCCTCTTGGCTGCCTGGGGACCACAGTGAGGAGCCTGGCCCATGCCCGATGCTCAGGAGATGGGTCAGGTGGCTGGAGCAGCTAGAAGACTATTCTGAGATTGATGGGGTGCCCCCAGTTTACCATCAAGGAAATTTGGGTGGCAGTAGGCCCTTCAGAAGACAACTAAAGAATCCTTTTCTATGCATTGAATAAAGTTTTCCATTTCTCTAAAAAAAAGAAAAGTCAAGAAACCAGTATTTATCACACCAAAGAACTAGTAACCTTAACTAAGGCCACTAAACAAATATTTGCCAAGTATCCCACTTTCAGAAATGAACATTTTAAAAAACTTTATTTATGAAGGGAAAGAGACAGGCTGTGGAAACATTTTAGTACAACAAAATTACTATACAGGTCAGTGAATAAAATGGGCAAATCCCCTTAAGAAAGGCCAATTTTGGTATATTTTACATTTTACCAAACAACTTCTTTTATATTTTAATAGTTAATAGTAACATAAATTGTATAAGAACTTTCCTCCTTTAATATACAATTTTTAAGTTTATGTGTAATTTATTTCATGTACGGAAATTTATCTATGATTTTTAGTAGAGTTTTATTTACTGAAATTCACTCTACTCTGCAGAGTATCAATGAAATGAAGTATACCACTGAATTAGTTATGTCAGAGGACCATAAGCCTAAGACTGTTTTAATGATAAGGTGAACAAGTGGAATGTTTTAATTAAAAGAACAATGTACAGTTTGAATACCAGTATTTGCCTCTAAAGTAATTAGCTATAAAAGGAAAACTTTTTTTTCTTTTTATTTTCTTCACTACTCATAACACAGCCTTAAAGCTAGTGCCCAAATAGAAAATTTTTTAAGGATTAAGGTTGTTTTTAAATGATTCCATTAAGCATCTCCCTCCTGTTCTCTGAGGTGTTTGTTACTTTCTTCAACTTTGCAGGCAAGATAGATCCTGGCTTCCAGGTCAGTCATACTGACACTTTGTATATCCCGCCAGAAAGAAGGTGAGAACCTTTCCCACACACAATTTCCCCCTTCTACCTACCCATGGGCTATTTTCTGCCAACAGCAACAACTCATCCGTTGGCAGGCACTGCGGCCTCAGGCCCTCAGCAAGGGCTGCAGCAGGCAGGTAAGGGACAGGGCTCCAGGAACAAGCCTGCAGGCCTGAGAGGTGGGACCCATGGGGACTCAGCGGCTACCCCTCAGAGAGGCACATTTCCATTTTAAATACTTCCTTCACAAAGAAATTCTCAGAAGGAAAAGGATCCTATGCCTATGGGGTGCTTAAATGGCCTGTTTAGCAAAGAAAGTGACTGAGCTTTATTTGGTTGGGCTTGAGCTCAAGTTCAAATTCTCAGAGAATTTATGGATAGGATATAATCAGGTGAGAAGTTTGCTTTTACTAAACTACAAGCCAGTCTTAAAATTTTTTCCTCCAATAAAAGTGAAGAAATAGGCAACAAGATACACTAAACAGCCTTTCAGCAGAGCCTTAAATGTAGATTTTCAGTAACAGAAAAACTGAACAAATCAAAAGGGAAAAAAGCAGGCTATGATGTCTGGAAACAAGGAAGAACATCTTTGACTTTGACCATCTATACTGATGAAAGCAACTTTGCCTCATATGCTGTGGGTAAACCCTAACAGAAATTCTGAAGTCTGATATTTGGTAAAATACATTCAATTAAAAAAAAAACAAAATAAACAAAAAACCACCCTCACCAAAGCCAAGAAGACTATATGAGCTTAATGTATTTTCAGTTGCCTATTAATGTCTTGACCATATTTTCTTACCCCAAAATAGAGGACACATTCTGACAAATGGTGGCAATAATGGGATAGACTGCTTGAAGCACAAGCGTCTGGACACAGAGACAGCACTTGTTAGCACCATAAAACCTAGCCATCTCTCACCGACTTATGGCACTGTTGAGAGCACCCGCTCCTATCGGAGGCTTCCTCAAGGACCCACAGATAAAGACTGGAAGAGCAGCCATGCTTCAAAGACTAAAAAGACTGTCTTTGCTTCAGACACAGGCCAGCCCAGGTACAGTCTGGATCACAGAGAAGACTTCACCAAGTTTCTGCTCAGGAAGAGCACCGCACTCTTGGTATTGGCTCAGCTGGAGCCTCCATCTTTCCTTCTTAGCGCTGCTTCCTGTTTATGCTCACCTGTCTCACTAGCTTCCCCTTCCCTGATCCACCAGAGCTCCCCTCCTCCCCCCCTCCTTCTGCCACACCATGTGCCTATTCTAGACCTACCCCTTGCACCCACGGCTCCCTGACTTACCCCTCTCACATGTAATGCTTTCTCCAGGCACCTTAGTCCAACTAAGGACTCTACTCCCTGGAAGAGGGGCCTGGATATGAGGTGGTGTTAACGGAATGGGAATGGAAGGATCCTTGGATGAAGTCTCTGGGTAAAAGAAAAAGTGGCCAGTGGCTGGTGTAAACCGAGAGTCAAGAGACAACGTTTTGGAAAGATATTTGCAATAAAGGTGGCCTGGAGGCAGAGAGGAAAGATTCAGACCAAACCAAACAGAGCTCAGATGGGGACTAACATGTACATCTTGGTCTCCTTGAGCACCTGTCAGGCCTACTGTAACTCACTCACTCAACCAACAGATAGTTATTGGGCACCTAGGAAGTGCTAGGCACTGCCGGAGAAATGCAGCAAAAATGAGCTAGGTGCGGACTCCTGTTCTCCGGAGCTTCTAATTCACTGGCAGGAGACACAACAGACAGCAGCAGGACACCAGGCTGTAGGACAGATGGTGGCAAGCGCTATGGAGCAAAAACCAAGCGCGGGGGGGGCGCCTGGGTGGCTCAGTCGTTAAGCGTCTGCCTTCGGCTCAGGTCATGATTCCAGGGTCCTGGGATCGAGCCCCGCATCGGGCTCCCTGCTCAGCGGGAAGCCTGCTTCTCCCTCTCCCACTCCCCCTGCTTGTGTTCCCCTCTCTCGCTGTGTCTCTCTCTGTCAAATAAATAAAATCTTTAAAAAAAAAAAAAAAAAAACCAAGCAGGGGAGGAAGACGGAGAGCTGCAGTGGGCAGCTGCAATTTTAGACAGAGTAGTCGGAGAATGTCTTACTCTGATGGTGAAGTACAAATCAAGAGGAGGGGAGAGTGAGGCGTGGATACCAGGAAGGCTGCGGCTCTCTACGTCAAAGGCCTGAGGCCAATGAATACAGTACTGGCCAAGGTAATGCAGAACTGGGCGAGGGCTAACAGAGGACGTGGCAGGTGCTCCGTCTTTCTTCAGAATGACGGTTATATGTTTTGGAAATGAAGCATTTCCAGGCACTCAAACATTTAACTTCAGTGTGAAAAACACACACACACACACACACACCACACACACACACACATTCGGTATAGTTTGTTCTTAAAGCTTCAAACAGAGAAGCTGAGGTTCCTATATTGTGCATTCCTTGGCAAATGAATAAAAAGTTTCTGTATGAAAAGACTGTAATAAGAAAGATTACTATTAGTATTAATTTAATACAATTCTTCCAACTCTACAAATGTGTTGTACCTAATAATGGAATCCTGGTTTTATAGCACAGAATGTAGAATGTAGCAAATGTATCATAGAATGTAGTAAAATATCAAAGACAGGTTAAACAAGATATAGGTTGAACACATCTGAACAAGAAGGGAGTTTAAAGGATCTTTAAATTAAAAACTTTTTAAATGCGTTCAAGGAGTTCTCCCTGTCAGAAGGTGTATCAAATATTTAGCACAAGGACTCTGTAAGTTAGATAACTGTACTCAAGGGGTTGGTAACACTACTGTAAGCTTATAACCTTTACCCATGCACCACTTTTAGCCCACTCCACCCCCAATACAACAAAATTCCACTACATGAAAGATAAGGTGTACTCTCCTGACAAAGAGTGAAATTACTAACGATATTAAGACCAGGGTAGACATCTAGACAATTTGGAACACAGTCTAGTGGAAGAGAGGATATAATTTAATTTTTTCCAAAGAAGATCAGAAGGTTCTAGGAACAAGCAGTGGAAAACAATTAGAAACCATCAACACCAAACCTTCCATCACTCCCACTTGAGCCCAAGTTTGTAAAATATTCTGGAATGTTATCTACTTTAAATCCCTTAATACTAAAATAAGTAAAACCAGAATGCCAAACTATATTCTCCTGAAAATAATGTCAACATGGCTTACAAGGATGTTTTCAAAGTGACTTCCAAGAAAATGCTTCACCTTTCAGTTAAAAGACACATGAGAAATACTGGGAAAAAGCCTACATGTGTAACAGAAGAGGACTAAGTAACTTACAAATTATAATAAATCCTGCAACACAGTACCCATGCAGCATTTTTAAATCATGGTGTAAAAGCATACCTCTTAACAATGAAAGATGGTCATGATACATGAAGAGAATAAAATCAAGTTACAAAACAGGAGGTAAAGTAGAACCTCAAACAGCTACACACATACATGCACACAAGACAGGTACATTCAAAATGTCACAATAGTTTTGCTGGGTAATTAAAGGTAATATTTATTATATTATTTTCCACAGTCTTGGGAAGTACAAAAAGTCTCAGAAAAAGGGCATGACAAAGACTCAGAGTCACTAATGTGGCTACAGCAGTCCTGTACGTTGCTCCTTATCAGGACTGTTAAGAAAAGTGCGGGGTGGAACAAGGTAAAAAGACGAGCAAATACAATACAGGAAAACTGATGTTTACCCTCAAGGTAAAAGCTGCATTTCTGCTTCACAAAAGAACTTACAAAGAATTATTTTCAATAATAATAATGTTGGAGGGAGGGAGACAGGAAAAATTAAATTTTAAATCACACACTTAGGACTATAAACCTGGACTTTCAGTAGGTCAGTTGGGGTATGACTCTTAATATGAAAGGTTTCTTCTGTACATGAAGAATTTATAGCTAGTTTAAAAATTAATATATTCCCTAACACTCTTAGAATGTATTTCAATTTATAAAGTTTCCAAAATAAACCTGCTTAAAGCATCACAAATGAAACCCAGTAGGACTTTGATTCCTCTCACTGGAAAAGCACAAATTCTTTTAACAAAGTATATACAGCAGTCTTGTCACTGTTCTGAGCTCCTAGACACACACAGCAAGACTTGAACACGTTCCAGGCGTGGCCTTCAAGCCTGGACCACACCTGTTTCCAAGGCCCTGAGGCTAAAAATAACTCTGGGGCCGCCCACTCAGGAAAGCAGCCAGGCCCGGGTGAGCTGCAGGCCCCTTGCTCAGCTCCACCAACAGTGAAAGCAGGAGCTCCGTAACCCTACAATCGCAAAAACCTCCACGACAGGCTTCTTCCCCTCTGTGCCGATCACCTCCATCCGAGGCCAGCTCATTTTCTTTGCCCTGGACGCCAAAAACAAATCTGGGAATTTAGAAACAAGTGAGGTTTTACAGTGTATCATTTTTAAAAACAACAACCGTGGACCAGAAGACTCAAGAGAGGATTTAGGAGACCCTGTTCCTAATTTCAGCTCCTCTACAAAGACACTAACACGTCACAGCAAGAGTCACCGGACATCCCCAAGCCTGTGGTTTCCTCACCTGCGAAGGAAGGACTCCTGATATCACTTAACATCTAAGGACTACTTCACTAAGGACATGATGATGTCACGGTCAACGCATCTCAGGCCTCAGTGAGGTGCTTCCACAGGACAGCACTCCAGGCCTGATTTGATCGTTAAGCCATCACCTTACGGAGTTACAGCTTATGTCCTACAATACACACATCAAAATGTAACTCCTGGGCAAGGGGTCCACAAACAGCAGGGCAACTGTTCCAGATCATTTGTTTTGTGGAGAAGGATTTCCAAGGTCTGCTCCAAGGCAATGACTTTCACTTCTCTGCCAGCCCCACGGCACCAGGAGCCCCCTCCACGGCCTGTGACTCCACCAGGTGAAAACTAAGGGGAGGGAGACCAGGGGCAGAGGAAGAGGGGGCGGCAGCAGCACTACTGTCCACTCCAGGCTTCTAGGCTGTGCTAATTTAAGTCACTGCATCTGTCCTCACACTTCCCCTTCTGGGGCCCGGGGTCCTAATGGTATCAGGAAGCTGTACCACAGGGCAAAGTGGGTGGCAAGGCCAGGACCCGGGCGAAGAACGGCAGCGCCACAGGACAGCCAGGGGACCGAGCAGCCACGGTAAGAATCCGAATCCTCCCTGTCCTCATCCTAGAGTGACTTTTTCCATTCTCTCCTTTTCACCGTCTAGCTTTTCCCGGTAATTTGGCTCCCTCCCATCATCTAACTGTCCTTTCCCTGCTCTTATTTGTTCTTAGAGGCTTTGCTGTTCCCCTATCTCCCTCTCCCTCCCTCCCTCTCCCCTTCATCATCATTTCTCCCTTCATGATGATAACCAAGACTCTTCTCCAGTTAAGCCCTTGTCACGGATCTGCTTTCTGTTGTGGGGGGAGAAGTGCCAAGGCCCTGGATAAGGGCTGCTATTGTAAGGAGCACCCCCAACTGCTCCAGACTGCTCTGAGACAGTCATCCGCAGACTCAGGTGTTCAATCAACCATGGAACTCTTTTATTTGCTACTGTAAAACAAAAAGTTTTATTTCAGAGGGGAGAGAGAAACTTCTCCAGCTGAGTGTTTCACACATGGCTATACTGAGGAGAGATGATTAACTTAGTATCCTCTGTTCTCACCAGCTCTCAAGTGCTACAGGTAAAACCCCTCTCTAAACCTCAGAGGAAGACACAAATTCTCAATGTTTCCACACTAGATTGCTCAGAAAATGAACAAGATCTGAATTACTTTGTCATCTAGTGCTCAGATTTTTATTTTTTATTTTTATTTATTTTTTTAAAGATTTTATTTATTTATTCACGAGAGACAGAGAGAGAGAGAGAGAGGCAGAGGGAGAAGCAGGCTCCCTGCAGAGCAGGGAGCCCGATGCGGGACTCGATCCCAGAACCCTGGGATCACGACCTGAGCCGAAGGCAGACGCTTAACTGACTGAGTCACCCAGGCGTCCCTAGTGCTCAGATTTTTAGAGCAGAGAAGTAAGCTCTGCACGTGTGGACGAAGCTGTCTTCATCAAGAGTCTGACTGACACCTGCACCCGCAGTGTCCCCGCCCTGCCCTTCTTCCTGCACCACTGGCCTCAGGGGGCCACTAGTTCTCTTCTCGGTTGAGCCCAAGCCCAACCCGAGGACCTTCAAAGAGAAGAAAAGGTAGAATGGAAAACTAAGAAACTACAGGCCCCTATCTCAGCTCCCAGTTCTATTGGCTCGTATTTTAAAAAGGATTTCCCAAACAATTTAAATAGCAAAATAAACAGTAATGGATTATAATCCACAGCATAAAATAAATACCCATGAGTCCAGAAAAACAGATTTCCTGAAAACACTTGCTCAAGAATGACAGTGTAAGAGGATGGTGTTCCTATTCGCTATCTGGTTCTTTTTTTTTTTTTCTAAGAGTTATTCTGTCACCTTTTGGATGGTACTACATTCTGGTGTGACGTCAGCCAGGTTCAGGCATGCCACGTGCAGCAGGTAAGCAGGGGACACTTTCCCGCTCTGAAAAATACCTGTGTCTGTATTGGTTTAAGGTGAATTAACTTAGGTTTCTAAAACAATATGGAGCACTGTGGGGGGGTGGGGGGGAACCAGAATGGATGGAAAGCCCCTGATACTATTTAGTTGAAAAAATGACATTTGCACATGCTAGCAGGTGTACAGCAAGTCAAAGAAGGAAAACAGGGACATGAACTGCCAGAGAGAAGAGGGAAGAAAATTCCAGATGAAGAACATGCAGAGGGATAAGCTGTGTGTAAATTTCCCGGGCTAGAGCAGAGACTGTAACAGCGAGTAACACAACTAGTTGGTCAAGTGGAAGGGGCCGGCCAGTGTGGATTCCTGAAGTCTAAAGCCACCGAAGCCACTGCAAGCTTTATGAACAGAACATGAGAACACTGCTGGAAGAATTTCAGCCATAACTTTCTATGGATTGAAATAAGGAGAAAATGGAAGCAAGGAGACTGACTAGTTATAACCTACACAATTTTCGTTGTCTAAAGATGGGCTCTGCCTAGAGTGAGGACTATAAAATCCGACAGGAAAGGAAAGACCTAAGGAACTGGTGATGTTGTAAATCCAAGGCAGTATGCCTGGCACAAAATATACCCTTATTAAATAATGGACTTCCTGACTGAAGCTGTCCATGAAAATGGCTGTTTAGAGTACATTATCAAGTTATTCTACAATAAAAACATCCAGAAATATCTCAATACCCTATTCTGTCCCTGCTTCAGATGAGCCAATATCAAGCGAAATGAGCAACAGGTTCAAGTTTTACTAGTTAGGTCACTGTTCATAAAACAGAAGAATTAGTCATATTTAAAAGGCCAAAATAAGTAAAGCAGAATGCGAACAGAGGTAGATGCTGAATGTTGGCATTATGGGTGACTTCCTCCTATATATTTTTCAGTAATTTCCAACATTTCCATTATACACATACACACACATACAGACACACACACGTACATATATGCATATATAAAAGATATGTATCTTTTTCAACAAAAAATCTAAGGCATATATATTTTAATCAGTGGTAACTCATGTCATGCTCATGCTATTCAGAAGAAGGTAATTATTTTTTATGAATCATTAATCAAAGTAAGTTTTAATACAGAATCATGGGATTCATCCAACAGTGACTTAGTAGTGTGAAAAAAAATTAGAGATTTTTAAAAATTTAATCACATATCCCTACAACAGCCCTGCTTCAAGGTGTGAAGCATTCACATGTATTCCATACAAAGCAATATAAACATATACAATTTAGTACAGGGCAATGTCCCTTTTCCAAAAGTAACCTCCAATACCAAAGACCACAAAATTAAAACTGAATGCACAATCATTACAAGTAAAATAAGTTTGCCACAAGTGAAATTTAGTTGAAATTAATACTGAAAGCAGTAATCTGAAAGCAGACCACAGTATTGTCCATTAAGAACTCAATGACTTAAATACCAAAATACCTAGTTTCACCATCTCATATAAAAGGTAGTCCACGGCACAGACTCCCAACGATAATGCTTACAAGGCTCCAGTGTTTCATCTCACTGCACAGATTCTCAAATAGGTACAAAAGAAACCTACCACCATTTGCTATCAATATAGTTAAGCATCACAGAACACTATCAGAGACTAAAAGGCCCTCTAAGCAAAATGCAAACATTCAGTTTTTTCTTTTGCAGAAAGCGTTTGTCCTTCTGAATTCTGGGGTTATGGACCATAGCTAAAATGTAAAACTCGGGGCACCTGGGTGGCTCAGTCATTAAGCGTCTGCCTTCGGCTCAGGTCATGATCCCAGGGTCCTGGGATCGAGCCCTGCATCGGGCTCCCTGCTCAGCAGGAAGCCTGCTTCTCCCTCTCACACCCCCCCTTGCTTGTGTCCCCTCTCTCGTTGTCTCTCCCTTTGTCAAATAAATAAATAAAATTTAAAAAAAAAAAAGTAAAACTCGAGGAAGAAAAATTAAATAGATTAGTGGAATAAACATGTATTCATTTATTGACCACCTACTATACTCAATTTCCTATAGAGGAACTTCTCAGTTTTGTCTAACTCCAAGGATCACTTAAGGAATTTGATTTAAAATATGATAAAAATGATCACCCAGGCTCCGTCCCTGGAGACTGATAATTGAGGTCTCAAGTGGAGACTGTGACATTTAATAAATGTCCCAGGAGGTTCTTCGGATCAGGCAAGTTTGAAAAACACGGTCCTAAAGATAACATTTGATTCTCTCAATGTTCACATTCAATCAGTTGTCAAGACCTACTGATTCTCAAGTCTCTCTCTCACCTGGAGGACAAAAGGTACAAAAGCTGTGTTTGAAGTGAAAAGAGCAATGGGAATTGCCAATAATGGGAAGAACGGGATATCAGCCTGAGAGAATTCAAGTCTCAAAGCTGAAGCAGGCATTCCATTCCACTCCTAGTGCACGCCTTCTGATGGGTCAATAATATCTCTTTTATAAAATGTTAAGTACTTGCCCAAAGTCACACAATTCATTAATGATGGAACAGAAACCAGAGCTCCCATAGAGTAGTGCTTTCCACAACCCTATAGGTCTTACCAAACATTTTGCAAATTTTAATAGGCTCCTGAAAGGCACAGAAAGCAATAGATTTCAAAAGATGAGAAAAAATACACCCTTCTAAACACCTGGTATGTGTGGCTGTGAGGAGAGACAGCCTCACCACTATTTGCAGAGAAACAGCCATGCGAGGGGCACCTGTGACTCTTGATCTCAAGGTTGTGGGTTCGAACCTCACATTGGGTACAGAGATTATTTAAAAATAAAATATTTTAAAAAAAGAAGAAATAGCCATGTAAGAAGTAGAGAACAAAATGATGAAACAAGCCCCACAGAACATTCATGAAGAATAAGGAACTCTGAAAGCAGAAGCTTGTCTGCTTCACAGGGTCACTGTCAGAACACAGTTAAGTATGCAGGAGAATCGTACTTTATAAATTTTAACACTTGCTGAAAAGGGAATAACTCAATACAGGATTAATGGAGGAGCATTTTGGCTAACACAGTAGTTCTGAACCGTGGCTGCACATTAAAATCACCTGGGGAACTCTTAAATAGCCTGATGTATCTCAGACCAATAAGTGAGAATCTCTGGGGACTGGGACCCAGGCATCAGTATTTTTTACACAAGTAGATAGAGGTGGGTTCTTTACTGCCTCCCAAGGAAGGGTCGCAAAAGACAGGCCATCTGGAAGGCAGAGTTTAAGGAGAAAAGGAGAAATTGGGTAACACATTACACTGAAATCCATCTCACCTACATCTTGAAGTGTATGTGTTATAATATCTGCTCGAAGTCTGGGGTTCTGAACATATCATCAGGTCACAGATCAAGTTCTCAATGTCATAGTTTCTATAATTCCAATAATAATGAAGAACCACAATTCACTTACCACACCCAACAAAAGTCCACAAGGATATGCTGGGGCACAGAACCCTGTTCTGGCTTAATAAAACAGTTTATGGTCGAAGCAATCTAGTTTCCAATCTTTCTTCACTGTTTTTTAGATGTATCAAGAAAAGATTTTTTAAGGTTGAAGGGAGAACAAGACAGAGATCAGTGGTCACCTGTGAATGAGTAGAAATTAAATAAGTATCTCCACCCAGGAATTTCCCATTACTAAGGGCAAATCACAGGGCATACAATCCTTTGTAACCCCTCCCTCTGATCCAATCCTGTAAAACTTCATTTAATAAGCTGATGATGGAAACCAAGATTTGGGCCTCCAGCCAACGATCTCTATTACATTAAATAAAGGACATCCCCACCCTTCTCAAGGTTGTGCCAGTAGTTACTTTAAAAAAAAAAAAAAAAGGAAAGAAAGAAAAGGTAGCATTCAACCAGAGTCAGAAGTTTTTATTCATAATATACCTTATTAACGTACAACAGAAGAAACACCAGACTAGAAAATGCTCATTTGACTCTCCCCCTTGAGTACTCGGTCTAACTTGTGGCTCATTCACTTATATAACCGTTTTTGAACATCTGGTTTATGCAAACCTTTTTGTCCAGGCATCTTTGGATGACACAATCCCATAGAAATAAAATGTGTGCACCAGATACCTGTAAAGCTGTGTACAGGGGTGCTCCAAGAGTGGGACAAGAGAAAGAATTTCTAGTAGTGAAGTCTGAAAGTCAACAAGGAGATGATAAATCTCACCAACCTATATTTACTCTGGATGCTCTCCTACCCCAACTCCTTAGGGTGCTATACAATCTCTTTGTATTCACAAATAACTTCTGGCCAAGAGGAATTTGGAGGGAGTGGGGACATTACTAGCCAGCACACTCTTACAAACTCTGGAGGCAACTTCTTTTCAGCTGGACCCTGAGGCTGGCTGCTTCCTGCCAGGAAACACTTAACACAGATTCATCTTCAGGAGGCAGGCAGTTTGCAGCACTGACTTAGCAGAGGGAAGGGGGGACGGGTGGAGAGGGCAGACAGTTCCCCCTCCTTCAGATCCCAGGTACATGCAGACCCCTCCCCCAATACAAATATAAACCTAAAGAGAAGCATGAAAGGGAAGGACGGCTCTATGACTCTGATAGTTACCTGACAAGATTACACTGACGTTTCTGCCTGTGAGCATCTCCTACAAAATGTAAGCAGGAAAAGTAAAAGAGGAAGTCCTAGTAAAATCAGTCCGTTTTATTGGAAGGTCTAGTAAGGCAGGCAAAGGTATAAGCGCTCAAGAGCTGGACAACCTAGAACAGTTGTAGACAGACATTAGCTGCCTAGACTTTATGATCCTCAAACTTAGTCCACAGACCACTTCAGAATGACAAAACTGCCATGTCTTCCAACAATTGTGTCTGATTACTCATGACCCAGTACAAACCCTAAAGGAAACAAGGACCAAGAAAGTTCTGCTGACTGCTATAATGACATACGAAGCCTAGATGAGAATTTAGTTAAGAGAGGATTGAAAACAGGCACAAAAACCTGCACAAGAATGTTCACAGCGGGCGCCTGGGTGGCTCAGTTGGTTAAGCGACTGCCTTCGGCTCAGGTCATGATCCTGGAGTCCTGGGATCGAGTCCCGCATCAGGCTCCCTGCTCAGCAGGGGGTCTGCTTCTCCCTCTGATCTCTTCCCTCTCGTGCTCTCTGTCTCTCATTCTCTCTCTCTCAAATAAATAAAATCTTTAAAAAAATTTAAAAAATAAAAAATAAATGTTCACAGCAGCATTTATATGATGAATGGCTATGTAAAACATGGTATATAGCCACACAATGGAATATTATTCAGCCATAAAAACAAATGAAAATTGATACCTGCTACGACATGTACAAGTTTTGAAAACATTATCCTAAGTGAAAGAAGCCAGACACAAAAGGCTACGAATTATATGATTCTGTATATATGAAATGCCCAGAATAGGCAAATTTAGAGAGACAGAAAGATCAGTGGTTTGCCAGAGGCTGCCTGGGGTGGGGGGATGGGGGGGATGGGGAATGACTGTTAATGTGTCCAGCATTTGGGGGGCGCGGTGATAAAAATGTTCTGGAGTTAGACAGTTGTGATGCTTGCATGGTTCCATGGGCATACCAAAAAACACTGATTTTTTTTTTTTTTTTTTACTTAAAAAAATGAATTTTATAGCTGTGAATTAGATCTCAATTTTTTTAAAGGGTAAATTGTACGGTATGTAAATGATATCCCAATAAAGTTATTTAAAAAAAAAAAGACAAAGGCCAAGGAACTATACCAAATAAAAGAAAATTAAAAAGATACATGACAAGTAAATGCAGTGTCTGATCTTCAACTGGATCCTGTACTAGAGGGAAAAAAATGCTATGAAGACTCTTATTGGATCAACTGACAAGACTGGAATATAAGTGATAGAAAGGATAAGGGTATTAAGTCAATGTTAGGTTTACTGCAGTTGACAGCTCTACTATGGGTAGAACACCCTTGTTCTTTGGAGACCCACTGAAGTGGTTGGGGATAAAGGGCCGTGATGTGTCTAACTTATTCTCAAGTGGAAAAAATATATCAGGTATATACATGAAGAGAGAGCAGATGATAAAACAAAGGGAGCAAACTGTTAATAGTAAATGTTGATTTTTTCTTTTCTGTACGTTTAAAATTATTTCCAAACAGTTTAAAATATACAAAAAATATACATACTCTAAGATACAAAAATTCTACTTCCAATAATTTGTCCCATATATTTGCCCAAGTATATGTGAAATACTGTTCACTGAAAAACATGTTTATAATTGTAAAAAGTCAGAAACAATCTCAATGTCAGTAAATAAATGGGTTAAATATATCTTTATATCAATGTAGCATTATTCCTTATGGCTGTCTAAAAAGATGTCTATATGTACTGATGTAGAATGGTTTCCACAAATATATTCTTTTTTTTAAGTTCTTTTTTTATTGAAGTATAGTTGACACACAAGGTTATATTAGTTTCAAGTGTACAACATGATGATTTGACAAGTCTGTATATTACTCAGTGCTGGCCACAGTAAGTGTAGTCACCATCTTTCACCATCCAATGTTATTAAAATATTATTGACTCTATTCCCTATGCTGTACTTTTCATCTCTGTGACTTATTTCAAAAACATATTATTTTGTGAAACAAAAAACAACAAAACAATAGGGATATAGGAAGAACGGGGTTCTCCCTAGCAACAGAAGCAATTAAAACCTAAGCAGCTCAGGCATGTGTTGATTTAGTCAGGAAATAATTTAAAACTGTTCTCTATGTATTTATGAAGCTAGTTATTTATTTGTAGATAGGAATAATTTTCTCTCCTACAACACTGATAATGTAAAGTTTCCTAAAACTAACACAATCTGGATGCCATTCTCTCCTAGTTAACTCAAAATCTCTCTTAATAAACTTTTTAAAATTCAAATACAACATGTATACTAGAAAGCATACAAGTATGAATGTACAACCAAAGAACTCTTAACAAAGTTAGCATATTCATGTAACTACCATCCTTTTTTTTTTTTTTTTTTCTTTTGACAGAGAGAGACACCGCGAGAGAGGGAACACAAGCAGGGGGAGTGGGAGAGGGAGAAGCAGGCTTCCCGCCGAGCAGGGAGCCCCGTGCGGGGCTCGATCCCAGAACCCTAAGTCAAAGGCAGACGCCTAACAACTGAGCCACCCAGGCGCCCCTGTAGCTACCATCCTGATCAAGGAATAGAAGACTCCAGAAGCTGGCTTCATATACTATCCCATCAATTAACCTCCTTCCCTATAAACGTCACTGCTATCCCAACTTCTTACACCAGGTTCGTTTTGCCTGTTTTTGCCTGTCTAAACTCTTTTGTTCAACACTATATTTGAGCCCATGTTGTTGTAAATAGCAATAGCTTCTCCCGTTCACTGCTATACAGTATTTCACTGAATATATGACAGTGTACCTATCCATTCTTCTACTGACAGGCCATCTAGGCTGTTTCCAGTTTGGAGTTGTTATAAATGGTACTATGAACATTGCTGTGACTTTTGGTGAACAAAAGTACACACTTCTTCTGGGTATACACTTAAGCGTGGATTTACTGGATCAGAGGTATGATGAATAAGAAAAGCTTTAATATAATACTACATATTATAACTACAGTTATAATTGCTGTTTTGCTGTTTGTGTTTCTATATAAATTTTAGAATCAGCTTGTGTAATGATTTTGGACATCTTTCATTAGATTTATTTAGTCCTAGGTATTTGAATTTTTTGGTGATATTATAAATATCATCTTTCTCAAAACTTCATCTTCTGGTTATTACTGTTATACATAAATACATATTTTGTATACAGATGTCGTATCTAGGAATATTACTGAACTTACCTTTAACAAAGTATTATTTTTAATCTACATGAAGTAAAATTCATATTTTCTGGTGTACAGTTCTAGGAGTCTTGACCAAATGTAACCATCCCTACGACCACGATACAGAATAGTTCCATCACCCCCAAAAATTCCCTCATGCCACTCCTTTGTAATCAACACCTTCCCCCACCCTGAAAGCCCGCAACCACTCACCTGTTCTCCATACCTACAGTTTTGCCCTTCTAGAATATGACTTAAATTGAATCACACAGTGTGTAACTTTTTGAGAGTGGCTTCTTTCACTCACTATAATGCTTTTTTAAGACTTATCTATGTTGTGGCATACATCAATAGTTTGTAGGGGTGTACCACACTTAGTATATTCATTCACCAGTTGTAGGAAATTTGGGTTCTTTCTAGTTATTGGTGATTACACATAAAGCTGCATGACCATTCGAATACAGGTTTTTGAGGGAACATAACTTTGCATTTTTAAGTAAATACCTAAGAGTAGGGCTGATGAGTCATATGAGAAGTGTACACTTATCTTTATAAGACACTGCCAAACTGTTTTCCAAAGCAATCGTACCATTTTGCACTCGACCAGAAACACATGAAAATTCCGTTTGCGGGGCGCCTGGGTGGCTCAGTTGGTTAAGCGACTGCCTTCGGCTCAGGTCATGATCCTGGAGTCCCAGGATTGAGTCCCACATCGGGCTTCCTGCTCAGCAAGGAGTCTGCTTCTCCCTCTGACCCTCCTCTCTCTCATGCTCTCTGTCTCTCATTCTCTCTCTCTCAAATAAATAAATAAAATCTTTAAAAAAAAAAAAAAAAGAAAGAAAATTCCGTTTGCTCTCTATCCTTACCAGAACTTGGTATCATATTTAGGAAGTCTCTATTTTTGTTTGTTAAGAGCTTTGTATCATGAACAGATATTGTGTTTTAACAAATGCTTCTCCTGAATATATTGAGATAGTCATATGATTTCTCTATTTTTACAGGTAATGTGGTGAATTATATTGATTTCTGAATACTATCAAAATGTATATTCCCTATTTAATTAGAAAAAGCTTACTTATTATCACACAAATTATGACTGAATTTTAAGTTACTCTGATAAAAAGGTACCTGGACAATGAAGTCTAATGCTATTCTAAAAGCTACTATCTAGCCAAAATTGTAGGATTGCTTCAGTCACATTTCCTAGCAAATCTTTCCCCACCAAATACAAAACAGATCAGAGAAATGGTGACCAAATCAGTCTTAGAGCCATATGTACCACTCGAATGTTTAAAACGTGGATTCTGAAGCATCCAAAAGGGAAGAGAACTTCTATTACAAATGATGTTAATGTTGTTAATGAGTAACACTGTATATGTTTAGAAACCAGAAATGAAATTATACTAAAAAATGTATTTCCCATGCAACATAAATGGATAAATAATGAAAACATCTGATAGCTGTATATATTATAAATTTATGAAATGCTATCATTTGGTGGGGAAATCTTACACTTTTGATAATGAGGACATTAACGAATTCTGGCCTACTAATTACCAACCGTAAGTTAGTTTTATATTCTCACTTTACCTGTTCTCTGGGGGTCGTGTTTTTTCACAACTAAATGACCAACCATAATCAGAGAGATGGGTGATGAGAAGCCCCACAGGGCCTAAATAATCTTTTGCAATGAAATTGTCATAATGTTATCAAATGCATTTTCAATTCTTGAGTTCTATATAATCTAGGTTAAGAATGACCGAGGGTGGCTCTATACATTTTGGCAGCTTCCCACACAGTAGCTCTCTGAAGTTACCTTAGTCTTCTGCATTACCTCCCCTGTTCACACACTCAGCTCTATTCAGTACCTTGGCAAAAGAGGAGATTGGTAATGTTCCACTGAGACCTGACAACATACCAGAAAGCAATGCAGAGGTCATGGATAGCCAAGCACAAAGGCAATACTGGACCAGTTATCTTGAGTTCTACTGCAAGCGCTATGAACTCCTCCCTCTTTCTGGGCCACCATGCACATTCCTCACCCATTCGTTTTTGGTTTACTGGACTTTACTTGTTGCTCTTCTTACCTCGTAGAGTGCCAGTAGCATTAGAGCATTTTAAGTCAGAGCACCACAGGTGATATGGTGATATAACTAAGATGAGATCCCTGAAGACTGCTCATCTGCCAAATAGTATCCATAAGATGCAAAAAAATTTAAAATATCAAGTACCTGAAATCTACAAGTAATTCTAAGCATATTATAGCACAGTCCACAGTATCCTTCAACCTCAACCACCACAATCACATTACTTCTTTTAATTCCTACCACACTATCACTATGAAAGCCACAAAGAATAAACAAATCTGTTGGGTAACACTTCTTTAAAGCTGGCATTTAACTCAAAAATATAACTGGTTTTACAGAAATAAAAATTCACTGAGTTTGGACTGGGTGTTCTGTTTGCTCTGTGAATTTAAAACAACAAATATGCTGTCCGATGAACTTTGGACATGTGAGTAGGTTTTTAAAAAACACCACCTGCCGTATATCTCCAGGGCAAAGTACAACATACCCACTGAGGGACTTGCGTAGAGTAGTAGTAAAAGAAGTAATCAGGCTCAAGATCTGAGGGTCATACCACCAGAGCAAAAGGAGTAAAATTTGTAAAAGTAAAAAACCAAAGATCTGACAAAGCTTTTGTGGAGTGCTTCTTATTAGCCATCAACAAAGATTTCTCTCTCTAGAGGTCAGTATTACTGAGGATCAAAGGAAATGTTGGCAGCTCGAGGTCAGGTGGTGGAAGGCAATACTCTCAAAACTAAGATTTTTAACACCTCAGTTATCATCTTGTCTATCCCCATGGTTTCATAGGTAATGAGGAAGAGGAGGAAGAGTAGGAGAATGAATCTGAGGCCTCAAATTCTCTTTGGAATACAAAGCCCTCAACTAAGCAAGCTGTACTGTTTTTGTTTTTGTTTTTGTTTTTTTAAGATTTTATTTATTTGACAGAGCACAAGCAGAGGGAGAGAGAGGGAGAAGCAGGTTCCCTGCTGAGCAAGGAGCCCGATGTGGGACTCGATCCCAGGACCCTGGGATCATGACCTGGGCCGAAGGCAGCCGCTTAACCGACTGAGCCACCCAGGCATCCCCAAGCTGTACTGTTAATAGCTAGAGATGGGTAAGGCTACTTTGCAGTTCCTATACTCCACTCATTCCATTTTTGTATCTCTGCGTTATCACACCTGGTCTGTGAGTAGTTCTAAGGTGCCAATCCATATTTTAAAAACAAAATGGCACCTTACCAAAAAAACCCAAATAACCCACTTAAACATTTCTCCAGAGAGGATATACAGATGGCCAACAAGTATATAGAAGATGCTCAGAACCTTGTGCACTCTTGGTGGGATTATAAAATGGTGCAACCATTATGCAAAACAACATGGTAGCTCCTCAAAAAATTAAAAATAGAACTACCAAATGATACAGCTATCAACTTCTGGATACACATCTAATGGAACTGAAAGCAGGGTCTCTAAGAGATACCTGTACACCCATGTTCATAGCAGCATTATTCATAGTGACTAAAAGCAACTCAAATGTCTATCAACAGAGGAATAAACGAAGTGTGGTTATACATAAAATGGTAATACAATATTAATCAACTTTCAAAAGGAAATCCTGTCACATGCCACAACATGGGTGAACCGCGAAGACATTATGCTAAGCAAAATAAGTCACAAAAAGACAAACACTGCATGATTCCACTTACATGAAGTATCTAAAATAGTCAACATCATAGAAACAGAATGTAGAATGGTTACCAGGGGCTGAGGGCAGGGAGAAACGGGGATTTGCTGGTTAATGAGTGAAGAGTTTCAGATTTGCAAGACGAAAAGGTTCTAAAAATAGGCTTTACAACAAAGTGAACATACTTAACACTACTAGTTAAGATGGCAAATTTTATGTTGTTTTTACCAGAATAAGAAAAAAGAAAAAGAAAAAACAATAGATCTCTCGCTTTTTCTTGCTGTGTCCCTCCCAAACTTTCACATTTAAAGGAGCCAAGAAGTGCCCCAGGACACTGTCTTCCTTCTCCCCAACTAACCTACAGAAGCAGCCAGCTATCACACTGCTCTCCGAGCAAGTGGGGTAGGTCTGCAGTCACAGGAGGGAAGGAGAAACGGCCACCTGAGGACCTCAAGCGGACTGGCCTCCCCTTCTAACTGTGACTTTATCCCCCAGCCTAGGAAAGTGGAGACTAGTGCGCTGGACCCCCAGTTGAAGAACGCCCAGGGAGAAGAATAAGGAGTCTTTTATGCTGATTTGTTTAAATCATGAAGAGTGGAAAATAAAGAGATGGTGCCAAGTGTAAACTCCTTGATGACCGAGTACATGCTATACTTCCTTGCGTCCCTTCTAATACCTCACTCTTACAAGTCACTCAGTAAATACTTGTTCATGCTGATAACAATGACATATTGAGGACCACTGGCAAAAAGAATGGATCTTTTGTCCAAAAAAATAAGCCTACCAGACTCAGAAGCCAAAGTGCTTATTTTAATGAATGAATGGTCATTTCCATAATAAAAATCTCCAATGATTTCACAATAACTTTTACTAAAAACTTGTATAAATCTACTTTTTCCTGGCAAGTGAATACCACACTGCCTAACATTTGTACTTGGAAATTTCCCCACCCCCACAAAAATACTGTATCTCTTTAAACCAACATCATTAATTACATTCTATAATGAGATAGCCACTAACAGCATCTAAGATCCTTCAACACGGGTCATTCATCTGCCAGAAAAAAACGCCTGAGTTTGTCTTTCAGTTGGACTGTAGACAAGAGAAGAAGGGGTTTTCCGCTGTACATGATTTTTATTGTTGGTTATAAAATCAAGCTTCCTCAATATTTACATTAACAAGGCTCTTAGTCACTCACATAAGGAAAAATGAAAACAATTGCTTTAATTACATACTTAAGAGGGTTTGAGGAGAAGAAAAAGTTTCTGATATTTGGATATTCTGTGGTAATGAAATTAGATGCCCCTAAGCTACCCTTAAGCTGTTTAAAGCAGCTGTTAAATTTGTATACATACACGCATTTTATTCTTAAAAATACACCCCAAAGCGCAGGTGCCTTTTAGTCACTTAAATGCCACAGTTAACAATGTTAATCTCCAGGGTCTCCCAATACTGATAAACCACAAATAAAATGAAATGCAGCAGGTTCATTCTATAAGATTTTTGTTGGATAGAAGATGAAAACTTTTTAGGTTAACATTTTAACAGCCTCTTTTATAAGTAGTGTAATTGCTCTGCAATTTGCTAGAGTTGGGAATATGATTCTCAACTCACTGTATGTCCAAATTTATATAATCTTGACAGGATTTTATATGAGGAAGCAAATCACTGGTCTTGCTGAAACACAAGTAGAATCCCATTTAAAGGCATTTGAAACCTCAAAGGTTCTGCCTCATTCAAGTAAAATTTAGTTGCCACAATGCATGAAGGGAATCGCTTTCCTTTAGTTGTCCTTTAATTTTATCTAAGACAAATATGCGGTGCAAACAGTATTAACAAGCAAGAATAATGCCCAACAGGCAAAAGGGGATGTTCTATCAGGTTTTTAACCATAGTGTTTCAAATTAAGCCTCCTGGTAGGACAACTTGCATTTTCTCAGAACATTGTACCGAGGGTGTTTTGATTACAGACTACACACATGTATATACATGTCCCTCTATAAAAATAAAAATGTATTTGGTTTTCCATTTTCAGTGGAAATTTGGGGCAGAATATAAGTAACTGCCCAAAAGTCAAAACCTCATTTTAGCTTTAACCTTCTATACCATCAAGATCTTTATTAAAGATACCACCCAGCTCGCAATTTGACTAGGAAACACCACACGTTTTTCTTATCTTCTCTCTAATCCTGTCCACTTTTTTGATAAAAAAGGTAGTAAGTGTGAAGTGGTCAAGATGGGGAGAAAAAGGGTAGTAAGTGTGAAGTGGTCAAGATGGGGGAAAAAAGGAGAGAGACATGAATTTTATTTCTTTTTTTTTTTTAAAAAGATTTTATTTATTTATTTGACAGAGAGAGACACAGGGAAAGAGGGAACACAAGCAGGGGGAATGGGAGAGGGAGAAACAGGCTTCCCGCCGAGCAGGGAGCCTGATGCAGGGCTCGATCCCAGGACCCTGGGATCATGACCTGAGCCGAACGCAGATGCTTAACGACTGAGCCACCCAGGCGCCCCGAGAGACAAGAATTTTTTTTTTTTTTTAAAGATTTTATTTATTTGACAGAGAGAGACACAGCGAGAAAGGGAACATAAGCAGGGGGAGTGGGAGAGGGAGAAGCAGGCTTCCCGCGGAGCAGGGAGCCCGATGCAGGGCTCGATCCCAGGACCCCAGGATCATGACCTGAGCCGAAGGCAGACGCTTAACGACTGAGCCACCCAGGCGCCCCGAGAGACAAGAATTTTAGAACTGGAGATTCCATCTGAGATGATCTTAATACAGTATTCTCATTTCACACTTGAGAAGACTGAGACTAGTCTTTAAATTAGCTCTACAACTAATTAGGATATAGGTCTATATAACCTTCCACTAAAATCAGAAAGAAAATGGGTATGGCCTTAATTTGAGGAGGAAGACTTAAAACAGCCTCTAGACTAAAGGGAAGTGTTTTAGCACATTACCTAACCGTCTTTGGGCTTTCCTTTCTGTGTATTTGTGACAGAAACACAGCTACCCAACAGACATGCTAACAGAATCCCAATTTCTCCTGGGCTGCACTCAGTGTGCCGAACCCTAGGAAATGATAATCCCACTCCCCTCAGCCATAAACATTTCCCCAGTCTCTCCTGTGACTGGGGGCAGTCTTGTAATACAGTTCAAGCAAATGAGACTTAAGAGAAAGTGGGATGGATGCTTCTGGAAAAGATTTTGTTCTCTGTTAGGCAAGCACAGGAGGAGGGACTGCTTGCTTGGTCCCCTTCCTCCTTCTTGCCTCAAAAAGGAATGTGATGCCTAGAGCTGAGGCAGCCATTTTGTGACCTGGCAGCAGTAAATGAACACTGAAGAAGTGGCAAAGTCAAAGACCACAGCGAACCAGGGGCCTTGAGGACACTGCTGAGCAACTAAACCAAAAGACCACCTACCTCTGAACTGCATGAACTGCATAATAACAAACAGCTTATGGTCTGAACCTCTGCTAGTGGATTTCTATTAACTACAGCTGAAAGCAGTTCTGAATTTTTTTTTTTTTTTAATTTTATTTATTTGATAGAGAGAGCGCGCGCACAAGCAGAGGGAGAAGCAGAGGGAGAGAGAGAAGCAGGCTCCCTTAAGGGAGCCCAACGCAGGGCTCCATCCCAGGAACCCGGGATCACGACCTGGGCCTGGGCCGAAGGCAGACGCGCAACTAACCGAGCCACCCAGGTGCCCCAGTTCTAAAATTTTTCTCTAGCATGCTATCCTGCCCAATCTCACTCCCATTGCAATATATTCTGCTTACACCACATGCAACTAAGAGGTGACAGGATTATATTTCTCCTGAATAGGTAACAGAGATCAATCTAAAGTACCTCAACTACATGACTCTATTAAAATGTCATCAATAGGGACAACATAAGGGAAAAAAACATGATTTAGAATCATGTTTGTTCTTCATTACTGACTTCTGCCATCTCAAATCCTTTTTGGAAATAAGTACCACATATAAAACAAACTGATAAATGGTATCTATTGGAACTAAACTCTTCTGTCTCCGGTTAGTAAAACATAAAGCATTACAATTTCACTCTTGAATCTGCAGTCCCAAACCTGGCCCAGCCAATATTTTCATATACTGATGCTCACAACCAAAGCTTAGAGACTTACCAGCACTACACCAAACTCACGGCATTGTTATTTTCTACTATAATGGAATATATATGGGCTATAATAATAAAACTTAAATGTTGGTAAGACATTAAAAGTCAGACTATCCAGTGCATTGATTTAAATAGTTATTTTAACCATATTTTGATGGAAATCTTTCAAATATATGTTTATCTCCATGACTCTGGCTGCACCCCGC
This sequence comes from Neomonachus schauinslandi, assembly GCF_002201575.2. Lineage (NCBI taxonomy): Eukaryota > Metazoa > Chordata > Mammalia > Carnivora > Phocidae > Neomonachus > Neomonachus schauinslandi. The sequence goes on along the minus strand of NC_058407.1, from coordinate 91,960,026 downwards.
TCTGCACTTCCCCAGGCCCCATCGTCCCTGCGCCCAGGACACGGGAGAACCCGCTTCACCCCCCAGCCCTCTCTACCCTCCAGTGCTTATCTCTCCACTCTGTCCACAGCCCAGTCCTGCCTGCAGCTGTTCCCATGATCACCAATGTCTACACCACTCACTCTCCTTTCATAATTTCTTCTTTCTAACCTCATTTGTCTTCTGTCATCCCTCAGCTTCCTTAGGAGAAAAAAAAAAGTCAACAGCCTCCCTGGTTGGAAGGAACAACCACTGCCATCAGCACCGATTCTCCTCTCAATTATGAAACCATCTCTTCTGTTGCCATTCAAGAAGAAAATGAGCAGGTACTCCTAATTTTGAGCACAGATATAAATGAGTATGAACAGATATCTACGTATGTGCATATATGGGGCTCCATGCTTTTCTAGTTTAAAAAGAAAAAAACAGGGAGAACAAATGCTCATTTTTTGTTCAGTTACAGAGTGCTTTTACCGACTCCTCCCTTCTGTCTATCCTTTATCCAACCACTTTCTGGTATTATATGACCTTCCACCCATTATGGTCTCTGGGTCGCATGGCTCATCCCACACACTAGCATATTCCCTTCTTCCTCATAAATTAATCAGTTAAGATGGGAACATTACTTAATTTATATAGATGTCTATGTCAGACTTCTCTAAAAATATGTTAGGACACAGTGGTAGTTTATATCAGTATTGTCCAAGTTTGATCCAGAGACCCTGGGTGGGAGGTCCCTGAGACCCTTTCAGGGGATCCACACTGGCAAAACTATTTTTGGTAATACAAAGAGGTTATCTGCCTTTTTTGCTCTCACTCTCTCGTGAGTGTTACAACAGCAAATCCAGAGGATACATGGTATGTGGTGATAATGTATCATGCTGACAACTAGTGGAACATATGCTCATATATTCTTGTGTTTTCTAGAATTTTCTAAGGTAGTAAGTTTAAGGCATAAATATATACATTTTCAGAAATGAGTTGAGTGTATTCTCAGTACTTTCATGTTCCTAGCAATAGCAATCTTTGGTAATATCTGCTATAATCTCCATAACTTCATTATCATCCAATGAATTCATTTAGTGTTTAAAGAAAGAGAAATGGAATGTTTTAAACACTGACAAGATGAGCTCTTTAAAAGCAAAAGACTTGGGGCGCCTGGGTGGCTCAGATGGTTAAGCGTCTGCCTTCGGCTCAGATTATGATCTCAGGGTCCTGGGATTGAGTCCCACCTCGGGCTCCTTGCTTAGCAAGGAGCCTGCTTCTCCCTCTGCCTGCCACTCCCCCTGCTTGTACTCTACCTCTCTCTCTCTCTGGCAAATAAATAAATAAAATCTTTAAAAAAAAAAAAAGCAAAAGACTTTACATATCAGAAATAAACAAGACACTGAAGCATTATACAGGGTAAATAACCAGATTGCACTGGTTAGAACAGTGCACACAATAGCTGAGAAACTAATGAAGCGTGGTACGGTTAACATTGCCGAATGTCTGCTGGATGAAAAGTCAGTAAAAGGAATCATAGCAGTGCCACTTAAAAATGATGCAGGATCTCATCAAATTAAAGATTTAGTTGCAAACATGAGTTAGAAGTTAATATCTCGCCTTAAGGACTGTACTTATGCTTTATAAGTGGACAGATCCGTAGACATGGGTGGACTCACTGTTTTGTTTTCCCTATTCCAGTATCCATGCCAACTAATCGAAGAAGGTCTTCTTTTATGTGAATGGTTGCAACAAATAAGAATGCTATTGAATTACTCAAAGTATTAACTTTTTTGAGTCTCATGATTTATCCTGAAACAACTATGTAGATATCTGCTCTGAGGGTACAAAAGATGGGCAAAACTTCTGGTGCTTTAGCATGAATCAAGGCAGAAGTGTAAAACTGTACTAGTAATAATTATATTCTTCACTGTATCAATCATTTAAAAAAAAAAAAAGCCAGTTTCACTTCACAATGTCCCTGATAAAACATTAAGTTATTAATTTCATTGCATCTCACTCTTGAGAACTTGGTCTTTTTAATATTCTGTGTGATGAAACGGAGGTACACAAAAAACACTTCTGCATATTTAATACAATGGCAGTCTTAAGGAAAAGGATTTATACAATTGTTGCAGTTGTGAGCTAAACTGTACATTTTCATAGAATACCATTTTTGCTTAAAAGAATGACTGGCAGACAACAGACAGTTACTCAGACTGAGGTATTTGGCAGACATTTTCTCTAAAGTGAATAAAGTGAGCCTGACACTTCAAGGAAAAAAACTGACAATATCTGTTGCCGATGATAAAATTTGAGCTTTCAAAAAAAAATTAGAATTTTGTAAAACTTGAACTCAACAGCAAAATCTTGACCACTTCCCAATTCTCAAAGGCTTTTTTGATGAGAATGATGGTCATATTAATGAATGTGATTTGTTAAATATTGTGTAATCAAATGTGTCAATATTTGAAAGATCTGTATAACTCAGTAAACCGTTATTTTTCAAATGACCAATGCATGATGTTACAAAATCACATACAGGTCAAAGATCCATTCAAAGTTCAAGACGGACCAAAAGAATTTTAATGTTATGGAATATAAAAAAAATCACTGGTATGGTTTCAGATTCAACACTGCAACTAACTTTTAAGGATCTACCACTTGTTGAGTTTTGATGTGACACAGGATATTCAAAATTACAAAAGCTATTAAAACAGTCCATCCTTTTTCAACTATGTATCTGTGTATAGAGGGCTTTCCCCATATAATTCAAACCAAACTATCACAACAGATTGAAATATAAAAGCAGTTATGAAAATCCAACTGTTTTCTATTAAGCAACACAGTAAAGAAAGTGGCAAAATGCAAATGTCACACTTCTCACTGTATTTTTTTGCTTTGGACTATCTTTTTCATGATACTATGTTATCTATATTATTAATCTTTAATAAGTTTATTTTTAAATGAATAAGCATTTAAACATTTCTCAGTTTCCATTTCTAATATGTTGAATATTGACAGATATATTCCACATAAAAGATCTTCGGGGTCCTCAATAATTTTTAGGAATACAAGGTGTCATGACACCAAAATGTTTGAAAACCAGTGGCTTATAACACCTAAAAAGAATACTTATAAGAATGTGTATATAAGAAAATAAGCACCTGAAAATGAATCAGAAGATCTCGCCTCCAAGTCCAGCACCACTTCTTACTTGCTTTGGGATCTGTATAAATTACTTAGTCTCTCTAAGGTCTTAGTTTCCTCATCTGTAAGATGGATAACTCATATCTTGTTCTGAGGATAAAAGAAAAAATATATCAAAGCAATTTATAAACTACAAGTATGTTATTATTACAAAGTCTCAAAGTTAAGAGTTTTAAATACTTCTAATGACCAAAATTCTCCTTATTTTTAAAAATCCATTACTAAAAGCAGAACTCACAGAAAATGTGAAGGGGAGATTTTTGATTAGTCAATTAGCTCAAATGTCCAACCACAAAATTTTACTGTATTAAATTTCTTCCTCTACGGTTATAATTGGCAATGTATATTTTAATTATTATGGGTATTTCCAAATACAGATAAAAATACAGACAATAATAACAAACCCCAATGTAGCCATCACCCAGCTTCAACAATTATCAAAACTTTGCCAATATTGTTTTATTTATTTCCCATTTGTGTATGTTTGTGCCTATCCTAAAGTTTTTTAAAAACATATTAGACATCATTTCATTTTGCCTATAAATACTTCCATAGGCCTCTTTAACAGATGAAAAATTTTTAACATAACCACAATACCATTAACATGGATAAAAACTTAATGGCTATAATTCTTATATATCATCTAATACACACTCCATGTTTCCTGATTGTCTCCAAAAAAAAAAAAAAAAAGAAGTCTTGTTAGTTTTTAGTTGCTTCATATCATCAAAAAATCATTTACCAGTTCATTTTCAAGTGAACACAAGATTTTTAGCTAAAGCTAGGAAGAAAAAGGAAATAATACCATGCTTTATAGACCATGTACAGTTTACAAAGCAAAGTCAACAACTATCTTCCTGAGGAATGTGTTTCTCTCCCAACCAAACAACAAAAATAACAAGAGAGGGGCGCCTGGGTGGCTCAGTCGTTAAGCGTCTGCCTTCGGCTCAGGTCATGATCCCAGGGTCCTGGGATCGAGCCCCGCATCGGGCTCCCTGCTCGGTGGGAAGCCTGCTTCTCCCTCTCCCATTCCCCCTGCTTGTGTTCCCTCTCTCGCTGTGTCTCTCTCTGTCAAATAAATAAATAAAATCTTTTAAAAAAAAAAAAAAAAAAAATAACAAGAGAAACCCACTATAAAATAAGCCAGACTGGCAATACTTCAGTGTCCTGAGAGGTGACCAGAAGAGGACATAGCTCAGCTACTCAGGAAGATAAAAGCTGATAGGAGACAACCACCCACCTCTTTGGAAAAGATGAGGTCAGGCCAGCCACAAGCTGGAGGTGAGGTCAGGGTCCAGGTTCTCAGAGTGAGCAACACTGCTCAAACAAGTCAGGTGCCCAAGGCTATAAGGCAACCCCCTGCAGGTTTCATCTCAAAGCTCAAAAAACAATGCTCTAAGCTAGAGACTTAATGGAACCATGGTCAAAAGTAACAGTTGTGAGAATTTATTCAATTTATTCAGCAAATATTTATCAAAAGACAACTCTACTAGGCACCACCTAGGATATGAGTGGTATTTTTTTTTTTAATTTACACAATGCAAACAATAAGCAGCATATACCTCTCTACATGTCTTTCCCCATTGATTTTAAAGGGAAGAATGGAAATTATTCAATATTAATGACCTTGCCATTTACCATTACAATTTATAGTGCATCTTTTTTCTGTAAACTGCAGTCTGCCCCACTCCTCCTGCAGTCACTAAAACAAATCTGAGTTCTATCGTCCTTCTCACACACACCACAGACCCCTAGCGTTTTATCTACAATTCTTCCCTGAATATTTAGTTTAGAAGGAAACCAAGGGAATGCTAAAGAATTTCCCACCTCCTCTGAAAATTGTTTTCTCTTCCATAGGCTTAGCCCAAGTACGTCAGAATGTACTGCAGAAGCACATGTAATATACAATTAATATAAAACCTTTTTAGAATCCTTTACCTCAATTTCACCTATAGATTTTTTTTTTTAATTTAAAAGTGCAGACAAGAGGAGGGAACATATTTCTTACAGAACGCTTGAGAAGTACTTTATAAATGTGTCTAAAAACACGTAATAGTTACTAAAAAAATTTCAGTTGACACGATGAAGAACATCTCAACAATAACAAAACCTGGTGGTCAGATAACTATAGCGAGTCTAGACTTTCCCATTTCGGAACTGACATTTTGCTTCAAGTTTCTACTATTTGTAGAAAAACAGTATAGGGGCACCTGGGTGGCTCAGTCAGTTAGGCGTCTGCCTTCAGCTCAGGTCATGATCCCAAGAGGATCGAGCCCCACATCGGGCTCTCTGCTTGGTGGGGAGTCTGCTTCTCCCTCTCACTCTCCCTCTGTGCTCTCGCTCTAATAAAATCTTAAAAATAAATAAATACATAGTTGCATCATTTACATTCATCAGAATATTATACGCAAAACAGAGTTAAGTGGGACCATAACTAGCCCTCTGTAATTTCCTTGACCCTGCCCATTATCTTCATCAGACATCACAATTTGTCATCAGGTTTTCCATGTAGTGTTTACTTGTTTACTATCCCTCCATCTTCTCCCACTAGAATATAGGGCCCGTAAGGACAAAAACTTTATCTTATTTTCCACTGTATGCCCAGTTCCTAGAACAGTGTCTAACACACAGTAAAGGCTCCAAGTAAATTTGCTGAATGAAGAGATGGATGAATGACCTCCCCCATTTCCTTTCCTCCATACACATGTTAACCATCCTTTAAGGCCAAGGTCAAATTCTGTTATCTCTATGAAGATTACCTCCCCATTACCTCCCCCAATGCTCCAATCTCTTTCTCCCTTATACCATGAATTTGGCACTTCCCAGCTGTCTGAAAATTGTTTATCTTTACAAATGTACATACTTTGCTTAAAATTCTTATAATCCTCCTCTCCTTATTAAGAGCATGGATCCATGTCTCCAGCTTTTGGTATCCACTTCAGTATATATAAACAGCATATCATTAATGTTTTGCTTGATTTATATCCATAATTAATCTAGAAATCAAGTCAATAGTTCCAACTTTTTAAACCTATCCCTCCCTTTCTCAGTTGAAATTACAGTGGGTCTCTATATTTGGCAATTTCAAGTTCTACATTCTCATATAACTTATGCTCATAATTTACTTTATCCATCCCTTCTCCCAAGATTACATTTTTTATGTCATGATAAATCTTGTGACTTTTTGATGATACCTATAATGAGGTATCTAATCCCATTCGAGGAGGTGAAGTTTCATTATCCCCTTCTTGTTGCTAAAGTATTGAAGAGTATTTTTTCCCTTTATCCCTTTTTTCTTTCATGCCAAGATATATTCCATTTCCTTCTTTATTGATCATACCCCTGGCAAGCTTTTATTTCTTTGTACCTGTCCTTAATAATCTGCCTTAGATCCTTCCTTTTGAGACACTTCTGTATTTATTTGATTAAATTTCAAACTCTTTCTCAGTGTAGAGGAGAATGGCCTATTCTTAAAGCCTGAGCTTACTTCTTTAAATCCAGCCAACCTTTATGAACCTCATCCCTTCACATAGCCAACCCTTGATCATGGGCTAATGAAATACACAAAAATATGAGATTATCCACAAGAAAATTAAAAAAAATTGACATCTGGCTTTGAAATATATCATGTGGCTTTGGGCAAGACTTACTTTCTTAATTATGCTTTTGCTTAGGCCAACATTAGTAATATTTTCTTTTATAATGGTGGATATCTGTCTTGGTTTTCGATTTTGATGCAATTTTTAAAAAGCCAATCAAGCATCAATTGTGGTTTTTCCTATGAAGTCTTTTAACTAGTTTTTTCAATCTGTTGAAGCCTGTCATAAAATCTGGTTTCTGTTTCCCCTGATTTCTTTCCTCCCTTTTCTTAGAATTCTGATCCAAATCAACTTACTCTATATTAATTTACTTCTTCAACTTAAAATAGCATTTGCTTGAAAATGCAAAGCATTTTAAAAACAATTAAACATTCAGTGAAATTTTTAGTCCAAGTAACACAGGATAGAAAATCCCACTTTTTTAGATAATCCAGGAAAAGTCTGGGGAAAATCACACCGGTAATTCTAGCAAAATATATTTAGTAGGATATTGTGATTGGTTGAAAATAGGAAAACATTAATATTGGACAGCTATGTAAATCAGCTTCATCAGTTTATAATCTCATAGACCACAACCTCTGTGGAATCAAATTCCTGATAAAAGCATTTATAGAAAATAGCATCAACCCCGGCCCTTCTCCTGGCCCCCGACTAAACTCCGCACCCATCACAGACCTGATCTCAGCTTCGCTTCTACAAATAAGTTTTAAAATGTGTAAGAAAAAGGAAAAGAACTGGGTTAACAGGATCTTCTCTTTTGCCCCCTTTTCAGTTACTGCCATTAAGTTTTTGGCCAGAGAGACCCCTAATCCTCAATTTTACAGGACTATTTTTACTTTATAGCTATTCAATTATTTTACATATGAATGTAGGGCTACAGTGCTTGAACTCACTTTCCTTCATACACTATTCGCCATATTACGAGCAGAATTAATAAACCATTTTTAATTTTCCCCCATGTGGAACTTTGATAAGTATGCATTATTTTATCCAAAAACCAACTTTTGGGCTGGTGAATTTGGCCCAAGTTTTTATATGAGATGTTCAATGTTAACTGCCCCCCCAATTTTTTTTTAACAGCAACCTTCTATACAGTCCTCAGACTCAGTAAATTCTACAACTTTTAAAAAACAAAGACCAAAAATTTTCACGGTGCCTAGTCATATTCTGATGAAAATACCTATACAAAGCCACAAATTCCTAGTTTTTCGATTCACTTTTCCAGCTTTCTGCCTTCACCAAATAAGAGAACTCCACAAGTCTCAATTATGGCCTCCCAAGCTGTGTCCACCAATAGACAGGATTCTCAAGGGAAAGTAAATCATTAAAAGTAACTAAACTGGTAAGAATTCTTTTTTTCCTTTAAAAATTTACCTTACTGTTAAAAAAATCTTTTCACGGAGTTTGAAATAGTATACAACCTTTGAGGAAAGAGTTGTCACCTCTGTGCACTCTGAATCAGCCCCACGAAATAAGTGGCATAAAGAGGCATTTTTCTGACAGCCTAAGTTCCCCAAATAGTAGTTAGAAGGTCTTTCACAGATGGTACATTTCTCACACACACGCCACACACACACACACACACACACACCGGAAGAAAGAAAAGAAACATACCTGGTCATTTTCTAAACAGGTTTGATAGGTTTGGTTGACTTGTAAGAGCAGAGTATTTACTTATAATTTTTTTAAAGCAGAAGTGGCAGCCAGAGCACTGGGTAAATAAAAACTTCAGAGAGTTTTAAAAACCCTGCATCTTAACTCACTTCCCCTTGGTTCAAGGAGACGGCACAGCAAACCCCACGGCAAGTGAGCTTATGCAACAGGTTTTTCCTCTCCACTTTATTCATCACGGGCTGGTTAGAGGTGTGCTTTCTCCAAACAATTTCAAACACCCAAGGCCTGATCTTTGCGGCTGGCGTTTCATAAACTCCTTTAGGATTTTGCAGTATTCATTCATTTTCAGATCTACTCATATTTTCTCAAGTTAGTCACCGGGGTTTTGTTTGTTTTAGGAAATTAACCCATTACCTGAAAGCTTCAATTCTGCATAAATATTCTCCTCCCTGGTGTTTTATTACACGATACCACACATGATAAACAGATTCTCGGCTGTCCCCTTGGGTTTTTTTATTTCTCAGGTTTTACGGCTAGCGTAAATAAAGAAGTCACGGACGCGCTGGGCCCCCCAACACCGTGACTCGGGCCCCAGCATGAAAACGGGAGTTTTTGGTTGGTCGGTTGGGTTTAAGAACGCAGCACCGTCACCACCCAGGTGGCCTCGCTGCTTACACCAAAGGCGAATTTGGGATAATGGGAACAGTCAGGCCGGGGCCCCACTTGGCAGGCGTGTTGTGTAACAGTCGCGCCTGCAAGTGAGCAGCTTCGCCCGCGAAGGTACCGCGTCCCGCGGCGGTGGCTCCTTGCGGCGGGATTCGCCGGCCGGGCCCGCTTGCCGCGGCGCGGCCGGGGGGCGCACGGACCGAGACCCCGCGCCCGGCCGCCCGCCCCCTTCCCGCTCGGCCCGGCCCCCCGCAAGGCCTATACCCCCCCCCCCCCCCCAAACGCTCGTGCGGCTCCGCGCCGCGGTCACCCCCACCCCGCCTCCCGGAAAGGTGGCCCGGACGCCCGGGAAGGCAGAGCCGGAGGGGCGAGAGCGCGGCGCCCGGCACCCGGAGTCCAGGCGCGCCGCGGAGCGTCCATGCTGCCGGCGCGGGCGGGCGCCCCGAGCCCCGCACCCTCCCGCCCGCACGGTCCGCGCGGCCGGCCGGAGGCCACTTACTTTTGGGGCCGCCGACCTCCCGACTCCCTCCGGGGGAAATGAAAGTTGTCACGGCGTCTCCCCTCGGGCCCCCCTCGCCTGCCCGGCTTGAGAGGCGCCGCCGCGGAGCCGGGAGGGCGGCTGCGCTCCAGCTCGCGTCCGTCCCGTCGCGCTCTCCTCCTCCTCTTCTTTTCACTATATTATCTTCTCCTTCTCTGAGGGGTGGGTGGGGGCGGGAAGCTTAGAAAGAGAGGAGACGTTTGCAACTTTTCTTCACTCTTTCTCTTCCACCCCCCCCAGTCAGCCTTGAAAAAACAATGTTAAAAGGGGTGAAGAACTTGGGGAGGTGAAGGTGGGGGGCCGCGTGGGGAAAGCGGAGGGGGGGAGGGAGAAGTGCTAATAATCGTTTAAAAACTGATTAAAGCCCCCCAAACAGTGATACACAGACAGAGGGGGAAAGGCGGGGGGGGGGGGGGGGGGGGGGGTTGGGGGGAAAGAGAAAGAGTCGCTGGTCAGGAAACTTCAAGCGCGGATGAGGTCATTGGTTTAAAAATAAAGAGATGGCGTCACTTGAAACCAATCCCAGTGAATGAACTCAGCGGAGCCCCGGGGAAAGGAGGAGACAGGCGAGGGCAGGGCGGTGGGCGCCGGGCGGGGCCGCGCGCTCGCCCGCCCATCCCGCGGCCGCCCGGGTCCGCCGCGCCGCTCCGCGCCTCGCTGCGGCCGCTCGGGGAGGGGTCGGGTCACGTTCCGTTCCGGAGTTCGGCGACTCGCAGGCAGGTTCCGCAGGCGCCGCTGGGAGGAGCCGGGGCTGCCCGAGGAGGCGGCCCCGCGGCCTCCTCCTTCCGCGCCCGCGCGCCCGCCGGCCGCGACCCCGGGCCCGGGGCTGCGCCCCAACAGGTATTTAAGGGTGTCCCCCCCGCCCCCCCCGCTCACCCTCCCGCCCCGACCTAGACGCGGAGCTCTTCCCTCCTGGTTGCGCTGTTTCCAGCCGCCTCACCAGCGTGAAGAAACGCAAACAATGATTTGAGAGAATTGCAATCACTCCTTCAAAAGTCTGATGAATCCCTAATGCAGGGCACTGCCGTCCTTGTGAAAGGGACGTTACAGGTACTTCGAGAAAAATCACTGTAGTGCTGTCAGGCATTCAGCGATCTACACGTGTTTGTCGTTGAGAGACCCCACATGAATGTCCCTTTCATTATTTGACTGTTTGTTTACTTACTTACGTTCACAAATTTAATGAGTACGAGCAGCATGAAATTCTCTTCTAAAATGATTTCTACAACGGGCAGTACAGAATAATTTTTAAATCAGACCAGAGGTTCACTGCCTCTTGAGATGTGCAAGTCCCTGTTGCTTTAACTTTACACATTTCGTGCATTTTCTATGTGCATTAATCAAAATAGCTCTGTTTTGAGATTGCATTACACTCTTTGGAAAACTAGAGACCTGAGGTGGCGACAAACCAGGACTTGGAATCAGTGAATAGGACAATCGGAGCTTTATTCTAGTGTTCTTTGAGCATTTGAGCATGAAGCTGCTTCTACTGAGAAGTACTCACGTGGATATCACATAACAAAGATGTGATTAACGACGGAAAAGCCTACTGCGAGTGGACTGCTCCATGAGCCAGAATTTATGTGTAGGAATAATCTGTCTCCTAAAATACTCCATTTGCAATGCCCTGGATTTGGGACATTGGTCCCTAAAGGCATCTTTGTTGTGGAATGTCCATTTGGACACTGCCTGGGGGACTTTTTTTTTTTTTTTTTTAACTGGCCAAAGAACTGAGAGGTTTGCGGTGGGTTAGAAAGATAAAACATCTCTGTACTCCTTTTCTGCCTTTAAATCCTGCAACTAAAGTGCATTGGTTCCTACTGATAATCACTTAAGGTTAGTATTGGGGTAAGCCTCTGGGAACCTCCAGCTCATCTTTCAGAGGAGGAAAAGGAGCTCATCTGGAGATGAGAGACTGCTGAGCACTTGGGGCAGTAAATTAAGCCTGAAGGCCACAGATGCAGAGTCACGTTCTGCCTCTGCCTTTGACCTCTGAGACTTGGGCTGGGAAGAAGCAATCTCTCCCCCTGTTCCCCGTCCTCTGGTGGCCAGGAGATGTTACTGCAGCTTTCATGGGACTACCTGTGCTGTTCAAGTAAACCTCCAAAAATCTGTTTATAGACCTGCTGTTTTTAGAACATTTTGGAAGCGGTAGTTTAAAATGATCTGCATCTCAAGTCTGCTTAGTTGGAAAAGAGAGAATCCTTGTCCTACAGGTGAAGAGCACAGATCTTGCCTAGATGAAAGATTCAGCAAGAATATATGGAATACCCTTTACTTACTGCACATCTTGAAACTTCTCTCTCCTTTATGTGCCTTCCATGCAGGTGGTACCATGATAGCTATTATGGGAGCCTCCCCAGTATATAGCATCCAATAAGGGAAACAAGACGTAGATTAAAACTAATTAAAAACTAAATTAGTGGGCGCCTGGGTGGCTCAGTTGGTTAAGCGACTGCCTTCGGCTCAGGTCATGATCCTGGAGTCCCGGGATCGAGTCCCGCATCGGGCTCCCTGCTCAGCGGGGAGCCTGCTTCTTCCTCTGACCCTCCCCCCTCTCATGTGCTCTATGTCTCTCTCATTCTCTCTGTCTCAAATAAATAAATAAAATCTTTAAAAAAAAAAAAACTAAATTAGTGATTGAGGGGCACACAATATTGGTTAAAAGAGTCCAGCAGAAAAAAGGAGCAATGTAGGCTGGGGCTGTCAAGGAAGGCATCTTCCGAAGAGCTTTGACCTCATCCTTGAAGGAGAATTAAGATTTAGTTTGGGTTAAAAGGGCTCAGTGGGAGGACTATTCCTGAGGGGAAATGGTATGAACAAAGAGATGGAGGTAGAATGAATAAGGTGTATTCAGGTGAGGGACAAGAAGACCCTTCAATAGCAGTAGAGATTGGTGTGTAGCAATTAAGAACTGGGCTAATATTAAGAAATTTAGAGGCACATTATGAGGTACTTGAATGGTAGGATAAATAGCTTGTTATTAGTCCAACAGGTTGATGCTGAACAAGTTTACTTCATTAAAGAGCACATTTCTCTTTGTTCTACTAAAAGAGCTTCTATATATGCTAACAACAAACTTGTGGAAACAAATTAAAAACTAAATGCCACTTATAATTGCTCCAAAGAATATGAAATCTTTAGGTATAAATCTAACAAACCATGTATGGGATCTGTATGCTGAAAAATATAAAATGCTGGTGAAATTAAAGAAGGCCTAATTAATTGGAGCAACCCACTACATTCATGGATTGGAAGAACCAGTATAATAAATATTGTCAGTTCTTCCCAAATTGATCTATAGATTTTTTTTAAAGATTGTATTTATTTATTTGACAAGGAGAGAGAACACACAAGCAGGCAGAGCATCAAGCAGAGGGAGAGGGAGAAGCAGACTCCCCGCTGAGCAGGGAGCCCGATGAGGGACTTGATCCCAGGACCCTGGGATCACGGCCTGAGCCAAAGGCAGACGCCCAACCGACTGAGCCACCCAGGCGCCCCTTGATTTTTTTTATTTAAATTCAACTAGCCAATATATAGAACATCATTAGTTTCAGATGTAGAGTTCAGTAATTCATCAGATTCATTTAACACCCAGTGCTCATCACATCACGTGCCCTCCTTAATGCCCATCACCCAGTTACCGCATCCCCCCACCCACCTCCCCTACAGCAACCCTCAATTTCTTTCCCATAGTTAAGAGTCTCACGGTTTGTCTCCCTCTCTGATTTCTTCCCATTCTGTTTTTCTCCTCCCTTCCCCTATTGATCTATAGATTTAACACAATACCTATCAAAATCCTAGCATGGTTTTTTACAGGCACAGACAAGCTGAACCTAAAATTGCTTCTGGCACGTTTAAAGGGATGAATGAGTGCTGGATTCCTCAAAGGCAGATAAAGAGCTCATAAACTTAGGACACCAGCAAAGCAAGGGCTCCATGGCTTACAATTAGACAATCAAGAAGGAAGCTATTTTCATTTCAGTACATGTAAGTGTGCGGTTCAGTCTTGTTTTCAGTCAGAGTTAAATATGGGGGAGGAGCGCCATAATCTTCAGTGCTTAGACCCTGTTAAGTTTTTAATCCACCCCTGGCTGAAGCTTAATCATTCATTCAGCTATTGGTTATTGAGTGCCTACCAACCAGCATGTGCCAGGCACTGTGCCTGGCTCTGGGAGTTCGGTTATGAATAAGAGAAGCAAGGCCCCTTCCCTCGTGGAACTAACATTCTAGTGGGGAGAGAAGACAATAAGCAAACAAAAACAACATCCAGGACTGTGAGAGGACTGACTATGTGGAGAGAAAGCTGGATGATGTGAGAGCAAATGATCGAGGGTAGGGGCCAAGGTGGCTGAGGAAGGCATTCATGAGGAGGGGACATTTGAACCCATCCTTAAGGATGGCAAACAGAGAAATGGTCTCGGCAGAGGAAAGAGATCATTCTGAAACTTCAGTAGAAGCAGAGTGACTTGGGGGCGCCTGGGTAGCTCAGTCGTTAAGCGTCTGCCTTTGGCTCAGGTCATGATCTCAGGGTCCTGGAATCGAGCCCCGCATCGGGCTTCCTGCTCAATGGGAAGCCTGCTTCTCCCTCTCCCACTCCCCCTGCTTGTGTTCCCTCTCTCGCTATGTCTCTCTCTGTCAAATAAATAAAATCTTAAAAAAAAAAAAAAAAAAAAAGAAGCAGAGTGACTTGGAGGGAGTTGGTGTGTTTCCAGAGCAGAAGAAAGGCCTGTGGGGCTCAAAAGTGTAAAACGAGGTCAGGGAAGAGCCAGACTGTGTAGGACCTTGTAATGCATGGTAAGCAGTTCGCATTCTATCCTAAAAGATTTAAGCCAGTTAGTACATGATCTGATTTATGAAGAGGGTATTTGTAAGTAATCATGAGTTTAGTTTTGAAAAGAGAGTTTGAGGGCGCCTGGGTGGCTCAGTTGGTTGAGCGACTGCCTTCAGCTCAGGTCATGGTCCTGGAGTCCCTGGATCGAGTCCCGCATCGGGCTCCCTGCTCGGCAGGGAGTCTGCTTCTTCCTCTGACCCTCCCCCCTCTCATGTGCTCTCTCTCATTCTCTCTCTCTCAAATAAATGAATAAAATCTTTAAAAAAAAAAAAAGAAAAGAGAGTTTGAATAATATTCTATAAATATTTATTTAATCTGGCAGCTCCCTTTTCCAATAGGAAGCATTTTTGATCATTTAGTTCATCTCCAGGGATCCCTTTAGTGTCCCCAAATCAAATGTTCTTGCCCTAGGATTCATGTATTCCTAGGGAGTATATGGATGGGCTTCCGAGGGTCTAGGAGGCCCCTAAAATTTTGTGCATGTATCCTTATGTGGGTTTTTCTGTGTCCCTAGCTTTCAACAGATTTTCAAAGGACTGTCACACACACACACACACACCAAATAAGACCTATTTTATATTTAAGTCTTGGCTGTGACTTTTGGATGGTGGTGGCTGCTATTGTCCTAGGGCTCATGGCACTATACAAATGAATCACAGTTCTGTAAAGCAGCAAGTTTTGCCTCCAAGAGATGACACCATATTGGAGGAGAACACTATTTGTGGTAGAGGAGAAGGGAATATTCCAAAAGTTTGCCTCCAAAGAGACCTCATGAAAGAAAAATCTTACCTGTGTGATGTGAAAACTAGAAGATACCTGAGATAGTACCATCCCGCTCATGTTACATATAAGAAAGCAAAGGTCCAGAGAGGTGAAGTGGCTTGCCCAAGGAGGCACAGCTAGTCAGGGACTAAACTGGGATTAGAAACAGGTCTTCCAACTCTCAGGACAGAACTCTGAGCTCCTCATTTTAAAAAACAAAAACACCTGACCAAATATAGTATACAGGGGTGCCTGGGTGGCTCAGTCGTTAAGCATCTGCCTTCGGCTCAGGTCATGATCCCAGGGTCCCGGGATCGAGCCCCACGACCGGCTCCCTGCTTAGCGAGAAGCCTGTTTCTCCCTCTCCCACTCACCCTGCTTGTGTTCCCTCTCTCGCTGTCTCTCTCTCTGTCAAAAAATAAATGAAATCTTAAAAAAAACAAAAAACCATAGTATACATAAAAGTCTTAATAGGAATTAAGTGTTCAATTTCATTCAATTAAATTAAGCAAACACATGCTCATTACTAAGGAAATGGAAGGAAAGAAGGAAGTAAAGGAGTTCAAAAACATAAAATCCCAGCTCTGAAAGTGATAGAAAAAAAAAACCTCAATGTCAAATTAAGACGTACAACCAAGAAAGAGTAAATAGCAATTACACTGTTATCAGTGTATAGCTGATCTTTCTGTAAGAAAAATGTAAATAGACAAAATAAGTTATAAGAACTGGATGACTTTTCACTTATCAATTCAACAAAGGTTTTTTAAATGGGTAATCCCAGGATTAGGTCAAGAGTGTGGTAAAATAGGCCTCCTCAATGCTGCTGGTGAGAGTATAAATTGGTGTAACTATTCTACAGAGCAATTTGGCAATATGCTTTCCAAAGTCTAAAAATGCATACCTAGCAATCCTCCTTTAAGAATTTGTCTTAAGGAAATGAGAGTACTATTCTCCGAAAACTTACAAATAAGGATGTTAATTGTAATTTTAAGTAATAGCTAACACTTCTTGCAAATGATCTCATTTAATCCTCACAATTACTATTACCTCCATTTTACAGTGAACTTGTTCAATCACACAGCAAGTGGAAGAACTGCGATCTGAATAACATGTCCTACACATCTAAGCAGAAACAAGATCATAGAGGCTGTATAAGCTATGCCAAAGGGCTTGGACTTTGTTCAAGGCAAGCGGTGAGGAAGCTGCTGGAAGATTTTAAGCAGGAGAAATGACAAGATCAGGTGTGCATTTTGCTGTGTAAACAATGGCTGGGGAAGGAAGACATAAAGCAAGATGAGAGGTGCTTGTACACGCTAGAGAACTAAATATAAATGGAGAGAAGATATATCCAAAAGATGTTACAAAACTAGAATTAAAAGAACCAGTCACCAGTTAGATCTGAACTGTTAAGGGGGAAGGCAGGATCAAGGATGACTCTTGGGACGCCTGGGTGGCTCAGTTGGTTAAGCGTCTGCCTTCAGCTCAGGTCGGGCCCCGCATCAGGCTCCTTGCTCAACTTGGAGCCTGCCCCTCCCTCTCCTCTGCCTGCTTCTCCCCCTGCTTGTGCTCTCTCTCTCTCTCTCTCTCTCTCTGTGTCAAACAAATAAATAAAATCTTAAAAAAAAAAAAAAAGGATAACTCTTAAGTTTCTGACTCTAGCAAATGGGTGATGATAATGCTACTTATTTACATCACCAGGGGAAAGATAAGTTGAATTTTAAGCATGTTGAGTTCCAGGTGCCTATGGAACCTCGAGAGGAATAGACTGTTACATTCATGAGTCTGAAGCTCAGAGGCCACGTCTGGGCAGGAGAGAAAGATTTGGGATTCATTAGCCATATTTAGTTTAGTCATGGCCAATGGATGAGGTCATGCAGGGAGAGTGAGAGAAAAAAGATGTTGGGAATGCAAGGAGAGTGAGAGAAAAAAGATGTTGGGAATCAAGGGAATTACTGATGTTTTAGGAAGAGACAGTCCAAAAGAAGCTCTAGGGAGGCTGAGAAGGAGAAACTAGAAAAGCAGCAAGAAAAGCAGTGGACATAGCTGTTACCAAAAGTCGAGAAAAAAAAAGCACAGAAAGAACTCCACTTAGTTCATGCTCAGAGAAGCCCCGATGGTAAGGTCTAAAAAGTCTTTCTTTGACTTAGCAATAAAGTGACCGTGGATGGGATGGTTTCACTGATGACAGTCTTGCAAAGGCAAGATTGCAGTGAGTTGAAAAGGGAATGAGAAGGAAGAAAATAGAAACAGTGCAACAGAAACTACTCTTTCAAGAAGCTTGACTGTTTTTTGTTTTGCTTTGTTTTGTTTTTTAAGATTTTATTTATTCATTAGAGGAGAGAGAGAACGCAAGCAGAGAAGAGGGAGAAGCAGGCTCCCCATTCAGCAGGGACCCTGATGCGGGATTTGATCCCAGGACTCTGGGATCATGACCTGAGCTGAAGGCTGATGCTTAACCTAATCAGACACCCAGTCGCCCCAAGAAGCTTGACTGTTAAGGAAAAAAGGATCATACCTCGCTACAGACAGACGTAAGACACTTAAAACCTAAAAGATCCTAATGATTTCATAACCAGACTGTTTTGTTTAATCAAACAGTTCATAACAAGCAGGTATTAGAGGAGTGCCCTGAGAAATAAGAATTTCTCTGTTGCAAGCTTGGGGAAGTTGCAGGTGGACTTTTGCTATTTACAGCCCAAACTTTCTTTTCTTTTTTTTTTTTTTTAAAGATTTTTTATTTATTTATTTGACAGAGAGAGACACAGCGAGAGAGGAACACAAGCAGGGGGAGTGGGAGAGGGAGAAGCAGGCTCCTGGCCGAGCAGGGAGCCCGATGCGGGACTCGATCCCAGGACCCTGGGATCATGACCTGAGCCGAAGGCAGACGCTCAACGACTAAGCCACCCAGGCTCCCAAACTTTATTTTCAATTTATATAGAGCACGCATTTGGGGGTTTTGTCAGGGCTGTTTGACAAGTCTTTTAATAACTGTGAAATGCAATTTTAAGAATAAAGGAATTTGTGAATTCTGCTTCTTTTCATCTGGTCCTAAAGAAAAATAATTGGAATAAATACAGTGATGTCCTTTTTCTCTGATATAAAGAATAATTTAAAAAATGATGTTTGTTTTTGAAGGCCAGCAATCTTTAAATGGCTTTCCCATTTTCTGAGTAAATACAGGACTCAATGTGCTCCGTTTTAAAATTCACAGTGGGGGCGCCTGGGTGGCTCAGTTGGTTAGGTGACTGCCTTCGGCTCAGGTCATGATCCTGGAGTCCCAGGATCGAGCCCCACATCAGGCTCCCTGCTCGGCGGGGAGTCTGCTTCTCCCTCTGACCCTCCCCCGTCTCGTGTTCTCTCTCTCATTCTCTCTCTCTCTCTCTCAAATAAATAAATAAAATCTTTAAAAAAAATAAATAAAATAAAATAAAATAAAATTCACAGTGGCTTTCTGGACTAAAAATGACAACATTCAATAATAATAACAGTCATGTTTATAAATGTAAACATTTACCTTTAGGAACAATCTTTAACCAGTAACTGAACCTCTTGTTCAATGTTAGCTAAGCTAAACAGCAAGATAGGATATATTGACCAAATAGCAAAATGCTATTTTAACTGAAAAACGCTTTTTAAATTTGTGCAGGGGCACCTGGGTGGCTCAGTATGTTAAGCGCCCGACTCTTGACTGCGGCTCATGTCATGATCTCAGGGTCGTGAGATCAAGCCTCACACCCAGGCTCCCGCGGCACTAGGTATGGAGCCTCCTTTAGGTTCTCTCTCCCTCTCCCTATGCCCCTCCCCCACACACCCATGTGCACCCCTGCTCAAATACACACATTCATACATAAACAAACAAACAAATAAATAAGTTTATTTATTTATTTATGTAAAGCCAGTCTTTGTATTGAAGAAAAAGTTCTAGTCCTCTTTAGGACACCACATCTTAGGAATATCTCAAACCACTACTATAAAGAAACTAGAAATTAAATGGAATTTGAAAATTAATTAATATCACTGTGTTAAGTCAAATGCACAACAATCAACTCTTTTGTACAAGATATATGTTGGGATTTTAATTCTCATGACAACCATAAGAGTTAGGTATTATTATTACCTGACTTGAGACTGAGAAAGGTTAAGGAGTTGACTCAAAGATACATAACTAGGAAATGGCAAGTGAGAACACACACCCAAGTTTTCTCACAGGAAGTTTCGTTGAGAAGATAAAAATGCAAAATATAAGTACTTCAAAATAATGGTATAAGCAATGCCACTATCTTAGAATGCTCTTCTGTGATTATTGGTCAAACTTACACAGATACGTGCTTCAAAAGTTGGAACAAATGAGAGCTCTCTGAGCTGGGGAACAGCCAGCCAGCGGCAAATTTCAGCTCTGCCACATACTGGCTATGTGACTTGAAGGAAACTTAGTTTCCTCATCTGTAAAAAGAAGGTAATTAATGCCAACCATCAAGAGCTGTTGTGAAGCTCAAATGAATACCATGTAAAGCACCAAATATAGTGCGTAGCCCACATGGTGAATACTGACTACACACTGATTCCTTCCTCTTTAGGAAAAGCTGTATGTAGAACTCACTTAGATCTTGAACAATAGATTGAATTGGGATATTAAAAGAGAATAGGGAAGCTCATTCCAGGAAGAGAAAACACACAGTAGGAGACACAGCAGGGAAAATGTGTTTAAAATAGTTTAACTGAAGCAGAACATTTGTATTGAATAGTATATAATAAGCCTGGAAAGCAGTTTGGGGCCAGATTACATAGGGCCTCAGCCAAAGAATTTAGCTTTTATATTATAAGTAGCAGGGAATGATGGAAAATGTGGTTCCTTTTTAAAATTATGCTGTATTAGCTTTATTTTCTATTCTAAAGCAATACCTATGCATTACTAAAAGTCTGTAAACTACAGAAATGTGTAAAGAAGAAAGTACAAATCACCTTATTCAATCTTGGGAGAGAGAAATTTTTCTATTGTTATTCTTTTCTTTTTTTTTAATTTTTTTTTATTTATTTGAGACAGAGAGAATGAGAGACAGAGAGCATGAGAGGGAGGAGGGTCAGAGGGAGAAGCAGACTCCCTGCTGAGCAGGGAGCCTGATGCGGGACTCGATCCCAGGACTCCAGGATCATGACCTGAGCCGAAGGCAGTTGCCCAACCAACTGAGCCACCCAGGCGCCCTCTATTGTTATTCTATTATTATATCCTTTGGTGGTATTTTGATTCAGTTTTTCTTTTACTGTGTACATTTGTTATTTTAATACTAATAATGACGTTTATAAATATGCAGGCACGTATTGGAAAACACTAAGCACGTTTACAAAACTCCTTTTTTTATGCAAAGGCTTGCCTCTAAAAAACGTAACTGCATATTTAGGATGGTCAGATGACCAGTATGAGCTCCCTAATGCTGGAAAAAATGAAGTTTCAGTGACACATTTATTGGGTGCAGTGTTTGCTTATCTTTATGATGTGTCTTGTCCTATAATTTCAACCTAAGGCTGTAACATTTTTTCCTTTTAATTAGAATCTAATGAAGTTATTTAATTTTTCAAAAAATGATTGCTACCATCACACTAAGGATCGCCTCCGGGGGTATTTGGATATCTCTCCTCCAGTTTAAAGATTTGAGCTTGGAAATGGGTGGGATAAGAGTGGGCTTTTAGGTGGCTTAGTCCGACCAAAGCATATCAGAAAGATCTAAGGAAGGGAATCATGGAACAAGAGAGACTATGTTGGGCACTGGCTATAGGTGAGACATACGTCAAAAAGGACTAAGACTGGTGCGGTGGCAAAAGACACAGAACGAAAGCAACAAATACAAGAAATAGTACAGAGAGAGAATTGAGAGGACTTGGTGATTCATGAGCTATGGAGGGTGGAGATGAGTAATGAAAGATGATGCTGAGATGTCACCTTTGGCAATTTACATAAGATTTCATTTCCACATCTATAAAATGGGGTTAATAAGTGTGCCTTCTTCACAGGGTTGTTGAGAGGATTAAATGGATGACGTCTAAGATGCTTAGCACAATAACTGGAATGTGTTCTCAGGAAGTGTTAGCTATTACTGTTTATATAGCTGTTGAGTATAGATGACTGGGTTAATGATGACATTTTTTTTTTTTTAAATAGGCTCCACACCCAGCATGGAACCCAACGTGGGGCTTGAACTCATGACCCTGAGCTCAAGACCTGAGCTGAAATCAAGAGTTTGATGCTTAACCGACTGAACCACCCAGGCTCCCTAATAGTGACATTCTTTTTTTTTTTTTTTTTTTTTTTTTTTTTTTTTTAAAGATTTTATTTATTTACTTGAGACAGAGAGAATGAGAGACAGAGAGCATGAGAGGGAGGAGGGTCAGAGGGAGAAGCAGACTCCCCGCCGAGCAGGGAGCCCGATGCGGGACTCGATCCCGGGACTCCAGGATCATGACCTGAGCCGAAGGCAGTCGCTCAACCGACTGAGCCACCCAGGCGCCCCCTAATAGTGACATTCTTAAAAGAAATAGCAAAGTCAAAGTTGGAGGTCTGATTGGGGTGGGGGAGGTGGATTGAGCTACATTTTAGACATGTCATATTTAGGTTTACGATGGACAGTGAATTAAAAATATTCACAAGAAACGACTGCTGGCCAGTGATATTTTCGACAAGAGGCACATTCTAGGAAGATTTGTGAAAAGCAGACATCTGGAGGATGGATGCCCACCACGAAGTATTACCCGCACCTCTCCCCACAACCTCTATTTATTAGTAGAAATTACCCTAACAATGCACAGCCCCTAAATGGGTTGACTTCCCGGCTGAGCAGCTCTCCAGGCAGGACAGATATGAAAATAGTAAAGTGCGGAGGCTCTGGGGCCAGATCTGTTTGCTTCCCACCTCTGCCACTTACTACTATCTGATTTCAAGAAAACTAACACACTAAACTTCTGTTCTCTTATTTACAAAACGGAATAATACAAATTTCCATCTCATTGGATTGATGAGAGGATTACATGAGACTCTTTACGTGTAGCCCTTTATAAAAGGTTTATAAGATGTGATATAAATGTCAAGGATGGCTATTAATCCTGTCTCTCCTGGAGGTTATGAGTTATATTTATATTTCTTATCCATCCATTACAGTGCCAAACACAAGAAGCACTCTCTTCTAACTGCTGATCACTTTGCCCCCTTAACAGTGGTCTTCTGCCTCTCCCCGTGTCTTAGTCCCTTTGGGAACTTTGTTACCTTTGATTGTGTGAAGGCCTTGAATGTCAGGCAGCATCTCTGGGGCAAGATAGTCTGTCCACCTCGGGAGAAACCCACTGTATTAGTTTTCTATTGCTGCTCTAAACAAATTACCACATGCCTTAGTAGCTAAAAACCACAGAGTTGGGTGCTCAACTGACTGAGCCACCCAGGCGCCCCCTACATTTATTTCTTTACCAGAACCTCAACAGCCGTGTTTTCATTTTAGCTCCAATTGATGATTAATGGACAGCAGAGTATGTCTTAAGAAAGACAGGTGAAAACTATCAGGTTGCAAGGCAAAGCATGTAAATATATCAGAGAATGGAATTTTTTTTAAGGGGTAAAAGGCCATCAGTACTATTTTAAGAGTACCAGGAGCTCAAACACTTGTAGCTGAAAAATGGGTAAAACCTCAATACCTTTGAGTTTCCCTCTGAAATTCAGTATTCCTGTCTTTTAAACTCTTTCACCTCCAACACATATAAATGTGCTCAAAATTAATCGTCCAAATGCTCAGTGAAGATAATTTTAAAAAATTTTTCATCATTGATCCTAATTTTCCAGCAGATAGGAGGCTAGCCTTAGTATGGGATTGGCAAAATACTTAACTTGAAAAATGGGACAGGCTAGCACTTTAGCTTTGGGCAGGACACTCAAGAGAAAGCAAAGAGAGAGAGCCAACAAGTATTAAGCACCTCTTATTGCCAAACACTGCATTTACATGTATTGTCTCAATTAATTCTCACAACTCCAGTAGGTAGGCATTGTTATCCCCACTTCAAAGATAAAGGAATTGAGGCTTCAAGATGTGAAGAGTCTTCCACAATCACACGGCTAGAAAGTGGCAGAACTGGGATTACTGTCCAATTCTACATGAGTCAACACCCATTCATCCTCTTCCCACGGCCCTCAACTCCGCTTCCCTGAGTCGCAGTTTCCTCATCTACAAAATGAGAGGGTTGAGTCAGATAATCTCCCAAGGTCCCTCACACTCTTACCGCAGGGCCTCGGTGCTTGGGAGGGGAACGAGGAATTGGGAAGGGGGCTCCGGCACCAGGCCGAATGTCTTTCTCTCTTAAGTGGGAAAGTACTGGGACTCTGTCCTCCTGTACATCTTGATTCCCTGACTTCTGAAAGGAGGCTGTCACTGAGGACCACACTACAAATGATGAGGGGGACTCCCAATGCCCACCACTTAAAAAAAGAAACAAGCTCTCCTTAGTGGAGCTGCTTTTTATGAATTTACATTTTCTTTTTTTTTTTTTTTTTTTGGGGGGGGTTTTTTTAATATTTTATTTATTTATTTGAGAGAGAGAGAATGAGAGAGAAAGAGCATGAGAGGGGGGAGGGTCAGAGGGAGAAGCAGACTCCCCGCTGAGCAGGGAGCCCGATGCGGGACTCGATCCCGGGACTCCAGGATCATGACCCGAGCCGAAGGCAGTCGCTTAACCAACTGAGCCACCCAGGCGCCCTGAATTTACATTTTCAAAAGCAAATCCATCAACACTTATTGTTGAGAATCTTACTGTGCCCAACACTGAGTTAAACTGTATGGAGAGGCTCCATAGGGGACAGCAAGGACGTGTAGAGGTAGTCTGTATTCTCAAGAAACTTACAACTAAAAAAGAAAGAAACAACTAGCTGGGGGGGGACACAACTCATAAAACGATTTTCAGAAGACAATGTATAATACAGGACTGAACTGTGTGGTCAAGACAGTATGTACTATAGGAGTCCAGAAACCAGGAGATCAACACAGGCTGCAGTCCTCAGAGAAGGCTCCATGAGAACTGCGGCAAAGACAATGTTCTTTACCTTGCATTCTGCACTAGTCTTCCTTGGCCTTCTCTGTAATTGTGAAATCCTGGTATAAACCTTTCGCATAGTTCAAACATTCTCAGTTTTGGAGGCTACAGTGATGTCCTTCATACCATGTCATCTGAATGTCACTTCATCTTTATTGGCACATTTGAGGGGTAAAACCCCAAAGGTATGCAAACACCGTCATGGATACTTGCTTCAAGCCATGGGAAGTTTCATGCAAAACCAGTTTCTCAATAGGGCAAATGTTGTGTAAGGTGTAAGAAGCTTGAGAAACCAGTTAAAGGCAAAGCCTGTCACAGCAAGAACCAGATTTGAATGGGGACACTTGCCTGTCTTAGTCACCTCTTAGTCTGCCTCTGGCCCCTTACCTGCGGAGACCCCATGCTTAAACATTTCTTCAACACTTTGGCCCAGAGGTCATAGGACTTTGTCCCGTTTGGTAGGAACCTCTTATCTCTATAACAACCACCCCCAATCTGCCCACTCTCATGTGCACTCTACTGATAAGAGACTCTAGGTCTGAAAAATTGGTTCAAAATTCTGGATCCATCCTCACCCTCAGACAACTAAGTGTGTGTCCCTTTCTCCAAATTCTACCCTAAATATAATCAGGGACTGTGATCCCAAGAGATGGTCTGAGTTGATACAGTAGTCCAGTAGATTAAATATTCACTATATTTACTGTGTATTCCAAAACAATGCTAGACTGAGGGATATTTTCCAAACTAGCTGAAGACACAAAACGAATATACAGGAAATAGTATCTAAGCATACCATATGCTAAATCAAGGGTAACTGTTTCAGAAATGAGAGGAATTAATGAATACAGAAGTAATAAGAGAAAGATATATAGAGGCAGGGTTTAGGACGGACCTTAAATAATGGGAAGAATTTGGATAGTCAGGGAAGATAAATTATGACATTCTAGAAAAGAAAAGTACTCTAACCAAAGGCAAGAGAAGTGGAAGATGTCTTCATGGAAAGCCAAGGTGGTCACTCTGTGCGGAGGAAGGGTGGCAAGAATATGCATAGCAGGAATTCGTGGGAAATGAGATCAGATGGATATGATGAACTCATCAACAGAGTTAGCAAACATTTGTTAAGTGCTGATTAGGTGTCCAGGACTGTACTAGATCTCTTGCACATAATAATAATAGCTTACACCTACTAGAGTTTATAGGGTACCAGGCACTATGTTAAGCACTTTACATATATTATTCAACTTAACCATCACTACAGACCTATGACATACACACTGTTAATATCTCCATTTTACAAACAAAGAAGATGAAGCCCTGAGAGGTTAAGGAACTTGCTCCAGGCCATATGGTTCTTGAGTGAAAAGGCCTGGATTCAAACCAAGGGAGTCAGCTCAAATGTGGGTTCTAAGCACAATACTAACTCGCTTCCACACATATTATCTCATTAAATCCCCATAAAGTTCCCTATGACATAAGCATTATCCCCATTTTACAAATGGGGATCCAAGGCTCCAAGAGTCAGTGAATTATTGCCCAAGGTGGTTCTGCTGAGTACAGAGGTGGCATTTGAAAGCAGGCCCACTAATTCCAAGTCCTTTAAACTTTCCATTACAACATAGCTGCCTGGCAGAAAGTTTGTCTAGAATGGGATCAAATTAAGGGAAACTCTAATAGCCAAAAAGGGCAAGAAGCCTCTATGATGGGTTCTACAAGTTAAGAACTTCAGGGTTTTTGTTTTTGTTTTTTTTAAAAGATTTTATTTATTTATTTGACACAGAGAGAGCAAGAGAGGGAACATAAGCAGGAGGAGTGGGAAAGGGAGAAGCAGGCTTCCCACAGAGCAGAGAGCCCTATTGGGGGCTTGATCCCAGTATCCTAGGATCATGACCTGAGCCAAAGGCAGACACTCAACGACTGAGCCACCCAGGGGCTCCAAGAACTTCAGGGTTTTAAACAGACAAGACTTGTTGAATAAAGATAGGTGTAGGCCTGGCACAGGAAACTGAATTGGGGAAAGAGTGGATTTGAGCACTGGATGATAGTAGAGGTGGTAAGGACCTAAAAATGGGCGTAGGGGAGAGGGGGAGAAGGACAGAAACAATGACCAATATTTGAAGGAAAATCTGATGGTTCTTAGGCAATGAATGGCTGAGGGCCAATGAAAGGAGATTAAGTCAAAGAGGACTTTGCTTCTGGTCTCAATGACTCACTGGACTCTTGACATGGAACCAGAGGTTATAAAAGCAGCTGGTTTGTGGCAAAAAATGAAGGTCGTTTTTGAACATGTTGCAATCTGCTCGGCAGAACAAATGACTGGCACATTCCGGAGAAAATGACCAGTAGACAGTCAGAGAGGTGGGATTGGAGCTCAGGTAGAGAGCCAAAGCTGTCAATCACATCTAACAAATAAGCTATGCAGGACCGCTGAAAGGGCAGACAAGTCAGATTGCAAGGAAAATAGGGTTTTCATAGTCAGAATAAGCCAGGAGTCCAGGAGTTGGCAGAGAACAAAAATGCAGCATAACAAAAGAAAGTAGGCCCAAGGGCAAGCAAGCCACAGGTCTGGACAAGTTGTTAGGGCCAAGGCAGAGAGATAAAAGAATTAAAGGGACACAGCAACAAATGAGATCTCACTCCTATCAAGGAGAAATGACCGCTGAACAATTTCCTGTCCTGTTGCTGCTATTTGGGAGTGTTTCCCTATTGCAGGAGCCAACCCAGCCTAACCGAGGGGTGCTTGCACTCCGACCCAGCAGAATAATCAGGAACTTTGCAACAGGGAATATATAATCGACATCAGGATAGGGAGAGAACCAAAGTCACCAAAAAAAGTCCTCTCCGCTGGAACGGATGCTTAAAACCGATCACTATGGTAAAATTTAGATTATATATCTTGTACCACAATAAAAATAGAGGAAGGCGTCTCTCCCGAAAACATAAATGTCTATGGATCCCCCCACCACACACAATTTCCGAAAGCCCATTTAATTTAGCAGCTCTTGGACTTACCCTTCTTTGTCCACGATCTTGATTTCCTTGCCCAAGCTGGTGGCTGTGCTGCTGAGGGAATGAAGGTACTGAAACCAGGAATGTCACAGCTATGCGGCTCTCATGTCCCTTCCGATCTGGAAAGAGAAGGGGAGAGTCAATTATGGTCAATTTTCAGTGGAAGCTCCTCTTCTGGCCTTTCTGCTACCTCTGTCCTTTTTCCAGAACGTGGAGACCATGATCCATTGGCCATAGCCCCACCCTCTGTGACCTCTTCAGCCTGACAGAATTAAGAAAGTGAGACATAGAGCAACTCAGCCAATACCTGGGAGGGACTGAAGTAAGACAAGAACCCGGGAGTCCCGTGATTTCAGTTCTTGCT
Source organism: Neomonachus schauinslandi (assembly GCF_002201575.2). Lineage (NCBI taxonomy): Eukaryota > Metazoa > Chordata > Mammalia > Carnivora > Phocidae > Neomonachus > Neomonachus schauinslandi. The sequence continues at coordinate 91,932,367 of NC_058407.1, read as the reverse complement.
TGTTGCTTTTCGGACACTTCCTTTTAAAGTTCTAGGTCCTTTTTAATTGGCTTCACAGACATCACCTCCAAGCCTACACACAATTCCTTTCCTGGGCAGGATACAACCTGGTCCTAGTTTAGGGGTCATCCATAAACCTATATACTCTTGGAAGTAGCTACACAGGGTTCCTCCCCATTTACAAGTAAGGAAACAGGGCCCAAGGTTATGGAGTGGCTTGCCCAAGGGCATACACCTGGTTAATTGCAGAACAAGAAGGAGATACTGGCTTTCTAATCCACTCTCTAAATCTCTTTTAGCTAGACAAAGAGATCCCCGCTGAAATATTTGGAATTCTATTTTTATTAAAGCTTTGCTTTCCCCATGATGAGTCTCCTCTGTTGCCTTTTTCTCAAAAGATGTTTGAAATGCCTGATAATGCCAGATTAGGGGTTCTGAAGAGAATGGTAGCAGCAGGGGTGGAGTGGGGGAGTGCACTGGTTACCCACAAAACCATCTCAGACTACCTATTATGTTGTGGCTAAAACTCAGATCCCTGCCCTCCCTCAGCCCTCGTACCGCAGAGCCTCGGAAGCGGCCCCTGTGTGCTAGGGCTCAGTCATTTCTGCCATTGCCCCATATTGACCTTGATCTCTGCCTCTGAAATCTTTGATTACCAAAGTCAACACGCAGCTGGTTGGCTTGGGAGGGGCCCTCCAAGGCTATGGCAAGATAGAAGAATGACAGTTCAGCTCGTCATAAACAGATTTATCAGGCAAACTTCAGGAAAAACTGGTTGCTCGAGCTTGCCACCTCAAGAAAAATAGTTTTGTGTAAAGCTTGACATGACGTGAAATGTACGTACACAAGTTGCTTCCATTGCCACACTCATTTTGGGAGTTCTTTGTGGGTCACTTCACACCAAAAGATTTCTTCTCCCTCCTCCGCCCCCCACCCCCGGAGATAATTCAAGCTATAAAGTTAACCAGAGAAATGGATTATCTATTTTCATCAAGCCTATAAATCTTGTCTATGGCCATTTCCTGAAAATGCAGGAACTCAAGGTTAGAACTTGAAAGTTACAGTCATATGTTCATAAAATAATAGAGCTGTATGGGACGTGGAAGTCATCCAATCCAGCCCCTAATTTTGCAGATGAGGAAACTGAAGTTTTCCACTATTAGGATTTTGTACTTCTACTAGGCAGCCTAAGATCACACTCATGTCTATATAAACCAAAACTGCAGTTGGCTCCAAGGAGCTAGTGGTTGACATAAAACCCATGGTGCTTGTCATGTACACACTACTTAGCTAGATTTTCCCCACCCCAGCTTTATACCATAAATTTCCTAAAATTTTGTTCAGGAGTTTACATTTTCCCTTTCCATTCCTTTTTAAAATTTATTTATTTTTATTTATTTATTTATTTTTTAGTTTTAACTCCATATTCCAGCCTATGGTTTGAATTTTGGTTCTGTCCTGAGTTTCCTAAGGGTGTTTGGGAAAGGGGAAGATCATTTGCTAATATGCACTTTGCAGTGTGCTTGCCATCTCATATTTAATAGCTAAACTGTTCTAAATAAAACTATAAAAAGCATTTAATTTGGAATTCTCCCACCTCGTTTTTTTAGATCCTCAAGGAAGATGGACAATTTTTCTCCCTTATTTCTTGAAGGAGCTCTAGAATGGGCCTTTCCTCCACAGGGCAGAAGAACATTCTCACAGCTTGTATCTTATCATGAACTGGTGTGCCCAGGGGAATGCAAGGAAAGGCCACCCTCTCAACTCCAGACTGGAGGAGTCTTTTTTATGTCCATTTTGATGTATCATTTAATGATTTATCTTCCATTAGCCATGAAAGCTGGAGGAGGCAAGAAATTTAGTAGGGAGGAAAGGAAGGATGACCTAATCTCTTCTGTCCTCAAAAGGATTGTCTGTTGTATGCAAAAGGAGAATTAACTTGAGTGAAATACTGAGATCACTTTATATACTGTAAACAGCCAGAAACCTAAGAATTAGCCCTTACTTCTTCCTCTCCTTCATCCTCCATCTTTAATAATAAGAATGGCTAAGATTTATCGGGCACTTGCTATGTGCCAGATACTGTGCTAAGTATTTTGCAAGCCTGACTAATTTAATCTTCACAATAGTTATCATGAATTTTTTTAAAGATTTTATTTATTTATTTGACAGAGAAAGAGAGAGCACAAGCAGGGTGAGTGGCAGGCAGAGGGAGAGGGAGAAGCAGGCTCCCCGCTGAGCAGAGAGCCCAATGTGGGGCTCGATCCCAGGACCCTGGGACCATGACCTGAGCCGAAGGCAGACACTTAACTGACTGAGCCACCCAGACGCCCCAAGAGTTATCATGATTTAACAGACCACTCACTTGAACTCACATATTTAGCAATGGTAGGGCCAGATTCATACCTAGGTTATTGTGACTCCAGATCCCCAAAGCTTACCCACTATAAGTTTAGTCCAGGTTCTCTGGGAGAGCCATCAAACTATAATGTAGGTTTGACCCTATGAATCATGGAGGGAGGGAGGGAGGGAGGAAGGAAGGGAGGGAGGGAGGGAGGGAATGGGGAGAGAGGGAGGAAGAGGTGAGAGAAGGAAGGCTGGAAGGTTAGTTAGGTGGAAGAATCTTAGACTGCGGTTCAGTTCTAAGAAAGTTCAGCAAAGCTGATGGAACATCTGGAGCTAAAATGTCTTACAGAAAAGTCCCACATTTCCCAGGAATGGGCCTGCCTTAGTATCCCTCCCATACTCAGTAATAAAGCAGCCTGCCTGGAAGCATGACCTCGGCAAGAAGCAGTGATGGACTTCAGAGCACAGAAGCTGGGTTTCTCAGTCAATTGTGATTCTTTCTGAGAGGTGCATTTTCTTTTTTTAAAAAGATTTATTTATTTTTTATTATTTTAGAGGAGGGAGGGGGCGGGGGGGGGGTAGAAAATCTCAAGCAGACCCCCCAATGAGCACAGAGCCCAAAGCGGGGCTCAATCTCATGCCCCTGAGATCATGACCCTGAGATCATGACCTGAACCGAAGAAATCAAGAGTCGGATGCTTAACCACCTGAGCCCCCCAGGCACCCCTGAGGGTACATTCTCATTGTTACCTTATTATGTGACACTATCTCTTCAAGCAAATCTGCTGATTTTGTCTTCAACAGATGTCTCTACCTACTTCCTTAGTTCAGGCTTCTGTCATTGCTTACCTAGACAATTCCAGGAATGCTTTAAATTATTTCCCTACCTCCAGTCTCAATACCCTTAAAACATTTTTCTGCAAGGCTACCAGGATGATCCATTATATAAGTGCAGCTATGTCAAAACCTAGTTCAAGAAGCTAGGTAGAAACTTCTTTTTGTTAATCTTAGGATAGGTATGATGATCCTCTAACATATAAATGACAAGAATCCCACCAGCTTTCATTAATTACGCTAATTTCAAAATTGTCTTATATTTTTTGGTTAAGGTCATTATCGTGATATTTATATATAGGGCTATTCCAGTTACCATATATCATTCATCTGTTTAAAAACTCTTCAAACATTTTTAAGATAAAACCCAAGTTTTTGATGATGGCGTACCAGGACTCCCAGGACCTGGCCAGTCCTTACTTCTCCAACATCATTCCAGCCATTCCTTATCTGGAATTTAGTGCTCCAAAAATAGAGTACTGAATTATTTTTTAAGATTTTATTTATTGGGGCGCCTGGGTGGTTCAGTCGTTGGGCGTCTGCCTTCGGCTCAGGTCATGATCCCAGGGTCCTGGGATCGAGCCCCACATCGGGCTCCCTGCTCAGTGGGGAATCTGCTTCTCCCTCTCCCACTTTCCCTGCTTGTGTTCCTTCTCTCACTGAGTCTCTGTCAAATAAATCTTAAAAAAAAAAAATTTATTTATTAGAGAGAGAGAGAGCACCAGCAGGGGGAGGAGCAGAGGGAGAGGGAGAAGCAGACTCCCCGCTGAGCAGGGAGCCTGATGTGGGGCTCGATCCCAGGACCCTGGGACCATGACCTGAGCTGAAGACAGATGCTTAACCGACTGAGCCACAAAGGCACCCCAAACTACTGAATTTTTTGTAGCTCCTGCTATTCTGTATCACATATCCATGCCTTTGCTTATACTCTTCCCTCCATCTAGGATGCTATTCTCTCTTCTCCTCCTCTCCCTTTTGTGCCTATTTGAATCCCATTCTAGATTTGGCTCAGCTGCCATCTCCTTGGGGGAGCTTTCCATGGCTCATATACACCCCAACTCAAAGATCATTTGGTCCAATTTCTAGCCCAATTCAGGAATTCTGTCTAAGGCATCCAGGCAGAGAAAGTCATCAGAGGGAGAGCTCATGGCTTCACAAGGCAATTGGCTTTGGCCCGCACTCATGGTCACATAAACCAGTCAAAGCCACCTCTTATTTTGTTTCATGAGGCAGTCTGTTCCTGCTTCCCTAGTTCTTGTGTGGATGGTGGTTAAAATAGGACCCACCTGAAGCTTCAAGATGAATGGCAGTCAGATTTTGGAAGCCTAACTGGGAAATTCTCTTGGCAGGTCCTGTAGAGGTGATCTCTAGCTTTGAATTTCCAGATCTTGTTGAGGGGGGCGGGCAGAGGGGTGGTGGAAATGATGAGGAAGAAAGACAACTCTTGCCAACATGCCATTTGTCATTTCCTTCTGGTTGTAATTTCTGAACTTTCTGGCTTTGTATTTCTGAACCCCCTATCTGTAACTCACAGGTGTTTCAAGAGACCTTCAGAATGTCTGTGGCCTTCAAGAGGGAGGATGTAGCCTACGGTAAACCACATAAGGGACAGAATTCGACCATAGTGACTGCGGTTGCTAAGTTTTCAGATGTTGCCTTAGTGCTTTTTGGTAAATCTCTCTTCTTCCAAGACTGAAAAGTTGCATCTCTAAATACTTAGAAGGGAGATATCCTGGTATGGAGGAGAAGATAGTGAACAATGGCTGATTCTGGGACCCTACAATTATTGGGATTGTGGGGTGAGAAGCATGATGAACATGAGCTTTCTTTATCCACATTCTAGCACAGACCTAGTGTTTCCAATTTGCAATAGGTACTGCCTGATGTCATGCATTTTAGAGAGTTCAGTATGGTGGCTGAGTAAACACTAGGATATCGTTAAGTAGTTTCAGCCGAAAGTTTATTTATACAAGAAAAGATATAATATATATGATCAAATCAGAAAAATTGATATGAATCAATGTTGTTTACACTGCAATATTAGAAATGAAAACAACAATAAAAATCATACGGGCTATTAAGAATCATTAGATTATCTTACCAGCCATTGTTACTCAGTACAGAGCATACAGTTACACTTCTTTTTTTCTTTTTCTTTTTTTTTAAGATTTTATTTTTTCATTTGACAGAGAGAGAGAGCACAAGCAGGAGGAGCAGAAGAGGGAGAGGGAGAAGCAGACTCCCTGCTGAGTAGGGAGCCCAGTGTGGGGCTTGATCCCAGGACCCTGGGATCATGACCTGAGCCAAAGGCAGACGCTTAACTGACTGAGCCACCCAGGCACCCCTACAGTTACATTTCTTATTGGCACTTGAGTGTAGATCATCTGGAAATATAAACATGAAAATAGAGTGATGAAAGGAAATTGGTTCTGGTAGAATTTTAAAATTTTAATTTAACTTAACTTTTTAAAAAGACTTTCTTGGGGCGCCTGGGTGGCTCAGATGGTTAAGTGTCTGCCTTCAACTCAGGTCATGATCTCCAGGTCCTGGGATCGAGCCCCACGTCAGGCTCCCAGCTCAGCGGGGAGTTTGCTTCTCCCTCTGCTTGTGTGCTCTCTCCCTCTCTCTCTAATGAATAAATAAAATCTTTAAAAAAAAAAAAAAAGACTCTTTTTCTAGAGCAGTTTTAGATTTACAACAAAATTGAGAGGAAGGTACAGAGATTTCCCATATATCCCCAGCCCTCACACATTCATTGCTTCTCCCATTATCATCACTCACCAGAACGGTTCATTTTTCACCAAGGACGAACGTACTTGACACATCATAATCACCTAACTGCCATACTTTACCTCAGGGTTCACTCTTGGTATTGTACAGTCTATGAGTTTTGACAAATGTTTAATGACATATATCAATCATTATAATATCATACAGAGTATTTGCACTGCGTTAAAGCCATTAGGTTTTTAAAATGTATTCTAAAGCTACTACTAAAACCATTGATATACTGCTGAAATAGGCAGATCAATGGAAAGAGGTAGATGGTCTGGAAATGGACCCAAGCGCAAACAAAGTAAGTTTTATGATAAAAGGAACATTCCAAATCAATAGGAAAAATATTCCATAAATGCTGTTGGGATAAGTGGTTAGTTTTTTATTTATTTTTTTAAAAGATTTTATTTTTTATTTAATTGAGAGAGAGACAGAGAGAGCACAAGCAGGGGGAGCAGGAGAGGGAGAAGCAGGCTCCCCACTGAGCAGGGAGCCTGATGTGAGGCTCAATCCCAGGACCCCGGGATCATGACCAGAGCCAAAGGCACGCTTAACCAACTGAGCCACCCAGGCACCCCAAGTGGTTATAGTTTTTTAGAAAAAATAAAAATAGAGCTGTATTTTTCTCTGAACATCCAAAATAAATCTCAGGTGGACTAAAGACTTAAATATAAAAATGAAACCATAAAAGTACTAGAAAAAAACAATGAATTTTTGTAATAATCTTGTCATGGAGAAGGCTTTTTCTAAGTATGACATAAAATCCAGGAGTCATAAAGAAAAGATCAATAAATATGACTACTTAAAAATGGAATCTTCCTGGGAACCTCGGTGGCTCAGTCACTGGGCGTCTGACTTCGGCTCAGGTCATGATCCCAGGGTTCTGGGATCGAGCCCTACATCGGGCTCCCTGCTCGGTGGGAAGCCTGCTTCTCCCTCTCCTGCTCCCCCTGCTTGTGTTCCCTCTCTCGCTGTGTCTCTCTCTCTCTGTCAAATACATAAATAAAATCTTAAAAAAAAAAAAATGGAAACTTCCAAATAAAACATCACAATCAACAAAGTCAAAGACAAACAACAGTCTGGGCAAAAAAAATTGGTTAACACGTAAGATATCAGTACCAATTCCTTTAATATAGAGAGAGCTTTTAGAATCTATAAGGAAAAGAGCAACCACCCATAAAAGAATAAGCAAAAAACATGCACTGGTAGTCCTCAGAAAAAGAACTACAAAAGCACACACACACACACACACACACAAAGAATACCCAACTTCACTGCCAATTCAATACATGCAAATTAAAATAGCGCTAAGATACCATGCTTTAACATATGAAGTTAGCAAAGGTTTAAAAGTTGGGTAACAAAACATGTCTGGCGAGTGGGGAGACATGCACTACTGGTAGAAGAATATATTTCATTGCCCTTTTGGAAGAAAACTTGGCAATTTCTGCCAAAATTCAAGTGCACATATACTTGACCTAGGGGCCCTTCCTCTAGAAATCTGCCCTACAGATAAATTCACACGACAACAGAAAGATCTATAGACAATGTTGTGTATTTCTGCATGGCCTAACTAGTAAAAATAGAAAATGAAACAAGAAATAAATTCTGAAGGGAAAGAAAACATCACTGAAGGAAGAGGATCGTGTCTCATATACAGTGATATGGAACAATATTTGTTGAAATATGCACAACAGCATGTTTTCTGTAATTCCATTTGTATAAAAATGAAAGGGAGATACCTATACTTTTTGTAGTACATGGAAACTTTGTGGAGGATATACAGTGGTTGACTCTGGAGAGTGAGTCAGAGAGATGGGGTAGAGGTTTTCTCCTTTGACCTTATAACCTAATCTTTACTGCTTGAATGTTTTATCAAGGGGACATACTCGTTAGGAAATAAAAAGCTATCTTTTTTTTTACTTTTACAAATGAAAAATAGAAATTTCATCTGGTTAAGGAAAATTCCTGTGGAGAACATTGGGTTTTCTTTAATTTTGTCACCTTTCTTAATATATTTTCAACTCTTTTGGGTAAATGGAAGATTCTAAATCCAGTCTCTCTTATCTATCTTCTCTTCTATCTATCTGCCCATCCATCACTTCTTAATACTTGTTACAGGCGCAGCATGGGGGAAATGAAGGGCACTGAGAATTTTTAGTCTGTCTTCTCTATATCCATTATAGGTATCACTCGCCTTGCAAGATGGACATAGTTCAGCAAAGTTGGAAATAGAAGGTTTCTCTGGAGTGAATTCCGTGACTTCCTAACATGTTAAAACTTACTGTCCTTTCCCAGAGATATTACAATAAACTGAATTAAAATTCTGGGTGATGGAGGGGTTAAAATAATCTCTGGAACATATATTAGGCATTGTCATGTAGCTACAGTGTTATACCTATGGAGACATCCCAACTTGTTGCTTGTGCATGATAGAAAAAGCCCTTCAAGTGGGGAGGTTTGGCCTGTGGTTTTGCCAATACCAGCAACATCTGACCAAGGGTGAGAGACTTATGATGTCTGAGTCTTCATTCAGTCATCGGATATTCAGTAAGAGCTTAATATAGGCCGGGCCCTTATGCTATAATAGTAAATTCTATATGCCATAGATCATGCCATCATATAGCATAGACTACAAGTGTGGCATGATATGGTATAATAAAATGTTTTAAAATAACATAAAAGGTATTGAGGAGGTGCCCGCTGCATGTGAAAGAGCCAAGTTCCCCCAAATTTAATTATTACTCTCCTACTTAAAGTCTCAGGGGTTTCCATATGCCCTCAAATTAAGTCGCACTCCTAAGCTTAACGTTCAACAGGCTTCATCCTCTGTCTCCTGTCTACTTCCTTGGCCCTAGCTCTTGACACTGTTCTTCCCATCTCTTGAGACTGCCTGTGTTACGAGGAAACCGAATTGTTTGCAGTCCCCTATTGTTATTTCACACTAGTATGCCTTTGCAAATGTTTCTTTTCTTGCCTGCTTGAACAACTTATACTCATCCTTTGAGACCTGGCTCAGAAATCAACCAATCAGCAGTCTTCCCCTAGATCCTCTCTATATTTTATGGTATACCTTTATTATCACACTTAACACATTGCCATGCAGTTATTCATTTACATACTTAGAGAAGGATGCAAATGAATACCCCCTCTGGTGTGTAAGCTTCTAGAGGGCAGAGACCCTGTCTCATTAATCTTTGTGGATCTAGCAAATGGCATAAATGCCTGGTGAGAAGGAGCTGCCCAGTATGTTTATAAATGAACGGATAAAAAAAAAAAAGAATTAATCACAGTACAACTGAAGGACTTCTTTGTAGTTGACACTCTTAATAGTATAATAATAAATCTAGTAAAGTTGCATCTCTCTTGGATTCCATCTTATCTCTACCTCAATCCCAATGGAACAGGCGCCACCCAGGCCATTGTGGTGAGGTTCTTGTAACAATTGCTTGTCAATTGTAATGCTGGTGCAATCTTGCATAGGGAAAGGTTAGCTTAAACACACAAGTCACCGAGTATATATCATTTTAATCTTGACAGTGTACTTTTAAGCGGATGCCTGAGTTTTTCTTCCTTCACATAACTAGCATCTCTCCAAACAAGCTTAGATAGCAACCTGTTTTCTTTGGCAAATTGATTAATGGGAGCATTACTCATATGCCTGGTTGTATGACATGTCCAATAACATTGTCATTTTGTTTATGGGGTGTTGGGTAAAAATATCCAGGAATTCACCTCTAGTGGAGTGACCACCTGTTGGCTGGAAACAGTTGAAGAGGGAACTCTGGCGAGGCAGCCCCCTTGAAGAATGCCGAAGGGGGTCTAATTCCATCACCAGCCTCCCCCGCAACAAACTGCCCCCTCCAAGCTTAGCAGTAGCACCTGTGGAAACAAGAGAAGAGCCTCGCTGGGTACCTTAGCACTTTGGTTGGCTGGGAATTGAGCTGCCCGGCAGGCACCTGGAGGAACTGCTGAAGTTGCTGCTCTTCCCAAGCCCCAAAAGATAGCAAAGCTGGGGAGCTGTCAAGCGCCATGCGCATCAGTGGCCAGGAGAGAAGTCCACCTTGATTTAGGAGTAGAAACAAGGGAGCAAAATGTGAATGAGAGAAGGCACTGGAAATGGGGAGGAAACACAACTGTAGGGCAGAACACTGGGCAAGTGTACCCAGTACTCCTTCCACTTTGCCCCGGGGGAATCCCACAGTGTCGGTGGGGGAGGGGTCAGGAGGATAGGGGTTACCATGCACAGGAGGTGTGACCTTGCCCTCTGGAAGCTTATGAGCAGGCAGGAAGGGAGCAAGCATGGATTCAGGCCTCACCTGCAGCAGCCAGAACTGAGCAGATCAACAGACAAATTCCATGCCAAGTGGGAAAGGAGGCTATCTAAGGGAAACAGAAAGCCTGAAGTTTTCCAGACAAAACAAACTGGAGAAAATCTTACAGGATTAGGGAAAGGATAACCCACTTCCAGGACCTGCTGTCTGCAAACACAGAAGGGCCAAAACAACAGAGCACAAGAACCATGTGGGGAACAAAAAAAGGGAAAGGGCGAAGAGCAGAGAGGGTAAGAGTCCAGGCTGACAACTGAGGTCCAAACACACCATAGCAAAAGATCAAGAGTCTTCTCCCGTCCCAAGCCTGGTGTGCATCAGCCACCACGAGGCCATCTTGAACTGGCCTCAGTGCAATTCAAGAAGCTTATTTGAGGGGTGCCTGGGTGGCTAAGTTGGTTGAGCCTCTGCCTTCGGCTGGGGTCATAATCTCAGGGTCCTGGGATTGAGCCCTGTGTCGGGCTCCCTGTTCAGTGGGGAACCTGTTTCTCCCTCTCCCTCTGCTGTTCCCCCTGCTTGTGCTCTCTCTCAAATAAATAAAATCTTAAAAAAAAAAAAAAAAAGCAGCTTATTCGAGGAAGGCAGCGTCACTTAAGACACAGTGACTTTCTTTTTTTTTTTTTTTAAGATTTTATTTATTTATTCTACAGAGAGAGAGAGACAGTAAGAACAGGAACACAAGCAAGGGGAGCGGGAGAGGGAGAAGCAGGCTTCCCGTGGAGCAGGGAGCCCGATGCGGGGCTCGATCCCAGGACCCTGGGATCATGACCTGAGCCGAAGGCAGAGACGCTTAACGCCTGAGCCACCCAGGCGCCCCAAGACACAGTGACTTTCTATTCTAGTTTAGAAAACCATCTACAGGCCACAGCTTAAATGTAAAGTAAATCTATAAAATTTGCAAAGACATGTATGTACTCCTGGTAAAAAGTGTTAGGAGGGTGTTTCGTGTTTTGAGTCTCATTACTGGGCACCAGGAGTGCCAGGAGAGACTGTAGCACCAAACTCTTAAGACTTCTACATTCCTGGGGCACCTTCGTGCCTCAGTCTGTTGGGCGTCTGCCTTTGGCTCAGGTCATGATCCCAGGGTCCTGGGACTGAGCCCTGCATTGGGCTCCCTGCTCAGTGGGGAGCCTGCTTCTCTCTCTCCTTCCCGCTCCTGCTCTCTCTCACTATCTGTATCTCTCTCAAATAAATAAATAAAATATTTTTTAAAAAGTTTTACATTCCTAAAATGAGGAATGAGAATTATAAAATGAGAATAGCTAGCTGTATAAACTCTCAGTTCTGAAAATACTATCTTGTCTAAAGATCTAATTTAAAGGGAAAAAAAATGAAAGGAACGGGCGCCTGGGTGGCTCAGTTGGTTAAGCGACTGCCTTCGGCTCAGGTCATGATCCTGGAGTCCCAAGATCGAGTCCCGCATCGGGCTCCCTGCTCGGCAGGGAGTCTGCTTCTCCCTCTGACCCTCCTCCCTCTCATGCTCTCTGTATCTCATTCTCTCTGTCTCAAATAAATAAATAAAATCTTTAAAAAAAAAAAATGAAAGGAACAAAGAGCTTATTATTTGCGTAGAAAATATGTATATACCTATGCAAATTTCCTATAGATCCCTGCGGTTATGTGGTTACATGTCCCAAAAGTTCTAGTAGAAGGCCCCAGAACATGTCAGGCAGCACTAAGTCCAGAACAGAAATGAAAACAGAATAATGATTTCAATCGGATTAAAACACGAACGAACAAAGAAGCAAAACTATGGTTCCTTCACACACATCCACACACGTGGGATGTTACTGATATCTTGCCCCTGGAAGGAGAGGTGATGGCGTCAGAAGCTGCTCAGAAGTCAGGCATGGGGAAAGACGTTCATCTTGGATAGGTAAAGACTGAGAAATAGCACAGTGTGAATCTGTGAAAATCATAAACAGTGAGGGTAGAGTCAACACAGACTTGTTTACGAGGATCAAAGGTGTCCTGTGAAACTTGGTTGAGATAAACTTAGAATACATCTTTTAAAGTTTGTTTGTTTGTTTACATAATCTCTATATCCAGTGTGGGGCTCAAATTCACAACCGCAAGATCAAGAGTCATATGCTCATGCTCTTATGACTGAGCCAGACTGGTGCCCCTACAATACATATTTTATTTTATTTATTTTAATTTTTTTAGTTTTTAAAAGATTTTATTTTATTTGAGAGAGAGAGAGATTGAGAGAACTGAGTGGGAGGAGGGGCAGAGGGTGAAGCAGACCCCTGGGATCATGACCTGAGCCGAAGGCAGATGCTTAACCAACTGGGCCACCCAGGCGCCCCTAGAATATATATTTTAAAAGGACTATTTCATACAGCACAGAAAAAAAATCTTTAAATGATTTGGACACATTTATGAATGACAGAGACAGAAATGGCTACTCAGCAGAACTATGCTATCTAACTTTTAAGGATAACCTTAGCTAGAACAACCATGCCATTCTACCACAGGACTGCTGTTGGTGACAGAAATACTGGTAGCATGATTGGTTGGATTCCATGTGGCAATACTTTCACTCCTATGAGATAATATTCACACAATCATTTTTGGAAACTGTCAAGTGATATTACTACTACGGGTATTATATGTTATCACACAAAATATCAGGTGCTATACCATTCAGGCAACATTGTATATTGACCCAAGAAGATTCACATTAACCACCTTCAGACTTAAATGTCTTTGAAAATAATCCTATGTATAAGCAAAAAAGGTTTAAAGCTATATCCTGGAATAGAAGTCTTCTTATATAGATGAGAGAAGTCTTTCAAGTCAAAGGAATTGAAAATATGCTTTACAAAACTTCTTAACCTAAATACATAAATGAATCAAAAGATAAATTAAGATATGTGATACCAAGCAGAAAAATCAGAGTATATATAATATTAAAAGATAATAGCAGAAAGAAGGAATCAAAGGTATTTTACATTAGCAATAGGTATTTACATTAGCAATAGACAGCACCTAAGCAGATGTCCAAAATATTGCTAACACTTACATACTCATAAATATTGTTTGTGCCTTTTTGAAAATATCATTAGGGTCATCAGTAGGTCTGATAGGGTCCCAAAAATAAATTTTAGGTTGCGGGGCTTTTTTTTTTTCCTTACAAATGGAGAAGATTAAAGCAAAATTTGGAGCAGTTAAGGCTATTCATAAAACAATAGATGGGGTGCCTGGGTGGCTCAGTCACTTAAGCGTCTGCCTTGGCTCAGGTCCTGGGATAGAGCCCCACATGGGGCTCTCTGCTCAGCTGGGAGTCTGCTTCTCCCTCTCACTCTGTCCCTTCCCCCACCCCGGCTCATGCTCTCCCCCTCTCTCTCTCAAATAAATAAAATCTTAAAACACACACACACATACAAACCCAAGAAACAAGAGGTAAGTCCCCCCTGTTTCTCTTGTGAGGTATCCAAGTACCAAAACCACACTTTCTCCTGGATAACCCAGGAATCATCTTTTGTTCCTTAAAAACTCAAGATCCTGAAGAAGAGCACTGTCAAATTTCCATTCAGCAAACCACTCTAGGTTTACCAAAGCTTACACTGGAAACAAGAACCTCAAAAGTGAACTTTGATGGAAAAAAGCTGCTTTTTAAAAAAGGTTCTAAGCTTTAAATGTAGGCTGAGTGTTTTCACTTACTCCATAACATGTGTCATAGTAAATTAAACTTCTACAGGTCTGAGTCAATTGAATAAAACATGCCTGTCTTATGTGTGTGTGTTGGGTAAGCCCTCGGGAGAATTGTGAAAGAAGGTACCTGATGGGTTCTTCATTCTTTTTGGCTCTCCTATCTCCCCCCACCCCAACCCCCCCTAGCTATTTGCTGCTTTTTCAATGCTCAAACCCTCGCCACAGGAATCAGATCTACCCAGATCTCCCCCCGTCTTATAACACCTATCCTTCAAAACCATATATTCCTCTTTTCTCCCACACCTCAACCCCACGTTAAACTAACCTTTAGGTAGCACGTAAGAGAGAAAAGAAAGAAGCACATTCATACTAGAGTGTAAATGACTAAGAGTGATGCTTGGCAAACCATCTCTTACAAAGAGTGGTTCACTTTTAAACAGTTGCTTACTGGCCAAATAATTATCCTATTATTTCCTCAAATAAGGGCACACTTGATTCTTTCCTATTGGGTGAGGTATACATTTGGCTTAGGAATAGCTGCAGCATTTGAAGTAGAAATTGAGGTCAGGACAACATTAAGAAAAGCTGTTGTTGAGTTTGAGAGAAGTTCTCTAAGTTGGTGAAGGGGAAGGGGTATGGGAAAGTTTGAACATGGAAGGTTTTGGTTCCGTGAGCTTCATTTTCTCTTCCTTATTTTTATGCTGATTAGGGCTTTTTTCTCTTCCTTTTTGACAGACTTGTTTCAGTCCTTCTCGGCCTTATTTATTTATTTTGCTCCTGCTGACAAGCTGGAGGCTGAATTATGGGCTCACTCTTAAAATGTTCCTTTAGGCTCTTGCCCCTGAGCTTTCTAGCCAATGCAGAGAGTCAATAGGTACTGTGCTGTATGCAAATGCAGGCATATTTGTCCGTGTAGGCCAAAGGAGGGGAGGCATTTTGCAAAATGCCTGAAGAACAGAAACAAACTTCTGCAATGGAATATCTGATAGCCTCATGAAAATAAGCTAAACTTTTCAGAAACAAAAAGTACAGAGAAATACTTATCTATAAAATAAGTTGGGGGAAAAAAAAACCTCACACAAAACAAAACATGACTAATACTTGAGCAGTGAGTTCACCTCAAGCATTTCATGAATTTCACATGACCCACCCACTTTTTCTCTGTACCTCTGCGGATTACCATATCAGCAGCAATAATACTCTGTTGTTCCAGCACCAGATTTACATATCAACGTAGCCATGGCATTCTTGAATGTAGAATATTGTACTGTTCCCCTTGTTTGTGGTTTCTAGAATAAGGTTAATTTTTTGTTCCCTTGCCTTCTTCACTTAATCGCATCCACCCCCTACCTCTCTTCAATCAGTGGTTTGTTTTTCCCTTTGAATAGCTATCCTCCTGTCCTCTCTCAGCCTGTGTGTCATAATTTGGACTACCCACAAATTCCCTGTACGACCATGCTACATTTTAAAATCTTTATCACTCGACCACAGATGATCAACTCTCTGAAAAGACAAGGCAGGGACAGAGAAGTCACGATGGGTCACTCCTGGGCTGACTCTGGGATACCTTCTTCCCCAAACGTATGGTGTGTGTTAAGGTGGGTCAGAAGTTATCACGGTAGATTTCATGGCCACCTTTGTTTTCTCTCTTGGTAGGCTTTGTTTTTAATTATGGCTATTTCGAGTTCAGAGATGGGTCTAACCAAAATCGCCATGCCAGGACTGAGGGAAATGGTTTTCATTTCCAAGGAAAGTTTGGAAAGGGCTGGATAATTTTTAAATTCTTAGACTCGTGTGTCAAACATAGTGGGAAGCCAGCTGGAGCCTAACAAGTTATTTTAATGAGCTTCCTTTCTCTCTGATGTTCCCCAGGGAATATGTGCCAAGCAGACCCATGTGGCCCAGGGAGTAACATGATCATCTTGGCTCTGTTTAGACACCTGTGCTCTTTCAGCCCTAGTGGTAAGGGGAACAGGAGAGAGAGATGAGGGCATGGAAGGCATGCAGACCTAGTGGGAGTGGGTGTGTGCCATGCTGCTTAGGAATTCACTACAAGAAACTCCTCGGCAGGAGGAGAGGCTTGATGGATCCTAGGCCAACAGTGCCTCTACGTGGGGTGTCTGGGAGTCTATGAAACGTGTTTGTGTGTGTTGGGGAGGGAGAAGTGGGGAGGGGAGGGAGGAGAAAATTATATGCATTTTTAGAAGGACTTGCATGCCTAGGAGTTTCCTTTTGAGAAGGAAGAAAAGACTGAAGATCATGAATATAAAGCAGGCTCAGCACCCTGAGAAAATATTCTTCTTCTAAACTTCCACCCACTCCTTTAGAAATAAAAAAGTACATTTGCTGTGTTCACTTTACCTTTCCAGGGATCAGTCTGATGCTTGGCGCTCGCTACCCACTCTGAGCAATCTAGCACATGGGTATTAAGTTCGGTCTATATCGTTTTCACTGGATGCCTTGTTTAGTGATTGTTCAGTCTCCTGTATGTATGAATTTCTTCTTCTTGGATTATAAAGTCCTTGAGGATTTATACTTATAGAAACTAATTCTCTTGTTCTTCCTCACCTCTTTGTTACCAATTCTGGGTACTTCTCAGCAAATGTTTAACATATGACTACACAACACTTCTTCATAAGATTTTCTGTCCTTTACAAAGTCTTATTTTATGATGTGATTAAGGTTTATTTTTATAAATTAAATCTAAAAAATATTTAAAGCAGTTCCACAGTTTTTAAAGTGAGCATGTTTGTTTTTTTTTAAAGATTTTATTTATTTATTTGACAGAGAGACACAGCGAGAGAGGCAACACAAGCAGGGGGAGTGGGAGAGGGAGAAGCAGGCTTCCCGCAGAGCAGGGAGCCCGATGCGGGGCTCCATCCCAGGACCCTGGGATCATGACCTGAGCCGAAGGCAGACGCTTAACGACTGAGCCACCCAGGTGCCCCTAAAGTGAGCATGTTTATAATTCTTATATTTAAATTTCTATTTTAAGGGGTGCCTGGGTGGCTCAGTCTCCCTTGGCTCAGGTCAGGATCCTGGCATCCTGGGATCCAGCTCAGTGGGAAGTCTGCTTCTCTCTCTGCCCCTCCCCCTGCTCATGCTGTCTGTCTCTGCCTCTCTCTCTCACTCTTGCTCTCACTCTGTGCTCTCTCTCTCTCAAATAAAATCTTTAAAAAAAATTTTAAAATAAATTTCTATTTTAATTGTGTAATGTTTCAAATGTACAGAAATACAAAGACAAAAATACAACTCCACTTCCAGAGTTAAAATATTTGCTTCATATCTTTAAAAGTTAAATATAGAACTAACCACTCCTCACCCCAAGCCTGCCCCCCAACCTCCCTTGAGAAAACCACGCTCCTGAAACCGGTGTACCTACTTTCCTGCATGTTTTTAGATTTCCACTTCATAGTTCAAAAGGTCTTAGTTCTCCTTCCTGAAAGGCTGGTGATTGAGTCTG
Organism: Neomonachus schauinslandi; assembly: GCF_002201575.2. Lineage (NCBI taxonomy): Eukaryota > Metazoa > Chordata > Mammalia > Carnivora > Phocidae > Neomonachus > Neomonachus schauinslandi. Next base: position 91,914,961 of record NC_058407.1, on the reverse strand, counting down.
CAAACAGCTCACACACAGCCTCTGTGGAAGGACGAGATGGATAAGTGCCATTGCAGAGGACCCGGGGCACTTTTGTCGGCTGGGATGCAGGAAGGGAGAAAGGTAGAGGATTAACCCAGGGGAAAAGGAGTTGTACCTCAAAGAAGAGGACTTAACCACCAGGGCATAGCTAGGGAAGCAGGACTGAGGCCAGGCTGGGCACAATAGAAGGAAGCTAGAAAGGGGTGGAAAGCAGCCCCTGGAGGTGTAGAACTAAAGGGGCATTAGGGGAGGCGGAGAAAGAGAGCTCCTCCCAGGAGCACACACTTTTGCTCCCCTGATCATCAGAAAGGATGTGGCTAGGTGTCTCTGAGACCTCCATGAATGCAGTTTGGGGGTTACAGGTGCACCCCTCAGTGGGCCCAACTGCTGAAACCCCAGCATGCCAGACCCATTACCAGCCGCAAGGCCTGGCTACGTGGCTTTTTCTTGGAGGAAGTGACCTGCTTTAGTTCCTCTGAAGCATTATATAGATCAGTCAGAGATGACTCAACTTTCCTGTTACAGGCATGCCTCAGAGATATTGTGGGTTCAGTTCTCAGGCCACTACAATAAAACAAGTCAACTGAAATTTTGGTTTCCAAGTGCATGTAGAAGTTAGGTTTACACTAAACTGCAGTCTATTAAGTGTGCAATAGCATTATTTCTAAAAAAAAAAAAAGTGTACATACCTTAATGAAAAAAATCTTTATTGCTAAAAAATGCTAACCATCATCTGAGCTTTCAGTAAGTCATAATCACTAATCACAGATCACTGTACCAAACATAATAATAATGAAAAAGTTTGAAATATTGTGAGAATTGGGGCATCTCAGTGGCTCAGTCAGTTAAGCGACTGCCTCTTGGTTTCGGCTCAGGTCATGAGAGCAAGCCCCACTGCAGACTCCGGGCTCAGCTGGGGGCGGGGGGAGGGTCCTGCTTCTCTCCCTCTCCTTCTCCCTCTGCCCCTCCTCCCTGCTCTCTTGCTCTCTCAAATAAATCTTAAAAAAAAAAAAAAAGAAATATTGTGAGAATTACTAAAATGTGACACAGAGATACAAAGGGAGAAAATGATGTTGGGAAAATGGCGTTAATAGACTTGCTCAAGGCAGGGTTGCCACAAACCTTCCATTTGTAAAAAGCACAATAAAGTGAAGTACGATAAAACAAGGTATGCCTCTATTACCCTTCCTCAATTTGGAGTTAAAAGATAAAATAGAAGGTACCCAGTTAAATTTGATTTTCAGATAAACAACAAATGCTCTCTTTTTAGTAAAAGTGTGTCTTAAATATTGTATGGGACATACTTATACTAACAAGTTACTTGTTTATCCTAAAACCAACTGTGAGTGTTTTGTATATTTATCCCTAAATCTGGCAACTCTACCTCAATTGAATTTTGGAAGGGTTTTAGGAGTCTTTGAAAAGGACTGGGTCAAAGAGCTCTCCAGAATAACATTAAGGAACATTAATGAATCTTTATCAAATGCTCAATGGTTTAATTTAGGCTGAAACAACAAAAACCACTGACTTTATTAAATCAGCGGTATGCAAAGGCCATCTTAGTTATTTTTTAATGGTTTTATTGGTATAAGTCACATACTGTAAAATTCACTTTTTTTTCATTTTTAAAAGTGTTTTTTAAATTTTAATTTATTTACCAGAGAGAGACAGAGGTAGAGAGAGAGAGAGATCACGAGCAGGAGAAAGGGTAGAGGGAGTAAATTCCCTGCTGAGTAGGGAGCCGGAGGTGGGGTTTGATCCCAGGACTCTGGGACCATGACCCAGTCCAAAGGCAGATGCTTAACCAACTGAGCCACCCAGGTGCCCTGAGGATCACTATTTCTTTTAAAATTTTTAGTTAATATTCACTGTATTTGGCTGCAAACATATCTTTAACTCATAACTCGAGATCAAGAGTCCCATATTCTACCCACTAAGCTAGCCAGGCGCCCTTAATTTTTGAACATTTTCAGTACCTCAAAAAAGAAAACCAGTGCCGATGAACAATCCCTCCCCATACCTGTCCCACCTCCCTGCTGTTCCCCACCCTAGCCCTTGTCAACCACTTGCTTTTTGTTTCTTTCAATTACCTATTCTGGATCTTCCATTATAAATGGAATCTACAAAATGAGGCTCTTCATTTTGCATGGTGTCAATGCTCACCCACACCGTAGCATTTATCAGTACTTCATTCCTTTATATGGTCTCATAACATTCCTCTGCACATACGTACCACGTTTATCTGATCCATTCATCCACTGATGGACATTTGGGTTGTTTCCACTTTTTGACTATTATGAATAATGCTTCTAGGATAGAACATCGCTGTACAAGTTTTCATGTGAAGGTGTGTTTTCATTTCTTTGGAATTGTTGGCTATATGGTAACTAATATCGTGAGAACTGCCCAATTGTTTCTCAAAACAGCTGCAGCACTGTACATTCTTAGTTTTCTTTTCTTTTTTTAATAAAGAACCTTCAGGGTTTCCTCGGTGTCCCGCAAGAGGGCCTGCCCCCAGGGCTCCTCCTTGGGGCGGGCTTCTGCGGGGCCCCAAACTCGCCCCACCGGTGCCCAGAGCGCTGGAAGTCCAAAACAGCGCACTTTTGGAAACGTAGTCGGGCTCCTGGCTGGCTCCTCCCCCGCAGCGCTCGCCGGCAGGAGGAAAACCGACGCCTGGCTGAGGGTATGTGGACATTGTAGTTTTCTTCCTAGTCAGTCCTGCAGAGAGTGCATTAGGGAAAACTACAATCCCCAGAACGCTGCCGACTACGGCAACCGAAGAGGCCATTCCGCGAGCAGTGCTCCCGCCCACCCTCCCGTCCGGGCCGCTCTCCAGGGCGTCTGTAAACACACCCCGAGACTGTCATGGAGGGGGAGGAGGAGGCGGCGGCGGCGAAAGGAGGCGTTTTGGGCCGCCTCCAGGGTCCGCTCTGTCATTCCTGAACTGGTCCCTCGTCCCCGTGACTGTGGCATCAGGGAAGCGAACTGTTAGGCGAGAGGAGGAGACAGTCAGAACCATATCGCCTTCTTCCCCCGGGGCGGGGGCCGGGCCGGGCCAGGCCGGCTGAGCCGGGGGAGGTCAGGGGGAGGGAGCGCCTGGCCAGGCCGGCCTGTCCGCCGAGATGGATGACAGTAAGGTAAGTCCTGTGGTTTGCACGCGCAGCTGCCGCCGCCTGCTTGTCGCTAAGTGCTAGACCCGCCGCTGAACCTCAGTCTGGTAGCCACGCCAACACCCAGGAAACACCTGCCTTAGACATCCCTGCGCCTCCAGTTATTACCCCATGGTACCCAACCAGGAATTCAGGGATCGGGGGGCTGCGTCTTTCCAGAAGGGGCCCTCTCCTCTGGAGATTTTTCAGTCCCAGGGCAAGCCTGTTAGTCAGCTTTTCCAGGTAGTGCAAACCCTAGTCCTTGACTTGCCTAGCGAAATAAGTGAAGAAAGTACCGTGCTTTTTCTTTTTGCCTTCCCTGCCCCCCTCCCAGACTTTCTCCAGTTTGGAGACCTTAATTAGGGCACCCTGAACCAGCCCTATTCCCCTTGAAGGTTCCCCTTTATTCTCTCAGGCTCTTTTACTCAATGCCCCATTCATATCATCAGTTCACTCCCCCTCTGAGCTATTTTCCTGTGGTTGGTTGGAACACCCTGCTAAGCTCCTGTTGCTATTCGTCCAGAATCTAACCTCCTCTAGAAAGCCTTCTCTAAGAAAAGTAGTGAATTCCTTCTTGTTAATCTATCTTAATATCTTACCACCATCCCCCTTTTGCCGTCCAAATCACTTATTCCTATGATTCTAACAGGCATTGTTCATTATTGGCTAGTTCATATAGGTTACATATAACCTATTTCTGTCTTTATGTCTATCCACCTTAGTGTTGTCTAGTTTTAGTTCATGAAGATAGGGATGGTTAGCTTATTGATGTTTTAGAATGTTTAGGAAATTGAACTTTTTTTTTTTTTTTAAGGAGTCAGACTTCTTGACTTTGCCAGTTTTTGATGTAGAAATCACTCCTTCTCTTGCCTTTCAGAGGTCTTACTTTCCACAGTCTCTGGCATACTTCGAGCTAGGATTTTCCTTTGTTTGGGTGCCCTGTCCCCCTCCACCAAACCATTAATACTTCGCTGCTTTCACGTTTTTGTTTCCCTCATCCTTAGAGAGAATGAAAAAATTTCTAGCTTCTCTGCGCTGCTTGCTTTATTCTACATTATCTCCTCTTCCTGTTCTTACAGAAGGCTCTGAGCAAAGTGATAGATGAAGGGAAAGCCCAATGCAGTACTTTGGAATTGAGACTCACCTGGAGAAACAATTTGCTTGTGAAGTAGCAAACCCTAACAGAAAGTGGTGTTTCCAAGACAGAAAGGGGGAGTTCTGAAAGTTTTCCAGAAACATCAGAAAATAATTTTTCCATGAAAGTCTTGCTAGCTTGATTGTTCAGTATTAATTTTGGAAGTAAATCTGAATACTGTATCCATTATCTTTTGCAGAAAATAATGTTATGGTTCTTTAAGGATGTTAAAATAACATTGTTCTTTAATTTCCGTAATATGAGGCTCTCACAGTATATTCTATAAAATTTTTATTTTCCTTTTCAGACTTTTGAGACATTTAATATCTTTCTCAAAGTCTTCAGTAGTCTCAAGTCCAAGAAAAATACATAGGATTTGGAGTTATTTTACTTACCTATAAAATCACATAGGAGTTATTTCTAAAACTAGCAAACTGTAGTGGAGGGTATAAAATTGTATTGTTTTCCCTAAGAGAGTGAAGTTAAATCTGGGGGGTAAACTATCCATAGCTTACCTCCTGTAGGGTTCACAGGTGAGTAAAATGAACTCAGTTCTCATTCTTTTTAATACATTTTTTTTTTAGAAACCAGCGGTTTCTTAAATCTTTAATGATTATGGAAAAGAAAATCCATTCCACATGTCTCTGGATGGATAGTGCCTCTGTGAATACACAACTTTCACTTTGAATGCATGTCGTAGTTGTGGATGAGTAATATTTAAATGCCATGTACAGCAAGATCGGACTGCTCTTCCAGCAGTCAGGCAGTAGGAAGCAGCCCTTAAGTCTTCGGCACCTCCCAGCCCTGCCTTTTTCTGTACCCTAGTTGTTATAGTCCTGCAGAATTAAATTGTCCTCCTAGCATAGACATACATATGTACAAAACACATTTTCTCCTCACATTATGTATATATAGGTGATGGAGTCTCCGGTTCCATTTTCTCCTGTATAAGGGGAGGTGAGACTTGGGGCTTGGAATTACAGTGGTTGTGCATAAAGTATGATGGGAGAGCATAAAGGATGACAAACTGGCTGACAGCAAGGCCAGGGGAATAGGAAGAGGATGGACTGGGTAGGAGCAGCAGTTATAGAGAGACAGTATTTGAATGAGCAGGTCAGGGAAACAGGTGATGATGATAAAGATTCTGTATTCTGAGTTGGGTTTTTAAAATAATCTTTTTAAAGATTTTATTTATTTATTTGACAGAGAGAGTAGGGTGGGTCAGAGGGAAAAGCAGACTCCCCACTGAATGGGGAGCCTGACACAGGGTGGGGCTTGATCCCAGGGCCTGGAGATCATGACCTGAGCCAAAGGTAGATGCTTAACTGGCTGGGTGCCCCTTCTGAGTTGTTTTCATCAGTGCTGACCCAGGTGCCCCTTCTGAGTTGTTTTCATCAGTTTTGATGAATGAGTTTGCCAGGAGCTCTCCACATTCTGTCACCTAGCTTTCTGGAGTCAGAGTAGGACAGATTTGAATGGGAGTGCAGCTTTGCCTTTCTACCATCTAGCAATGTGCCTGATACAGCATAGGGTACTCACTAATAGTGATTGGATTAAGTTGGAACAGAGTGGCATTAAGAAGATTGCCCTGACATACCTGGGCTTTATTATAATCAGTGTGCTCCATTGAGCCACCCAGCCAGACTATATATAGACAATGGCACATGGCAAAAATAAAGCAAGAGGTACATGGGCATCCAAAAGTGGGGGCGTGGGAAAGTGCTAAGTAGCAGAGCTCAAACATTGACTGAGTAGATCTCTTCTAGGCCAGTTGGGAAAGAAAAATCTTGGCTGATTAATTAACCTTTCTGAGTTTCCATTTTATCTGTTAAATGGTCAATAACTTTTTCACAGGCTTTGTTGAGGATTAGGGATAATGCATTATTATAAAGCATTGAGTACAGAGTCTAACACATAGTAAACACACACAAAAAGTGTTGTTACCCAGTAGTGACTTCTTTGGTCCTTGGCACAGTACAGTTGGTACCTGAGATGCTCATTTTAGTAATTCTTAATTGCGTGTTATTCCTAACATTTGCAGCCATGTTTATACCTACACTACCCTTTGTTCCTAACTGTGCCCCAGATGGGACGGGGCAATGGGATGGGGCATGAAATGAACTTAAGCTGTGTATTTAACTGTCAGATTGTGTGAGAAAGGTAGTCTCCTGAGCCCACCTGCATGTCCACCACTAGGAAGAAGTGCTTATTTTTATGAAAGCTCCTTCCTGACCTGCTACATTCCATTACAAAGAAAATAAAAGTGTGTTATTTTCAGAGGCTTTGATCATAGGCAGAAGGTTCTTATTTTTTTATTTTATGTTTGACTTTTATGTTTATTGAATCAAAGACTGATGTAAATTGAGATATCCTAGACCAGATGTGTTCCTGCCACAGACTAAGCTGGTAAAAGACTGCCATCCTGTATTGCCTGACAGTTTAGGGCATCAAGATTCAGTTGAGCAACTGACAAGAGAATGGGCCAGGCGCTGGCCACAATGTGCTAATTTGGACGCTGTTCTCCTTCATAGACTTCATAGACCTCTTGTCTACCTGTATTACACACAATTATCTGAAAATAAGTTTTCTCACACCTTCCTTACCTCTTAGGTAGGAAGATAGGGTCTTCTGTTCCATTCAGTTGTTCTGAGTAGCATTGGTTCTCGCAAAAATTTCAACTTGGCCAAAAAATGTCTTTGACATTCCCAGATCTGTCCTTTGGACCCTGAATCCTATTGACCCTTTATCCATCCTTTGCTGTAGTTGGAGCTACCCGCCTTGAGCAGTGCCACAAAACCCAGATATTTTCTGATTTTCCTATTCTCCTCTTCATTAGTGCTATCCACAAGACCAAAACAGAAGAGTCAGCTCCTCTACTAAACAAATCTCTGACAGATTTAATGTGCCTTCCTTTCCTGTCTAGGTTACATGCATATTTTACCTAGGGTACCTCAAAAGATAGTTTTAACCCTAAGGAGTAATTTAAATAATTCAGAAACCAGTTGAAATCTAAGTTTACATATTCTTATTCAGAATGATTAGCTCTTTTAAGGTTTTCAGAAAAGTTTATTCATTCATTAATTCACTAAATATTTGTTGGACACCTAATATGTACATGCATTATGCTAGACAGATACAAAGGTGAAAAAGTTTATAACTATTCTTGGGAGCTTACATTTCAGTAAAGGGCTAAGCAGACATATAGAACAGTCATTACAATATAGTGAGGTAAAAAAAAAAAAGGGCAATAGAGGCAAAGTGCTTTTGGAGCAGTAGGAACTGGTGCCTGTCTGGGCATGTCAGACACGGGTTCACACAGTAGGAGTGAATCTGTGAGGAAGAATAGGAGTCCCCCAGAAAATGGGAAAGAAGGAATACCTTGCACTGAAGCATACTGCACTGGATAATAAGTATTGTGCTATAAGTTAGAGCAGGAGTTGGCAAATTTTCAGTAAAGAGCCATATAGTAATTATTTGCCGGCCATTTTGATCCCTGTTGCAATTACTCAACCCTGCCAGTTTAGCACAAAAGTAACCATAGGTGGAACTTAATGACTGGGTGTGGCTGTGTTCTAATAAAACTTTATTTACCAAAACTGGCAACAGGCTGGGCCAGCAGGGCTATAGGTTACTGACCCCTGAGCTAGAGCATAAAGCACAAGTAGAGGTATGGGCAGAGATAAGGTTGGTAAAATAAGCAGGGGCCAGATCATGATATGCCTGGCAAGGTAAGCTAACAAATTTTGGTCAGTATTTTTCAAAGTGTGGAATAAAGAAAACACCTGCTGACCCAGAATCTTGAGAATGGGGCTTGGGAATTTGAATTTTAATTAGGCTCCCCAGTTGAGTGGCTCATATGCTTACTGAAGTTTAAAAACCAAGGCCATAGATGTTGGGGAGCCGTTAAGGATTTTAAAGCAGAGCTGACAATATCGGATGTGTTTCTTTGAAGGAAATAATGCTGACAGCTATATGGAGAATGGATTAGGGTAAAGATGTAGGAACTGGGATAAGACTAGAAGTAGATGGTGCAATTAGGAAAGAACATGGATTTTGTCATATAACCAAAGTTCAAATCTCCTTTCTCCCACTTTCAAGCTGTTAGGATTTTGGACAGATTATTTCATCTCTTCCAAACTAAATTTCTTCATTGGATGGGTTAATAAAACTTTAATAAATTATTGTGAGAATTAAATGTAATAACAGTTGACCCTTGGGGCATCTGGCTGGTTCAGTCGGTAAAGCATGCGACTCTTTGTTGTTTTTTTTTAAAGATTATTTATTTATTTATTTGACACAGAGAGAGAGAGTGAGAGAGAGAGCACAAGCTGGGGGAGTGGCAGGCAGGCAGAGGGAGAGGAAGAAGCAGGCTCCCCGCTGAGCAAGGAGCCTGATGCGGGGCTTGATCCCAAGACGCTGGGATCATGACCGGAGCCGAAGGCAGCCGCTTAACTGACTGAGCCACCCAGGCGTCCCAAGCATGCAACTCTTAATCTCAGGTCGTGAGTTCAGGTTCCACGTTGGGCATAGAACTTACTTAAAAAAAAAAAAAAAATCAGCTGACCTTTGAGCAATGCAAGTTTGAACTGCACAGATCCACTTACACGTGAATTTTTTAAAAATATAGTACAGTAAATATATTTTCTCATCCTTATGATTTTCTTAATAACATTTTCTTTTCTCTAGCTTTATTGTAGGTTTATAATATATAATACATATAACATACAAAATATGCATTAATTGACTTTTTATGTTATTGGCAAAGCTTCCAATCAACAGTAGGCTAGTAGTAGTCAAGTGTTGGGGGGAGTGAAAAGTTACAGACGGTTTTTTGACTGCTTGGGGGTTGGCACCCATCACCCTCACATTGTTCAAGAGTCAGCTGTATATATGTGAGCCCATACCAAAAGAACTTAGTACCTCATGGGTTCTCGATAAATGCTAGTGCTTTCTGACTCTGCACCAGCTCGGTTAGATTGCTCATAAGAAAGGCCTGAGCTAAAGACCATATTGAGACTATTACAGTTTGGGTTGTGGTTGATGGAGCATGCATAAAATCCTTCAGGGATGAAGAGTGTAGACAGAAGAGAGAGCTAAAGACACAAACCCTAGAAAACAATAAAATGATCAGAAGGGGCTGAGGAATAGGACCCAGCAACATAAACGGGAAAGGAGAGGTTAGTGATACAGGAGAACGAGAACAAAAAGGGCTATTATGCCATTTATCTAAGGGAACAGAGAATTTTAAAGAGCAGACTTAGTCTACAATATGAGATGCTACAAAAAAAAGGGGGGGGGTCAAGGAAACAGTTAAAAGGTATCAGTTGGACTTGGAAAATAGGAGATTGTTTATGAACCTAGCAAGAGAATTTTCCCTGGAGTGATAGGGTGGAAGCCAAAATGTGGCGGTTGAGAAAGAGGTGGGCAGGAAAGAAGCAAAGACAATTAGGTATAGACCACTGTCAGTGAGTCAGTTTGTAGTATTACATTTAGCCTCAAACAATCAGCGGGGGGCCAGGGCAGGCATAGGTGTTGGGAGAGGAGAGGCAGGAGTTAACTCAGTTCAGAGAGGCCTACTTTATCTTCTTTCTCCTTCCGTTGACTAGAAAAACTGGCAGAAAGGTTAGCAGCAGGAAGATGTGATTAGACTTTCTTTCTGAAGATCTGGTAAATAAAAGGCCTAACCCACAGCTGTGAAGGAAGTTTTGGGAGTCTTAACACCAAATGAAAATGCAGCTACTTGTTTTTTCTTTAAAGTGGTAAACAGCACTAGCTGGGAACATTCATATCTGTCTTATTTTTCTTTAAGCAGTTGGAGATAACTTTTCACTTCACGTTTTTAAAAAGAGTGAAACAAGCCCTCCTGCTCTTTTTTGGTTTTAGCTGGAGCTGTTGCTACCTACCCCTTCGTGTAAATGCGATAATTCTGTTAGACTTAACAGCTTGAAACTTTTATGAGTTGCCTTAAGAATTAGAGCATTAGGATGTAAATAAGTGCAAATAGGGTGGTAAAATAGTTAAGAGTTCTTAACTGGTTTTTCAGATTTTGTATCCCTTATGAGGGAGCTTTTTTTTTTTTACGGTTTCTATAAGTTGGCAGTCATAGTAGTGATATCAACTTAAGTCAGTTTCACAGTGTTCCTAATTTTTCTTTGCAATTATTTATTCAATGATCAGTCTTTTAATAAATGCCTGGCTCTGGGCTGGATAGAGTTGAGGTTGCGGAAGTAGAAAACACAGCTTTTGGGCCTGAGGAGCTCACGTTACTTGGAGGAGATAGAACTTAAATCTGTGAGGCCACTAAAAAAACCAATATAACATATAAATTCAATGTGTTCACTATATGTTCCAGACATTGGGAGAAGAAAAATGACATATGGGAAGAGGGTGACATATGGGAATGACATATGGGAAGAGGGTGACATATGGGAATGACATATGGGAAGAGGGCCAGGGAGAGCTTCAGAGGAAGAGGGCTAGAGCTTACCCTAACCAAAGAAAGCGTAACAGTTGCTGTTCCAGATGTTGGGGAGATGGAGAGAACATTTAGAGAAATGGTGAAGATAGGAGGGAATGCAGGAGATGGGGTGAGGTCCTAAGGAGGCATGACTTGATATGATGCCCCTGTTGGGAGTAAGAAAGAGAAGATTGGCTTGGTGAGCAGGAGCCTGGATGAAGTGGGCTGAATGGTGGCCCCTATAAAGATATATCTGTGTCCTAATCCCTGGAACTTGTGAATATCACCTTATATGGTAAAAGGGAATATTACCTTATTCGGAAAAAAAAAGTGATTCAGTTAATGATTTTGAGAGGAAGAATTTATCCTAGATTATTTGGGTGGGCCCTAAATCCAATGACAAGTGTCCTCATGAGAGTGAGGCCAAGGGAGATTTGGCAGACAGGCGTGAAGGCAGTGTGACCCAGAGGTAGAGATTGGATTGATAGGGCCACAAATCAAGGCATGCTGATAGCTGCTAGAGGCTGGAAGAGGTAAAGGATGGATTCTCCCCTGTGGTCTCAGAGGGAGTGCAAACCCTGCCAAACTTATGGCCTCCAGAACAGAAAGAATACATTTCTGTTGTTTTAATCACCACCAAGTTTGTGGTAATTGTTCCAGCAGCCACAGCAAACCGATATACTGGATATGGTGACCTAGTAAGCAGTGCTGAGTCAGAGATCGTCTCTTGCGCTGGAGAGTAACATGGCCAAAGGGCCATTAAAGTTTATTCTTTCTATAATGATCAGATACTACTTTTTTACAATGAAGGAAAATACAGCAAAGTTATTTTAATAAGCTGAAAAGAAAGCTTAACTTGGCAGCTCTTTGCAAGATGGATTAGCTAGGAAAGTGGGAGTGGAAAAGGAGAGATGGTAGAAAGACCCACTGAGAACCTATTGTAATAACCTGTGAGTGGGGCTCGGACTAATATGGGTAGTAGGAGTAGAGAGGAAGAGCTAAATCAGAATTTTTTAAGGAATAGATTGGCATGACTTCAGTTGGTAGGCATGGAGAGCCACAATAGTAGAGGGAAATTTCAAGGAAGCATAAAATGAAAAAGTTTGTTAGTTAACCTCTTCGCCACCACCCTCCATCAAGTGGCTAATGTCACAGTGAGCTGGAGTAGATGAATGACTTTGTAGCATTAATATAGTAGTGCATATTAAAGCACCTGTCAGTTTTAGAGCCTTTTCAGGGCATGATATGATCAAGTCAACCAGTCCTACCATGAAATCTGGGGGAATAGTCATACTTGATAGTGAGTTAACTCATGACAAGTTGCTATGATGCAAATCAGGGGTCCTAGGTTCTGGACCCTGCTCTGATACTAAAATTCTCTGGACTAAAATTTTGTCCTCTATAAAATAAAGAGATCACTATGCATCTCTGTGTGTGTGTTTATACATGCATCCCTCCATTCCTGTATACACTGATATCCTGCCCTTTATGATGTTATTGTTTATTTCATGTTTGCTGCATTTCATGAGTCTATATTCCTTACAGTTTAGGACCCCATCTTCTTATATTAATATTCCTGGAGTTTCACAGAGTTTGGGGTGTGGTAGGTGTTTAATAAATGGTTATTGAATAAAGGAATTAATTTTCCCCTCTTTACCTGAAAAACATGAGCATAATGCTGTTTCCCCTGAAATGGTGTGAAATAACATGAGATAACATGTAGAGTGCCTAACTCAAGACCTTGTCCATAGTGAGTCCATAGTATTTAGTCTGGACACTGGAGCCTTCCTCACTCCTCTTCCTATGAAAGTTAAAACTTGTTGGGGTGCCTGGATGGCTCAGTCAGTTAAACGTCTGCCTTTCGCTCAGGTCATGATCCCAGGGTCCTGAGATTGAGCCCCACGTCTGGCTCTCTGCTCAGCAGGGAGCCTGCTTCTCTCTCTCCCTCTACCTGACACTCCCCCTGCTTGTGTTCTCTCTCTTTCTCTCTGTCAAATAAATAAGTCAAATCTTAAAAAAAAAAAAAAAAAAAGAAAAACTTGTTGACTGGGAAGCCTGTGCCATCCACACTCAGGCCTTTGCAGACTAGGTTCTTTTCTTTCTCTGTAATGGTTAAATTTAGAATTATCAGGAACTCCCTCTTGGCTAAACTCATAGATTAGAACCCTTAGGCTTGACCCCTCCCCTCTATAATATCCTTTCTCCTCATAAGCTTGTGTCTCCATGCCACCTTGATACTTCCTTTTCTGCTAGTCTTTCTGCTTTTTAAGATTCATATATTTTTTTTAATAATACTGTCTTTTTAAGATAACAGCTTTATTGAAAAATAATTCACAAAAAAAATAATTCACATACCATAAATTCATCCTTTTAAAGTATACAATTCTGTGATTTTTAGCACAGTTGACTCTCAAACAACCTGGGTTTGAACTGTGTGGGTCCACTTATATGTGGACTTTTTCAGTAAATACAGCACAGTACTGCAAATGTATTTTCCTTAAGATTTTCTTAATAACATTTTCTTTTCTCTAGCTTACTTTATTATAAGAATATAGTATCTAATACATATACAAAATATGTATTAGTTGACTTTTTATGTTATCAGGAAGGCTTCCAGGTAACAGTAGGCTATTAGTAATTAGGTTTTGGGGGAGTCAAAAGTTATACATGGATTTTTTTGACTGCTTGGGGGGGGTCAGTGCCCCTAACCCTCTCATTGTTCAGGGGTCAACTGTATATTTACAGAGTTGTGTATATTTTTTGTGTATATATTTTCATTACCTTAAAAAAAACCCTCTTATAAATAAACTGTGGTATATCCATATAATGTATTATTAATCAATGAAAAGAAATGAACTATTAAGCCACAAAAAGACAGGGAAGAACTTATATGCATATTGCCAGGTGAAAGAAGCCAGTTTGGAAAGGCTACTTACCACGTGATTCCAACTATATGACATTCTGGAAACACAAAACTATAGAGGTAGTAAAAAGTTCAGTGGTTGCCAAGATTTTGGGGGCGGGGGAGGGAGGAATAGGTGAAACATGGGATTTTTAGGGCAGTGAAAATATTCTGTATGATACTATAATGGCAGATACATGATACATGCATTTGTCAAACCCACATAGAACTGTACAACACAAAGAGTGAACCCTAATGTAGACTTCGGATTTATTAATAACATTGGTTCAGGGTGCCTGGGTGGCTCAGTTGGTTAAGCGACTGCCTTCGACTCAGGTCATGATCCTGGAGTCCTGGGATCGAGTCCCGCATCGGGCTCCCTGCTCGGCAGGGAGTCTGCTTCTCCCTCTGACCCTCCTCCCTCTCAGGCTCTATGTCTCTCATTCTCTCTGTCTCAAATAAATAAATAAAATCTTTAAAAAAAAAAAATAACATTGGTTCAGCAATTCTAATGAATGTACTACACTAATGCAAGATGTTAATAATAGGGGACACTGGAAGGGTGGAGGAAAAGGGGATATATGGGAACTCTGTACTTTCTGCTTAATTTTTTGTAAACCTAAAACAGCTCTAAAAAGCAAAATATATTTTAAAAAGAAAAAAAAAAGAAACCCTTTAGCAGCCACTCCCCATTCTCTCCTTCCCTCCCCCCTGCCCTAAGCAATCGATAATCTACTTTTTATCTCTATAAATTTGCCTTTTCTGGACATTTTATATGAATGGAATCATACAGTGTGTGGCCATTTGTGTTTGGTTTCTTTTACTTGGCGTAATGTTTCCAGTGTTCATCTATGTTGAACCATGTATCAGTACTTCATTCCTTTTTATGTCTGAATAATGTTCCATTGTATAAACACACTATATTTTGTTATCTACTCATCAGTTGACGGACATTTGGGTTGTTTCTACTTTTTAGCTATCATGAAATACAGTCCTATGAACATGCATTGTACAAGTTCTTATGTGGACATATGTTTTCATTTCTTCTTGGGATATACCTAGGAGTGGTTATATACCTAGAATTGCTGGTTGTATGGTAATTCTACGTTTAATATTTTTGGGAACATGCAGATGGTTTTCCAAAATGGCCACCATTTTATATCCCCACCAGCAATGTATGAGAGTTCCATTTCTCCACATCTCCACATGTTATTGGCTGTTTTTTATTATATAGCCATCCTAGTGGATATAAAGTGTTATTTCTTGGTTTTGAGTCACATTTCCAAAATGACTAATGATGCTGAATGCTTTTTCACATATTTATTGGTCATTCATATATTTTCTTTGGAGAAATGTCGATTCATATACTTTGCCCACACTTTAACTGGATTATTTGCCTTTTCTGTTGAATTGTCAGAGTTCTTTATATATTCTGGATACAAGTCCCTTATCATATGTATGATTTACAGATATTTTCTCCCATTCTATGGGTTGACCTTGATGATGGTCTTTGAAGCACAAAATTTTCAAAGTCCAATTTATTTTTTCTTTTGTTGCTTATACTTATGGTGTCATATCTAAGAAACCATGGCCTAATCCAAGGTCACGAATTTATTCCTATGTTTTCCTCTAAGAGTTGTATAGGTGTAGCTCTTACATTTAGGTCTTTGTTTTACTTTGAGTTAATTTTTGTATATGGCGTTTTGTAGGAGTCCAGCTTAAATCTTTTGCTTGCAGATAACCAGTTGTCCCAGCACCATTTATTGAAAAGACTATTCTTTTCCCATTTCTCTTTTGTTATGGCACCTTACTGAATATCAGTTGACCATAAATGTAAGGGCTTATATCTGGATTCTCAGTTCTTTTTCATTGATATGTATGTTTCCCCTGTGCCATTGCCACACTATCTTGATTACTGTAGCTTTCTATTAAATTTTGAAATCAGAAAGTGTAAGCCATCCAATTTTGTTGTTTTTCAGGATTGGCTGTTTGGGTCCTTGTATTTCCATATGAATTTTTTTTTTTAAAGATTTTATTTATTTATTTGAGAGAGAGAATGAGATAGAGCATGAGAGGGGGGAGGGTCAGAGGGAGAAGCAGACTCCCTGCTGAGCAGGAAGCCCGATGCGGGACTCGATCCCAGGACTCCAGGATCATGACCTGAGCCGAAGGCAGTCACTTAACCAACTGAGCCACCCAGGCGCCCTCCATATGAATTTTTTTATTATCTTGTCAATTTCTGCAAAAAGGCAGCTGGGATTTTTTTTTTTTTTTTTTTTTTTTAAAGTAATCTCTACACCCAACATGGGATGGGGCTCAAACTCAGGACCGTGAGATCAAGAATCAGATGCTCTACCAACTGAGCCAGCCAGGAGCCCTCAGCTGGGGTTTTGATAGGGAGTGTGTTGAATTTGTAGATCAATTTGGGGAATATTGTCATCTTAACAATATTAAGTCTTTCAGTCCGTTAACATGGGATGTCTGTCTTTTTATTAGATCTTTAGTTTCTTATAATAGTGTTTTGTGGTTTTCAGTGTACAAGTCTTACACTTCTTTTGTTAAATTTATTCCTAAGTCATTTTGTGAGGCCAATATTAGCCTGATACCAAAACCAAACAGAGATACCATAAGAAAACTACAGACCAATATGGTTTATGAATATAGATGCAAATACCCTCAATAAAATGCTATTCTAAATGGAATGTTTTTGTGCTATTCTCAATGAATGCTTTTATAATTTCATTTCAGATTGTTCATTGTGTATAGAAACAGAGCTAATTTTTGTTTATTGATCTTGCCTCTTGCAACCTTGCTCAACTCATTTACTACCACTAATAGTTTTTTGTGGATTCCTTAGAATTTTCTTTTCTTTTTTTTTTAAGTAGGCTCCATGCCCAGCATGGAGCCAACAGAGGGCTTGAACTGCTGACCCTGAGATCAAAGACCCAAGCTGAGATCAAGAGTTGGATGCTTAACCAACTGAGCCACGCAGGTGCCCCAAGAATTTTCTATATAGAAGATCATATTATCCCCAAATAGAAATAGTTTTACTTTTTCCCTTCCAATCTGAATGAATTCTCTTTTTCTTGCCTAATTGCTGTGGCTAGATCCTCCAATACAATGTTGAATGGAAGTGATAAGACAAGATCTTTGTCTTTTTCCTGATCTTTGGGGGGAAAGCTTTCAATCTTTCACCTTTAAGTGTGATGTTAACTGTAGGTTTCACGGGGTGCCTTGGTGGCTCAATCAGTTGGGCATCTGCCTTCAGCTCAGCTCATGATCCCAAGATCTTGGGATCAAGCCCTGTGTTGGGCTCCCTGCTTGGTGGGGAGCCTGCTTCTCCCGCTCCTGCTCCCCCTGCTTGTGTTCCCTCTCTCTCTGTGTCAAATAAGTAAATAAAATCTTTTTTTAAAAAGTTTAAAAAATTACAAAAAAAATATGTGGGTTTTTCATAGGTACCCTTTATCAGGTTGAGGGAGTTCCCTTTATTCATAGTTTATTGAGTGTTTTTTTTTTATCATATGAGGTGTTGGATTTTGTCAAGTGCTTTTTCAGAGTCTCTTTAAGAAAAAAAATATACCTTTGGCCCTTTTTTCCTATTGATATGATATATTACAGTAATTGATTTTTGGTTGTGACACCTGCCTTTATCCCTGGGATAAGTCGCATATAGCCATGGTGTATAATCCTCTTTATATGTTGTTAGATTCAGTCTGCTAGCAAATATTGAGGATATTTGCATCTATATTGACAAAACATATTGATTTTCTTATGACATCTTTGGTTTGGTATCAGGCTAATAATGGCCTCATAGAGTGAATTTGGATATGTTCTTTTCTGTTTTTTGGAAGAGTTTATAAAGAATTAGTGTTAGGGGCGCCTGGGTGGCTCAGTTGGTTAAGCGACTGCCTTCGGCTCAGGTCATGATCCTGGAGTCCCGGGATCGAGTCCCGCATCGGGCTCCCTGCTTGGCAGGGAGTCTGCTTCTCCCTCTGACCCTCCTCCCTCTCATGCTCTCTGTCTCTCATTCTCTCTCTCAAATAAATAAATAAAATCTTAAAAAAAAAAAAAGAATTAGTGTTAATTCTTTAAATGTTTGGTAGAATTCACCAGTGAAGTCACTTGGACCTGTGTCTTTTCTTTGTGGGAGATTTTTCAGTTACTAATTCAATCTATTTGTTATAGGTTTATTCAGATTTTCTGTTTCTTCTCAAATCAGTTTTGCTACTTTGTGTCTAGGAATTTGTCCATTTCTTTTAGGTTTTCTAGTTTTTGGCATATAATTTTTCATAGTATCCCATGTAACCATTTTTATTTCTGTAAAGTTGATAGGGATGATGTCTCTTTTGGTCTTGATTTTAGTATTTTGAATTGTTTTCTCTTGACCAGTTTAGCCAGAGTTTTGTTGATTTTGTTATCTTTTTGAAGAACCAACTTTTGGTTTCACTGATTTTCTCAATTGTTTTGCCATCCTCTATTTTATTTATGTGTGGTCTGGTATTTGTTACTTCCTTCTATCAGCTTGCTTTGGGTTTAATTTGCTCTTCTTTTTCTAGTTTCTTTCTTTTTTTTTTTTTTTATTTACTTGCGAGAGAGAGAATGAGAGACAGAGAGCATGAGGGGGGGAGGGTCAGAGGGAGAAGCAGACTCCCTGCCAAGCAGGGAGCCTGATGTGGGACTCCATCCCGGGACTCCAGGATCATGACCTGAGCCGAAAGCAGTCGCTTAACCAACTGAGCCACCCAGGCGCCCTCTTTTTCTAGTTTCTTAAGGTGGAAGGTTAGGTTATTGATTTCAAATCTTCTTTTTTTAGTTTAGGCATTTACGGCTCCCTCTGGGCCCTATTTTAGCTGCATCTCATCAGGTTTTGGTATGTTGGGTTTTCCTTTTCATTCATCTCAAAGTAGTTTTCCCACTTCCCTTATGATCTCTTCTTTGACCCATTCATTATTTAGGAACATCTTTTGTTTTTATCTGCTGTATTTATTAAATAATAAGTGTACTAAGATAGAATTATATTTGAACTAAGATAGAATTATGTGACAGTCCCTGGTGCTTACCTTCTAAAAATAACATCTAGTTTTAGCTTGTCTCAATGGAGAAAGTATTAAAAAAAGAAAAAACAACCAAGTAGTTAACAGAAAAGTAGGATCTTCACTCTTAACTTGCTTATAATAAATAGATTTGAACATTTTCAACATATAATGAAGACAACTTGGTATTGCAAAAGCCCTACTGAAATCTAACATCTCTACTGTCCTACCTTTGTGTAATAAATTCTCTGTGGAGAGTATGAAAAAATCAATGGCTAGTAAGTTTGTTCATGGTGAGGGCTAGGGACACAAGCTTTCTGAGTGTTTCCCTTGGGGCTTTCTATTTCTGGCTCACAAATGTGTGTGTGAGGGGTGGGGGGTGGAGAAGTAAAATGGGTAGTGGATAAAGATACCGCTGTTTAAAGATAGCTATTTAAAATTTCATGTGGCTCTATGTGAATAGAAATAAAACTAGAAAAAGCTAAATTTCGTATTATTTTCATAGTTTTCTTTGGCGTTTGTGTTGGTGCATAAAATCAGCACTTTTACTTAGCCACATTAATGTACTTCCTTACAGAAGAAATAGGAGAGAGCAAGGGGACAATGTGGTAATCACTGAGTTTGTGAAAATTCTATGAAACATTGGTAAGGATGATTTTTGGGCCAGAGATATTTGGGAGGAATTTGTGAGGTTGATTTCAGTTTTCGTTTCTGGTTCCTTCATTCATTTCTCCTAACCCTCCCCTAATCATTACGGCTTATGAAACATACGAAGTTCAGTTGTTAAGGAAACTAGTATACCAACCCACATTTGTATAATACGTTTTTCTTTTCTTTTTAAAAAAGATTTATTTATATATTTTGAGCAAGAGGGCATGCGAGTGGGGGGAGGGGCAGAGGGAAAGAGAGAGAGAGCATGGAGCCCGACGTGGGGCTTCATCCCACAACCGTGAGATCATGACCTGAGTCGAGATCAAGAGTTGGACACTTAACCAGCTGAGCCACACATGCGCCCCTGTATAGTACCTTTTTCTTTACAAAATGCTCTTCTACTTAAGATTCCCAGTAATCCTGCAATATACCTGATTCTCTTGAAAACTGGTACACTAAATCGATTTTAGCTGGCACCCAAAGCCAAAAATTCAGTCTACCATTGAGGAAAAAATTAAACTAGAGAAGTGGTCGTTATGTGGTTTTGATGTAATTTTACAGGAGAGGACGTAAAATACAGGAACCCTGGATTTATTTACTATGCCTTGCTAATTAAAAAAAGAAAGGAATAAAATAATATTCCTACCATGAAAACTAAACAAAGGGTTATAACTATTGTTGGATTTTTATGACTGTGTGGAGGTTTATTTAAAAAATCGGTCAAGTCTCTGAAGTACACTGTGTCCTCTTGCTGGTTTCTCAAAGGCAGCCTCTCCTGAATTAATTACAAACAGCAATATATGAAGTATTAGGTTATAGTATGGTATGATTGATGATTCACTTCACGACATAGAGAACAGATGTGATTACTACTTATTTTACTATAGACCTGAATTTATGCCGTAAATATATTACTTTTTAAAAACTGTAGCAATAGCAAATATACTTTATTTCAATGATTTCAAATATTAAAGTTGTGTGGTTTTCTGAGGTGAATGTTATTATATTGGAATAAAAACATGGTGATGCATCTTATAAAAAGCTTTAAAAGACCTGTTTTTGGTTTTGTTTTTAAGAAAGAGTGCTAGGGGTCCGGTGGGGGGCTGTGGGGGGGTGAGGGGCAAAGGGAGAGGGAGAGAAGCAGACTCCCTGCTGAGCGCAGAGCCCCATGCAGGGCTCAATCCCACAACCCTGAGATCATGATCTGAGCTGAAATCAAGAGTTGAACACTTAACTGACTGAGCCACCCAGGCGCCCCTAAAAGACCTATTTTTGAAAAGTTGAAACTAATTTGGGAGTAGTACTGAAGCAGCCAGCTTTGCAATAGTGCTGGAAAGGGAAAGTTTTTACCCAGAGCCTTGGAGTATTCAGTCTTATTTCAGAGCCACCCTATAAAATGCACGATGCAGTGGTTGACCATCATGTTATCACCCAGGGTCTGGTAAATGTGGCTGATTCATATTTACAGTTCGGTTTTCCACCTAACCATTATACTTAGTAATGATCTGATCCTTGTAGGGTACTGGGCATTGTTGGTGTGTGATATTAATAGTGGTTTTCAAACAAGCAAATGAGAGTTTTTATATCCACATGAATATTGAGTTTGAGTTTCATTACCTGGTAAAGTTGCTACTTTATTCCAGTGATTTGTCAGTGTTTGAGTTTTGCATCTTCTCTTTAACAATTGCCTTTAAAGCCTCAGCAATATTCCTTTCAGAATACTGAAGTTGTGACATTTTTATTCCCTGAGGGTAATTTTCAGAAAGATCTAGACATCATTCAGAACCTTGTCAGATAAAGTAGATAATCTGAGGCAGACTGTGTTGTAGCTTGTAAGAAACTAGCTCTAAAAGCACTTTCCCAAAAAACTTGTTCATTGGAATAAATGTAACCCCTTTCAAGGTAATTGCTTTCAAGAAAATTTATTTGATGTACAAGTTCAGGTTGATGTATTTAAAAATTCATCACATTTAGCTCATAGTTACATGTTGTATAAGAACTTGGAGAGGTTCCAAAGCTAAACAATGAAGAAGATTAAATTACTTTGTCAGTGACCAAAAAATTATGCCACTGCAGGTAAATGAGTAACAGAGATACTGAAAAGATGTCGTATGACCAGTGGGAGCAGGTAGAAATCTCCTGAGACAGTCTAGGGTTATAATTAAAGGCTTGTAAAGGCAGGAGAGAATTATCCTGAAGATGTCAGAGACTTGCTGTGTGTTCCTTTGGATTCAACAAATTTGAAGAGGGACTTCATAGCCAAATTGCTTAGGATACATATTTATAAGTATATATATTATATAGGGCACTTGGGAGGCTCAGTCGGTTAAGCGTCTGCCTTCAGCTCAGGTCATGATCTCAGTGTCCTCGGATCAAGTCCCACATCAGGCTTTTTGCTCAGTGAGGAGTCTGCTTCTCCCTCTTACTCTCCCTCTCCCTCTCTCTCAAATAAATAAATAAATAAAAATAAAAAATCTTATAAATATATATATAGTATATATATTTGTATATACATACATACAATTTTTATACAGATTTTGTTTCTAATTGTAAACATTTAAAAATCATAAAAAGTACAGATGAGAAAAAAGCTATTTATAATGACACCTGTCAGAGAAATCCTTATTGATGTTTTAACAAATATCCTTTCTTCTGGGTGTTATTTTATAATGTTGAAATCACACTGAACTTAGAATTTTAAATATTGATTTTTTTTTTCTTACTATTTTCTCAAGTCAATAAAAATTCCTTGTGAACAAAATATTCAGTGGCAGTCTTTTAGATTTTAGTATCCAGCTACATATGGTTCATAAAGTTTACTGTTAAACTACTTAAAGTTTATTATTGAAGAAATAATGAAAACTTACAGTATTTCTTCTCTCACACTCATGGTATCAAAAGTATCAGGAAAAAAATCAGGAAGCAAAGACTCATAAGGCATTTCATGGGATTATGCTTTCTTAGTTTCATCTATTTATTATTTGTAAATGTTTTCCTTACTAATATGCCGCCATAGTCACTTTCCTAGAAACAGAACTGAGAGAAAAAAATAGTTTCTTTTCTCTCTTGCTGAAGGTGGTTGGAGGCAAAGTAAAGAAACCTGGCAAACGTGGTCGGAAGCCAGCCAAAATTGACTTGAAGGCAAAACTTGAGAGGAGCCGGCAGAGTGCAAGAGAATGCCGAGCTAGGAAAAAACTAAGATATCAGTATTTGGAAGAGTTGGTATCCAGTCGGGAAAGAGCCATATGTGCCCTCAGAGAGGAACTGGAAATGGTAAGAAAGTCCACCAATAAACACATGAAAAAATCAACCTAAGCTTAGCAGTCAAAGAAATCTACATTAAAATATGAAGATACCGATTTTCACGTATCCGTTTGACAAATACGGGAAATAATATTAATCTCTTAGCCAGGATGTAGGCACAGTGCTGGTGGAAGTAGAATGTACATGACTATTTCACTGAGGGACTGTTTATCAAAGAAAAAAATGAAAAATAACCCAAATGTACAACAATAGGAGATTGGTTAAGTAAATTATACTAATTCATATATGGAACTACTTTGCAGCCAGTAAAAATCACAATGCAAATATATATTTACTGGTGTAGGAAGACATTACAAGACATTATATTGCTAAGTGGAGAAAGCAATATAGCAATATGTAACAATATGTATAGTACATCATTTGTATTTAAACATATCTGTTTATTCAGCATGTTTCATTCATTCATTAAGACCTTGGGTGGTGGCTGTAGAAATGTAAAAGAGAATAGAAATCTCATTACTATGACCTAAAGGGAGGAGGTGACAGGTTGGAGAAGAGAGAGAATGCTACCATGATTATTACAAAACTGGGACAGGCTACTACCTCAGCATTTTAAAAGGCAAGAAATAAGGTTGGGGCCTGAAGAGAGTCCAGATATATACAATTCAGAGGCTGTAAATTATTTCTCAAATTCTACAGCATAAGCCATTTGAGGGCATAACCTTTGGACTGACTAATCTTTGTATACCCCCAAAGTCCATAGTACACATTCTGGTAGAAAGTAGATGTTCAGTGAATGTTTATGAAAGAGAACAGAAGTTACAGAATTACTGTTTTAGGAGTAGAAATGAGGGCCAGCAAAAAGAGGATTCTAATTAGTGGCACACTGTGGGGAGATGTTCTTTTCACCAGAGGGTCCTTCTGAGTCTGAAGTATTATCGCCAGTATTAGCACAAGAAGATCCTTCAGCTGTTGCCTGTCCTCTTCTGAAAGATGGCAAGCCTCATACATGTGCTACGTGGTAAATAGGAAATGCGGTGGAGGGTAGGATTCCCAGCAGCCAATTTGACCTCTAGTTATGGGAGTTACTACGTCTAGGATTTCTACCACTGGTTCCTGAACTCTGACTAGTAAAATTTTACTTAAAAATATTTTACATATTTCAGTACAAGCAGTGGTGCATGGCAATGGACCAAGGAAAAATCCCTTCTGAAATCAAGGCCCTACTCACTGGAGAAGAGCAGAGCAAATCTCAGCAGAACTCAAGCAGGCACACAAAAGCTGGGAAGACAGATGCTAATAGCAATTCCTGTGAGTACAATGAGTGGGAGAGTTTATATTTAGAGGAGCATCTTAAGGTAGGGTTTCCATGGTATGTCATTAAAAGGTTGATTTTATTTATAATACACTAATAAGCAAGTGAAATAGTGTTACATTCTAAATATTGAAATGAATTTTACATGGGATCTATGAAGAGTTGTTTCTCACGTTCTACAGCATAAGCCGTTTGAGGGCATAACCTTTGAACTGACTAATCTTTGTATACCCCCGAAGTCCGTAGTTTTCCACAGTGGATGAAATCTTCTACATTCCCACCGGTAACATATGAAGCTTTCCATTTCTGTACATCTTGCCAACGCTTTTTATTTTCCATTTTTAAAAACTATAGCCTTCCTGGGGCGCCTGGGTGGCCCAGTCGTTAAGCGTCTGCCTTCGGCTCAGGTCATGATCCCAGAGTCCTGGGATCGAGCCCCGCATCGGGCTCCCTATTCAGCGGGAAGCCTGCTTCTCCCTCTCCCACTCCCCCTGCTTGTGTTCCCTCTCTGGCTGTGTCTCTCTCTAATAAATAAATAAAATCTTAAAAAAAAAAAAAAAACTATAGCCTTCCTAAGATGTGAAGTAGTATCTGATTGTGTTGTATGTTTTTTTTAAGATTTTATTTATTTATTTGACAGAGAGAGACACAGCGAGAGAGGGAACACAAGCAGGGGGAGTGGGAGAGGGAGAAGCAGGCTTTCTGCCGAGCAGGGGGCCCGATGCAGGGCTCATTCCCAGGACCCTGGGATCACAACCCGAGCCGAAGGCAGATGCTTAATGACTGAGCCACCCAGGCGCCCCTGATTGTGGTTTTGATTTGCATTTCTCTGAAGACTAATGGTGTTGAGCATCTCTTCTTGTGCTTGTTGGCCATTTGTATATCTTCTTTGAAGAAATGTCTAAGTCCCTTGCCCATGTTTTAATTGAGTTGTTTTTCATTTTGTTGTTGAGTTGTAAGAGTTCTTTATATATTCTGGGTTCTAGACCTTTATCAGATACATGATTTGCAGATATTTCTCCCATTGTGTAGATTGTCTTTTCACATTCTTGATAGTGTCCTTTGGTGCACAAAACATTCAAATTTTGATGAAGTCCAGCTTATTTTTTCTTTTGTTGTTCATGTTTTGTCGTATGTAACAATCCGTTGCCAAATCCAAGGTCATGAAGATTGACCCGTGTTTTCCTAAGAATTTTTGGTTTTAGCGCTTATATTTTAGGTCATTGATCCTTTTTGAGTTAATTTTCTATATGGTGTGAGATAGAGGTCCAATTTGATTCTTTTGCATGTGAATATCCAGTAGTTCCAGCACCATTTGTTGAAGAGACTGGAAGGATTTTGTAATGAAGATGTCATGGATTGGTTTCTTCATCATCGTGACTGCTTTGGGAGCACTTGTAACAATTAAAAGAAAATGCTATAAACTCTTTATCTTTAAAATTTTTTTTTTAAGATATTTTTTTGAGAGAGAGAGAGAGCAGGGGGGAGGGGCAGAGGGGGAGGGAGAGGGACAAGCAGATTCTGCGCTCAGCGCAGAGCCTGATGTGGGGCTCGATCTCACAACCCTGAGATCATGACCTGAGCCAAACCAAGAGCCAGCCACCCAACCGACTGAGCCACCCAGATGCCCCTCTTTTAAAATATTTTTATAAAATTGAAGGGTTTGCTTTTTGATAGCTTTTCTTAGATGAGGTAACATTTGCCTTTATCTAAACTGAATTAATGAAAAAAAGCCAAATCAGCTCAGTTTTCTTTCAGGCTGTATTTTAAAAAAGCCTTTCTCTGTAGATACTAAACAAACAAAATGCATTTTAAAACATTAACCAAGCTTCATTGACTTACAAGCATTCTTACACTGGTAACTTTGATTTATTTTTCAGGGTGAAGATTATATAAAATGATGAGTCACTGATTGAAGTCAATATTCTGATTCCTATGGAGGATGAAAGGGCAAGATTGTACTTCTTGGCTCCATTTACAACCTACTGCTCAGTAGTCATCTCTGTAAATCTGCAATTTCTACCAAAATCCCAAAGGATTTTGCTTTAACTTTCAACACTTAGAGAATTTATAAACATTCAGATCTGTTCTGGTTGGCCTTGCCACCCATGGCATCGAACATGTTGCAATGCTTGAAAACACAGGAGTAGAGAGAAGTGGGTGAAGATTGTATTTTTGCACCTTAACTCCACATTGCTTTATTGGTTAATTTATATTCTTTCCATGTATTTCATGTCATTGTATGCGTATGTGTGTTTAGGTGTCACCTATGTTTTTGATTGCCCTACAAAGAGAAACCAAATGGGCTGATAACCAAGTTCTCAGCCTTAATGGACCTAATTTTATTTGTTTATATTTACTTGAGTAATGTTTATTTTCTGCATGAACCATGATTTCTCCTGTGAGCCATTCCAGCATAAGCTGTGAATATGTATTAACAAATATATGCATTTCTATTTTTATAATCCATAATGATATGCCTGTTTTAAATAATGTACGTGTTAACAAAATCCATTAGGAAAGCCCTCAAGACAGCCTCTATTTAAAACTTTTGTTGCTGTCTTCTCAAACTATATTTATAAAAGTTTGCTAGGGCCTAGTCCATACTTGGAAAATAATTAGTCAAATTTTATTTTTAAGCAGGAAGTAACCTTTTAGGCATTTCTGCAGCATACATCATCTTCACAACCTAGAGTGTTGTATGTATGTATGTATGTTTGTATGTATGTATGTATGTGTTTGTATCGTATGTCTGTATATGTATGTGGGGAGGGTAGGAGTGAATGTTCACACATATTGCCTTGTGTAGTCAACTAACTTGGAGAATTTTTCTAAAGAAAATAGGATGAAATTAGCTGCTGAGATCGAGTTTCTGCCTCAAGAGATCTGGAACAAAACGAGGGAGAAATTGCTAGTAGATCTAATGGCTGTAGGCATAACCAGAACACTTAGTTTCTTCCCTGACATGAGTTTCCGTATGAATGTGTTCTGAGCCAGGAAGAAACACACTGTGGGTGTGCCTCTGGTTCAGCCCTGACGGCACCTCCGCTCTGGAGCGAAGCACTGAGCCAGCGTTGTGCACGGCTCGGCGGCTGGCAGGCCGGGCAGGAGGTGCACAAGGCCAGGGTTTCCAGTTCCCATCATAGCTACATTTACTTTCTTCCTGACTACCAAACACAGTGATGGTTGAGGAATCAAGCTCATCATATTCTACGTGCAGACTAGGAATCTTTCACTTTCCCCACTGAGACACTTTATCACTCTCTCTTCTCTTTCCCATCGTTAAATCAGGAGTTGTGTTCTCTGTTGCTGCTAAATTATAATTGTTCTTAGCTCTAATGAAGCAAATTTTTGGCTTCTAAACAGTATGTTTTGTTATGAAATGGCAGTTTAAGAGGAGGCATCATAGTCTAGATTGTGAGATGGAACAAGAGATGGACCACATAGTTTCAGATTACAAGGTACTCTCCCCCCTTCTCTTAGGCCACACGTTTGAATAAAGTGCTTCCCTTTAGCCTGAGTTCCTGAAGATCTCTTGTGTGTAGGTTGCAAACTCAGATCTAGTCTAGTCCTGTGTGACTACTGATAGACCACTAGCCCCGCCTGTTGGGTCTCTCTGTGTTTTGGAGGACTGGGGATTTAAGAGTATTTAATGTCTTTTTAGGATCACAAATATAGATAGATTAAAGATTGTTAATATACTGACCTTCAGAATTTAAGTGTTTTAAATATAGTGTTCAGATTATAATGGGTATGTTTTTGCCATCTGGTCTACTCAAATGTATATTTTTATTTTGCAAAACAACCCAGGATTTACTCTGTGTTGCTTTGTTCAGTACCTTTTGAATTCCCCAGAAGAGTTGTTTTCAAAGCAAACATTCCAAAATGAATGTGGCTCTTCAATGGAATGTCTCCATTGTGCTTGAAGTATTTCTTCTCTGGTTGTAACTTTAAATTACAGGGTCATTTGAGCAACCCTCCACCCCCACCCCCAGTATCTTTACAAGAGCAGTGACTTTGTCCTCAGGTAGAGGATGTGTGATTTGGGATGAAAGTAAATTACAACTTACTGAGTTTATTCCTAAACTGATCTTTTTGGTATTTTAAAGTAGATCATACCAAGAGAAAGTTCCTTGGTCTTAAAAAGGAATGTTTTGATTGCTTTGGGTATTGTGCTGGCTGCACGCTTTGGCCACTTGAAGCGTGTTAATAAATGTCACTGATTAAAACAGCTGGAGCATTTCTTTTCCCATTCCAGTTAAGAAGCAGCGTACTGAAATCCTAGCATCTCTCACTTACTGTAATGACAACATCCGGGCTGAGAGAGAACAGAAGAGGGTGAGAGAATCATTGAGCTCTGTCCCTCTGGATCCGTGCTGTTCTCTTTGCTCCCTGAGTAAAGAGAGTAATGTTTTCTTTTTCTCTTTTTTCCCCCCCAAAGAAAGGAAGGTAAGGGGAAAATATATATTTGTGTATTTAGACCAGTCATATTCTGTCATTAACTTAGCATAGACCTGCCATATATTAGAACAACTGAATATAATATGGAATAAGTTTGACCAGGTCAAGTTTTAGGATGTAGTTGACATTCTTAAAATTTTTTTCCTATTTTATCTAAAACCTGTCTGTTGTATCTAAATCAGAATCTGTCTTACTGCAGCAAATTCATATCACTGTGTACCAGCTAATTGACAGTATTTATCAGCATCACCATTTAGCATTTTATTTCATCATCTTTGAATTATGATAGACTTGATTTGGCTCATTACAAAAAGCATAGGTTTAAACTGGACTTAGCTTTAGTTAAAATAAAGGCAAAGAAAATTTAAAAACAAATATATTTCACAAGAAATCAGTTGCATATTATCAATTACATATTTAGTTTTAAAAGAGGAAGATTATTAATCCACGTGGTATTGGGGGCATTGAGGGAATTTTTCTTTCTCTGAAGAGCATTGTACAATTATATTTTTATGAAAAATAAAATATCTTCACCAGAGACATCTCAAATGGTCTGTTTCACAATACTGAAATATGTCTGTGTTAGCACAGAGTGGTAAAAAGAGTGAGACTGAGGCAGAAGAACTGGTCTTGGATCCATTTTCTGAGTCACCTCTTAGCCTGTTTCCTCATCTATCAAAAAGGGGGAGGATAACTTTCACAGAGTAATTGGCAGGCTAAATAGGAGTTACGAACAACTGCTTCTTAATTAGTAAAGAACTACATTAAATTTAAAATAGTCACATATGCCTGGGTTTGACTATTGTTAGGATTTAAATCACTGAAGATAAACATATTTATTTAATAAGCTGGAATTTAAACATGTAGGGTTGTAGGTATCACATTTCTGAAGTCTTTTTAGCTTTGTCATTATGTCTACCCCGGAATGGTATAGTTGGAAGCCATTTTTAGCAATAATAGCCTTCTGTTAATTAAGCTAATTTTAAGAACAATTAGTGTTCTAACTGGTAATAATCCTATAATCTGCATAAAGCAGGTTTTCAGGCTGCTAGGTAACTTGGTTCTCTTTTCCCTTATTCCATCCGTTTTACTTAACTATAGAGTAGTCATGAATCAGAGCCAAGACTGCCATGTAAGTTTCTGCCAATTGTGCACTGCACAAAGGCACTCAGTTGAGGAGGTGAATGGGCCTAAAATCTAGCTCACATTGCCTGCAACAGGCCATGTACAGAGGAAAGGGCACCTGCCAGGTATCTCCTCACCAGGGCACCTGTGGTGCAGGTCTGCCCAGCGAGGTGCCTTTTTAAAATTTGCCCTAAGGGAGTACCTTTCTTAATTCTTCCACCCAGAGGGTGCCTTTTTAAAAATGCAAAACAGTGCTGTGCTGCAGCTGGCTTATGGCTGGCTCCCCAGAGGAATGCCAACTGTGCAACTCTTCTCAACTCCGCGCTGAGTGACATCCAGTTGGTAGCTTTTAATTGGCAACGATTGGAGTATTTTTTTTAAAAGACTTTTTATTTATTTATTTGACAGACACAGGGAGAGAGGGAACACAAGCAGGGGGAGTGGGAGAGGGAGAAGCAGGCTTCCCGCAGAGCAGGGAGCCCGATGCGGGGCTTGATCCCAGGACCCTGGGACCATGACCTGAGCCGAAGGCAGATGCTTAATGACTGAGCCACCCAGGTGCCCCCGATTGGAGTATTGACACCACAAAAATCAGTGAATGCTACAAATCAGGGATTACCGCCCCCTCCACCCGCCCCACCAGACTTGGTTTCCAGCACACCAATGAAAAAGGCCTAGTGTAGGCTAGAATGGCCCTGACCAGAGCAGGCATAGTAGAGGCCTCAAAAATGTATGACTGGAAGACCCCCCGGAGCTGGAAGGGCTCTTTTTGTAAGTCTGTAGGCAGCTTGGAGATGCCCATATCAAAATCAGATTGCAGTTGACCCTCGGACAAGCCAGGTTTAAAGTGCGCAAGTCCACCTAACACACATCTTCTTCAATACACACAGCACTGTATTTTTTAATAATTTTTAAAAATACAGAGAAACAGAGTGGGGGCGGGGCTGAGGGAGAAGGAGAGAGAGTTACAAGCGGACTCCACGCTGAGTGCAGAGCCCAATGCAGGGCTGGATCTCGCGACGCTGAGATCACGACGTGAGCCAAAACCAAGAGTCAGACACTCAACCAACTGTGCCACCCAGGCGCCCCAACACTATTTTTTTTATGATTCTCTTAATAACAATTTTCTTTTTTCTAGCTTACTATATTGCAAGAATAGAGAATATAATACATATACAAAATATGTGTTGACTGTTTATGTTATCAGTAAGATTTCCAGTCAACAGTAGGCTATTAGTAGTTAAGTGTGGGGGAAGTCCAAAGTTCTATGTGGATTTTTGACTTTGTGGGGTGTTGGCACTCCTGTCCCCTGCGTTGTTCAAGGGTCAGCTGAACTTCACAAGACAGATGATGGTTGTGACTTAGAAACTGTTAACGGTCGCAGAGAGATACTCGGCCCAAATCTTGAAGTGACTAAGAGGTAAATCAGCTGACTTCTTAAAGCAAGCCCTGGGGTCCAAGTGGACAGACTCATTCACCTATTGGGCTGTGACAGGTCCCCCAGACATCCCTGGGCTGGGGGTTGGGCTGGAGTTGGACAATGAGCTTTGGCTTGCAGGCCATTCTGACTGGAAAAATACATATTTGAGCAGGAAAAATTTCCTGTGGTTCAACAGAACCGATTCCAAACTTGCCACGCCTCAGTGCCCCTCTGCTGAGAAGGAAAGCAATGCCTGCTAAGCACTTCACAGCCCCAAACCCAACATGGAACCAAGTTAGCAGGCTGACAATGACCACTTTGCCTACACCAACTAGACTTGGATAGTCCAGAACCAAACAGGCCAAAGGCCATCCCAGGCCTACAGAGAGTTTTGGATCATACCATTTCAATGGAATGAAGACCATGCCTGCCAGCACCACGAGGAGAGAAGGTATAGGATTTATGGCTAAATAAATAAATAAATGTATATATAAAATTCCCCTCAAACGTCAGGCCAGGACAGCCCTAGGCCCCAACTTGCCGCATTAGAAAAGGAAGGAAGAAAGCCAAAAACAAGACGGCCAAGCCTTCTCCCAAAAGGAGGCCTTCATGTGGGCGTCAAATACAAAATTAAAGCTGGAGGTGCCTCTTCCCTTGTGAGAGTAGCCCTGTGTTTTTACCACTCCAGACAGAAAACGGAAAAGCCACAATCCCTTGAGCATTTTTAGGGAGGCAGAGGAAGAACCCTACCTAGCAGTACCCAGTGCGGTGTCTTTAAAGCAGAACTGTGCACCCTTCCTGGCATGGGACAGAGTGAAGAGAGCCAGAAGAGGTGGGGAAAGGGAGGCTTGAGGACAAATCCTAGCATGACTGGGTTCAGGAGATGCTGACTCTGTACCCAGCCAGAGATACTGGAAGTATGAAATAGGAGAAGGTCCTTTTTCAAATTTTACAAAGGGCTCATCACGGAGTTCCTCTCCATTATCCCTCCTTTAGTGAAAATAAATGTTTTATTGATCATTAATCACATCATTCTGTACCTGGGGGTGACAGAACAACATCAAGCTAAAATGTGCTCATTCGTTTGTTATCAGATAAAGTGAAAATCAAGTATCTCTACAAGTATAATAGGTGCCTGTGGCATTTTGAGTCAGATGGCTTTTTGGAAACATTTTTGTTGAGTAAAAAGCAGCAGCCAGTTGTGTGCTGATAGATGTTTAACGACTGACTCCTGGTTGGGGGAGGTCTGATTTGTAGTATTTACCAATTTCTGGGGTGGGAAAATTCCCACCGTGGTTGATTTCATGCTGTGTTGTCAACCAGCAAACAACATTTTTTGAAAATTTGAAAATTGGCTCTTGCAACACGTATGAGCCACCTTCACACCACTGGATAATCTGTATAGAACAAGAACAGGAAATCTGTTAGGAGTCTTTCAGGTGAGAATAAATACCCAATTGAAATTGTTATAAACAACCATGAGAGTGAAAGTTATGGTGGCTTGACAATGTCATGAAAGACGTTTAAAGTCATTAAAGACTCAGAGTATTTCCTTCCTTTTGCTCTACCATCCTCAGTAGGTTGGCTTTCGCCCTTGGCTTATCCTCTCATAAACATCCCAAACAGTAAACTCGTGTGTCTTTTCTTTAAAAAAAAAAAAAATTAAAAAGCCATAAACCATTCTGTTAGTTTAAACTTTTCTTCAAAATAAACTTAAATGTTCCTTACATTATTTGTGTTCCTAAATGTGAGTCTTTGGGTTTTTATTGTGTTTCTTTCCCCTTCAACTCCAATTACCAAGTAGTTTTTTTTTTTTTAATACCATCACTTGGGTTTCACTTGATTTGAGATTTGTTTCTAGTTCTAGTAATAATTCATTTATGGTTTAACTGAAAATAGACAGTTGTTACATGTTTTAGCTCCATAGTTGCCTCTGATTAACCATGGCCTACAGTGACTTAGGTCCTGTTTCATTGGTTTTTCATATTCTGCTAGAATAAACAGTTAAATTAACAAAGTGATTTTCCCCCGTCAGTTTTCTCTTCCGTGTAAGTGGAAACCCCAACAGAAGAGTGATGATAAAAGTCTACATTCTCAAGTATTTTATGTCTCCTGTTTTTAGACCATTCCTTCTTAAGAAATATCTGAAGGGGGAATAATTTCCTTTGGGGTGAGTAGAGAAGTAGCTCTACCACCTACGTCCCTTCCATCCAAGTTCCTGCTTCCAATTGTTCCTTCTCCCTTGAGTCTGTAAAATCTTAGCAGAACTTAAAAAAAAAAAAAAGAGCTAAGGGAGGAAAACAATGCCACAATTTGAGAGTAGCATTAAAAACCTGTTTCTACTAACGTTAACACATGGTAATAGGTGCCAAGAAACTTGAAAGTTGGAAAAATTCATTGGGTTAGCAATGGCTAAAGTAAAATAACCATAGAAATCTTTATTAAGGGCTTCTCCTGTGCTCAGTAATGCACTGAATGATTTACAGGGATTTGGGCTCATTTTACTACTACAATTCTATAAGGTGGTGTGATGATAAGTCGTACATGTCAATTTAGCTAGTTGTAGTACCTAGTTATTTATCAAACACTAATCTAGATGTTGTTGTGAAGGTACTTTGTTGATGTGGTTAACATCTACAATCAGTTGACTTTAAATAAAGATTATCCTTGATAGTATGGGTGGGCCTTACCCAATCAGTTAAAGGCGTTAAGAACAAAAATGCGGTTTCCCAGAGAAGAAGAAATTCTGCCTCAAGACTACAGCTTCAAATCTTGCCTGCTGGCCCAATCTATAGATTTCAGAAACGACAACACCAACCGTGTACCTGAGTTTCCAGCCTGCCTGCCTGCCCTACACATTTCAAGCTTGTCAGTCCCCTCAATGGGGGGGAGCCACTTCCCCAAATGGGGAATGGCCTGAGCCACTTCCTCCAAAAATCATCATCTAACTATGTCCTACTGGTTCTGTGATTAGGGTTCTAGAGAACTCTCATACAGGTGGGCACTGCCATGTTCCCCATCTTAAAAATGGAGAAGCTGTGGTTTGAGAATAATTTGCTAGGTTAAACAGATGGTAAGCAAAAACCTGAACTTCAACACAGAAGTTGACTTCAGAACCTTTGAAAGCAATCATCATACTATTTGTGATGAAAGAAAACTTTGCTGGCTGGATATACCACTGGAATGTTGTGCCTAATTTTCACTAATGTTTATTTTTTAAAGATTTGTTTATTTTATTTTAGAGAGAGAGAGCAGGGGTGGGGAGAGGGCAGAGGCAGAGGGAGAGAGAGACTCAAGTAGACTCCCTGCTGAGTGTGAAACCCACACTGGGCTCCATCCCAGGACCCTGAGATCACGCCCTGAGCCAAAATCAAGAGTTGGATGCTTAACTGACTGAGCCACCCAGGTGCCCCATAATTTTCACTAATGTTTAAAGAGTTATTCAAGTAGAATGCACCTGCCTGGAGATTCAGAGAGCCCAGAAGTATAAACGAATCTAGATAGACAGAATATACATCTATTCTCAGCTACTGTGCTGCCTGTCTCTCTCCCATCCAGCTCCTCACAGCTACTTCTCTGCTCCCCCATTATCTTTGCCATGTCCTCATCTTCGCACACTCAGGGTCCTACTAGCAGAATCCAGTCTTCTTAAAGAGACTATTCTTTGGAAGACACAACGGGGAAGCAGAAGAGAGGATGCACTCAAAATTCCCTTAGAGGAGTTTTAATCCATATCTAGCTGTTGTGGGCAAATCGCTGCTCTATTAACTGCCTGCTGAAAACCAGATGATGTTCTTAAGCTTCCAGACCTACATCCTAATCATGAAGCCAGATACTCATGCACCCATCATGGCAGAGCCCAGAGCTCCTTGGCAGTCTTTTCCTGCAAAACTAAAATCGCACATTCTTCAAATTATAGGTGAATCCTAATTGTAGAGCCCCTAACTGTATAACTCAGGGTTGATAGGGAGTTTTTCAAAGCAATCTTTGAAAGAGGCTTCTTCTGGAAAAGAATATAGAACTTTTGAACAGAAGTGTTCGGGCGCCTGGGTGGCTCAGTTGGTTAAGCGACTGCCTTCGGCTCAGGTCATGATCCTGGAGTCCCTGGATCTAGTCCCGCATCGGGCTCCCTGCTCAGCAGGGAGTCTGCTTCTTCCTCTGACCCTCCCGACCCTCCCCCCTCTCATGTGCTCTCTCTCTCAAATAAATAAATAAAATCTTTAAAAAAAAAAAAAAGAAGTGTTCAGCTGAGCAAAAAAGTTCAGAATGGTCCAGGCTGTAGGGGACCAAAAAATTAAAGACGGTCTGAGGGAAATGAGAGAGGCCGCAAACGTAAATTTAACTGCCTACTAACCAGGAGCATAGGAACATTTACTCTTAGGGCAAGTCTGGATTGCACTGCTATGAAAAGGGCCACGAATTCTCAGAGTGGAATGGTACAGGGAGCAGAAAAGAGAGAAAGAGGCCTGGGTTAAGTGTGGGCGGCACGACCACCACTTTGGGGTCTGATGGCATTTTTCGAAAGTGATACCATTTGTAAAATGGGTTTAAAATACTATTTTGACTGGTGATTTCATGTCCGTAAAGAGTATTAATTATTTTGGGATTTCCTCCAATGTTTAGATGCTCTGTCTTTGGAACACACTGATTGATTAGTTAATCTACAGCTGCTCCTGGTGCTCAGCAATTTTCCCTGTCTTGTTGCTAGGGGACCAGGACTGCTCCAAACCGGCCTGTGTGACAGGCATCATGAAGAGGTGGTGGGCTCTGCCGACGAGCCACAGTGCCATCAAGCGGTCACTCTGCAAAACGGTTCGACAGAGTGGGTTTGTGTCCCCTGTTCTCTAATCAGAGCACTCAGGTTGTCTCGGTTCCAGACGAATTAGCCGGTTCGCTGAACCGCAGGGAATTGTGTATTCTCTCCGTGCTCTTCCGCACACAGTGAGGGGTTTTTTCCTTCGATAAATGAATCATGCCACGGCAAGCAGGATGGTGAAGTTAAAAGAATGCTGGATAGGTTGGCAGAAGGCATTTTAGTTCGCCCCTACTCTGACTTCTCTTGGTTGTAATGTCTTCCTCTAAACAAGGAGGGGCGTGCGCGACGTCTCTCAATGTCCCTTCCATCCCCAAATCTCCAATTCTCTGCTACTTTCACACGCAGTTCTTCCCCAGAGGAGCTTATCCTTGCAGCTGATCCTAGTCAAGGAGCTCCAGCAGACCTCGGTGATATGGCTTCACGGTGAGTTTGAGCGGGTGGAAGCAAGGCTGGAGGGGGAAAGGCAAGGACTGTGCCCACCACCAGAGGCCAAACTGCCAACCTTCTCTGGCAAATGACTGCTCCCGCATGTTTGGTGGAGTCCCCCTGGGTAAATCTGTCCTTCCTGAGCAAGGAATTCTGGCCCAGGGAAGCAGCTCCAGGCATCTTGGGTAAAAACCTGTGATGTAAGGTCCAAGAGAAGTGCATCTGAGCAGGATGTGCTTGTGGACTCTCAGCAGAAGGCTGGCTGGACTCATGCTTCCACTGAAGATTAGAAGAGCAGGAGAAATTTGCATTCCACCCACAGTATGCACCCCTGTCCCTTCTCTGACAGTCTCTGGGAGCCAGGTAGGAGGATTGGCTCTACCCTGCCCCCCATTACCTTTCTTCAACTCCTGTTTGGAGGCCCCATGAATCCAGATTCATGGTGCACCTCATCATGGACCCAGTGCAGAGACTGGGGTCATTTTTCACTCTCTTCAACAACCTGCTTCCCTGTGGATTTAACTCTGGTTCTTGCCAGGCAGATGTGAGTTATGGTGAATGTTGTGCTTGTCCTGCTGGGACTTATACAAATCTTCATCAATCTGTGCATTATGTCCAGTATCCTCTGATTTCAGGATCAAGTGAGACAACCGGAATCCTGAATATTAAACAAGCCTGAACCAAAATACAGTGAATTATCAACATGCTAAGAGAATACAGCTGAATTATCGTAGGCCATGAGACTATGATTTGGTTGACACTTTTGTCATTATTGGGGGGATTCTTTAAAAAAAAAAAACAAACCATGAGATTGTCTCACTGAATTGCCACCTACTGGGGTAAACTCACAGAACATTCAAGACAGAATGGAGCTTAGTACTCATCTTTTAAACTGAGACCTGAAAAGATGTATCAAAATAAAATT
Source organism: Neomonachus schauinslandi (assembly GCF_002201575.2). NCBI lineage: Eukaryota > Metazoa > Chordata > Mammalia > Carnivora > Phocidae > Neomonachus > Neomonachus schauinslandi. The sequence goes on along the minus strand of NC_058407.1, from coordinate 91,877,861 downwards.
GAGATGAATTAAATTTAACTTTTTACAATCTAACTTCAAAAAATATACCATTTAAAGGGATCAAAATAAAAGTATGCACAAAAAAATGGACAAAAATGCAAAGGTCTTCTCTGTTTTTTAACAGGTCTGAACCTCCGAATTCAAGAGCCAATGGGAGAACTGTCTAGCTCATTCAGTCATTTTAGAGTGCCATCTGCTGATGGGATAAGTAAGAAGATGAGGAGGAAAAAGAAAAGGAAGAAAAATATGAGATGTTCTTTTTCTCTTTTCAGTCTGTTGATTGAAGGAAGCACCTCCACTTAAAAACATCTCTGTAGATGTTTTGCAGATGAGATATTTCATGGTGTTTGTTCCTGGCCTTGAATATCAAACCTAGTCTTGTCTTGTTTCTCTGTGATTGTATCTCTGACACTCAGCACCACAAGTCCAAGAACCTATCAACCTATCCATGGCCAAAGAAAATATGAGGGCCAGCTCATCAAATTTCACCTAGACTCTCCTTTTAAGAATGGCCAGATTTTCTTAGACCTTCCTTAGATTTCCACCAAGGCAGCAGCCAGGAGGCCCAGTGAGGCCTGGCTGGGACTGGCCACTCACGTGTTCCTTAGAGAGACTTCTGTAATGTCAAGGGAAGAGTGACATACTTGCAGTGAGAGGACCCAAGTGTGACTACCTGCCCTGTCACACTCCAATGTGGGCAAGTCACACACCATAGCATCCCAGGTTCCTCATCTGTGAAGCAGAGGTGACAAGTACATCGCAGAATTCTTTTGAGAGGATAAAATGAGACTGTGCTAGTAAAGTCACTAACAACTGGAATTATTATTTGCAGCTCTGAACTGGGATGTGAAAATGCATACGTGTCTTGTCTGTAAGCCTTTTATTATTTAAATAAGAACGTTTTTTAAATGTGCTGGCCCTAGATTTGAAATAACCGAAACTGACAAGCAGAGAAGAAAACCTCGAGATATCACAGGCAAAGAAGAGTCTGGGCTTGGCAAGGGTGTGATGATGTATCCTGCAGAGAGATGAGGGGAAAGAGGTGCTTGCAGGGGAAACGGCCTCATGTCCGAGTCTCTAGGACAATGAAGAAGGTGTTCCTTGTCCTTGGTGTCTTTGTGTGTAGGGTAGGGATGGGCAGCCAAAGACCTCTGCCCGAACTGCAGAGCCCAGAGAAATGCCACCTGCCGTTTCTCCCATTGGCACTTTCTGGGCTTGCCTAGCAAGGACATCTACTCATTGGCTTGAGTTTAACTCAAAGAAGGGAAGTAAACGTCCCAGACACAGCCTAGATGGGACACAGATGTGAGAAAAACATCATGACTTCAGAATTTTCAGGGCATCATCAGTTGCTTAGGTTAAGGGAGAATGGAGAGAGAGACAAAGAGGGAAGTTAGGCAACTTGATTATCACTTTTCTTTCCCTAAGAATCCTGATTAAAATTCAGTCACAGAAGGCTTCCCAGCAAGTTCCAGTATATTCCATCCTATGGAGTGCATCCCATAGGAGATCTGGACAGTGGTTACTCGGAAAAAGGTGATGTAAAAATATGGACAATATTAACGCTCCCTCAATGTTACTTAGTTGGAGTAATACAAGTCTCTGAAATAATGTGTCACATTAGATTTCATTTGCAACAGAAGCCCACAGTTACAAAATTTCAGTAGGGAGGAGAAAAAGCAGACAGAATAAAACTAAGTAGAGTCATGAATCAAAGACTGTGTGTATGGTTTATGTTTTTTGGACCCAATAAGGGTAAGTAAAAAGTAGAAAAGCATTCTCTTTTTTATGCGTGTAACTAACATAGTAAAAGGACTACCAGCCATAGCTCAAGGTGAAAGCTTCCTCTAAAACCAAAAGCAACCAAAATAAAACCACAGGAATGATAATCAATAATTAAATGCATTTTGCAGCATAAAACATTTCCCTCAGAAAGTTGATTAAAAAAAAAAAATTTAAAAAGCTCCTGTTTTTAGAGTTAAAGCTTTTTAATCTCTGGCACATAACAATAATTGAAAGAATTCTGCGAAATTACACAAAAGTATTTGGTGGATTTGAATTAATGGGCCAAGCAAGCTTTTTTTCCTTGGCTTCTCTGTCAAATGAATCATAGATCGAGTCTTTGGTTATAGTTTTGGCCGTGGGAGGAATTTCTGAAATGCCAACGTAGTTTTTTTTGGCCATCCTTGAACTGGTTGTGATAGTATACGCATTGCTTCGGTAACATTTCATTGAGGACATGCAAAAAGTCTCTTTCATTCCTCTCCTGAAATTGGCATTATAGATGGAATACAGCGTAGGTTTAGAGGCCGAAGAACTAAAGGATATCCACGTGATAGCTGTGAAAACAAGGGAACTTTTCTTAGAGTCTCGTTCATGGGGGTGCCACAGCTGAGCCACATGGAAAGGCAGCCAGGAGAGGAAAAACAACAGATTTAAAATGAGGAACATCTTGATCGTTTTCACTTTTGTCCTTGGGACAATGTTCGTGGTCCTCCTCACTGTTCGGCCATCAGTGCCTATTCTCCAAATGTACTTCACGACCTTCTGGTAAAACAAGATGATGAGGACAGATGGCATGACGAAGCTCATCAAGAAATGGATGATGGTATAGGCGGTTCCTTCCCAGGAGGAAGGGAAGAAATAGTTGCAGTGATTGTCCCAGCTGGAGCCAAAGAAAAAGAACACGGGGGCCACAAAGGCGGCATTGAAGATCCACGAAGCCGCGATCATTTTCTTGGCTTTTTCTCGGGACACCTTGAAGCTCAGAGGATAGACAATGGTGTAAAACCGGTCTATGCAGATGGAGAGGAGAACATAGATCTGGACACCGGGGGTGAGATACTGGAAATAGCGCACAACCTTGCACATCACGCTGCCCAGCGTCCACCTGCCAGTGGCGAACTGAAGCAGGACGAAAGGCGTGCTGGCCACGCTGACGAGAAGGTCAGCACATGCCATGGAGACCACAAAGTAGTTGGTGGTGGACTGAGTTCTCCTACTCCGGTGGATGACCAAACAAACCAGGGAATTGCCAAAGACAGAAAACAACCACAGGGCCCCAAAGAAAATGCTGGCTGTGGCCACTTCGCCGGGTTTCAGCCCAGGCTGCAGGTCTGTTGTGTTGCTCCTCCAGCCGCGCTCCTCGTGGAACGCCGTCCGCTCGTGGCGTGGCAGGGCGGAGGCTGTTTCCGCACAGCTGTGGTTTTGCAGGGGCACCAGCAGCGTGGGAATAACCAAGGGCGGCTTGCCGTTATCCATTCTGTGAGCGAAAACCATACTCACTTGTTTCCTTTCAGTTCTGGATAAGAAAAGAAGAAGGAGGCCTCCTGTTAAAAAGGTGTCATAAAGAGCGACTCCTAAGGCTAACGATCTTATCTGACACTTAGATGGGTTGTCATTCGCCAGGAAGGAGGACTTGAGCCTTGGCAGGACAACTGGACTCCTATCCAGAAACAGCCCTGGCTCCGTCTCTCTTTCGTTTCAGGAGCTGTTTTAGCTGATCCCAGCTCAAGCTCTCTCTGGCCTCCCCTTCTCTTGACCTTTCGTCAAGTGAGGTGGACTCCAAGCCCCACCCCTGAACATCCCCTTGGCGCCCTCACTCACTGGGGACCACAAAGGGTGAGGGTGCTCGGATCTGGCTCACGGTGAGGGCACCACCCCGCAAATGAAGAGCCAGTGGAATGCGGGGCCAGTAGGTGAGAAGTTCCTAAATGTCATAACACTAAAGCAGTGAGGCTGTGAGTGGAAGATGTAGGCAGATGGAAACACACAGATGTCAGCTATGGAAATAGCTCCTGGGAATCTGCAGTCAGACTGGCTGGCTCCTGCAAGTGGCCCCATTCTTCCTTCTGCAGAGTTTCTAGTACAGAAGCATTAGGGAAGTACACGGAGCCACTGTATGTAACACTTAGAAGAGCCAGAAGATCACCTAACTAAATGACATCTGAGAACGGCTCGCTTTTTTCCCAAAGATGATGTGCTTCATGTTCTAATAGCTTTGCCACGTATCCAGGACATATCTTGATGCCCTTCTGCTGTTACTGTTTCACAAAAGGACATATTGACAGGAGAACATACAAGACGTCCTCTAAAGAATGTACCCAGGTTACTGGAAAGCTTATGGCCTCTGCATGATTAAAAGCAACCAACTATTAACTGTTACTCAGCAGCTTTTTAAAAGCTTATGATCCTTAGATATAGAAGAATATTATAAAGTTTAGCCTTTTTTTTAATTTTGGGGGGAACTATTTGGTGAGGAAAAAAGTTATCTTTTTTAATAGGTAAAACGATTATATAATTGTGGGCTATTCAGTTAAAATTGGGGTGACTTGGGTTGCAGTTGGATTATTAAGGTCTAATTTGATCTGAATCTATGAAGCAGAAAAGAGAAAGCACAGCACCTAAATCCAAAATAACCAGAGGGTGCCTGGGTGGCTCAGTCATTAAGCGTCTGCCTTCGGCTCGGGTCATGATCCCAGGGTCCTGGGATCGAGGCCCGCGTCGGGCTCCCTGCTTGGCGGGGAGCCTGCTTCTCCCCCTCCCTCTGCTTCTCCCCCTGCTCATGCTCTCTCTCTCTTTCTGTATCTCTGTGTCTCGAATGAATAAATAAAAATTAAAAAAAAAAACATTAAAAAAAAAAATAACCAGAGCAATTCCATGTGGGCTGTGGACAAGGGGAGGGCACTCCAGCAGCAGGCTCCAGCAGGGCCCAGTGTCCCCCACGGTGGGCTCCTATGACTAGCCTCACAAAGAAACGTTCCTGAAGTTTTAGAGGTTGGATTAAAGAACAGGTTTTTTGTTTGTTTGTTTTTTAAGATTTCATTTTTTTAAGTAATCTCTACACCCAACATGCGGCTCAAACTTAAAACCCCGAGATCAAGAGATGCATGGTCCACCGCTGAGCCAGCCAGCTGCCCTAAGGACAGCTCTTAATGAAAGAACGTTCTTAATGGCCCGCATTTCCTTGAAGGACTTTTGCGCTAATTTGTGGCAGGGAGAAGAGTGTTAATATATACTGTCCTCGCCAAGAAACCACATTCAACAAAAATCTGGAGCTCAGGGCAATAATGTAGTAAATGCCAGTCCCGTATTATCTTCAGGCTTTTTTTGTCCATGAGGCAGCCCTACTTGATTTCTCAAAAGAAATGTCGTAATTAGGCATTTGACTACTAGAAGACCTTTAAGCATGGATGGCTGGTTGATAGTCAGTTGTAAGAAGAGCAACCATACTTCCATATAAAAAAATCAGGATACGCAGCCTGAAAACAGAACATAAGATCTAAAATTAGCATTGTCCTAGAAAATCTGGAACGCATGACCCTTCTACTTCTAAAATTGAAATTATCTCTTCACCTTCGTATGTGTAAAACCTACAAAATGCCCCCAATTTTTTTTTAAGGTTTAAACTTTAGGGGTGCCTGGCTGGCTCAGTCAGTGGAGCATGTGACTTGACCTCAGGGTTATGGGTTCCGAGCCCCACGTTGGGTATAGAGATTACTTACAAACAAAATCAATAAAATAAAATAAAATAAAATAAAATATTTAAAGTTTAAAGCAGATGAGCAATTTTCCCAGGCAGGAGGAGCTGTTCTAAACTTTTTGGGGATGCCTGTGGCCTAAATAAAACAGAAGTTGGTGGCACAGGCACGATGCTGCAGTCAATACACATATTCTGAAACCTGTGAACTTACTTTTGTTTCTCTCTTCCTCTCCTAGCAAAACCCTGCACGTGAAACTCAAGTTCACCACCACAACTAAGGCACCGTGAGGCCTCCCATCTGCCATCATTTCCTCCAGCTGCATGTCACCAGTGAGTTCGTCTGCCCACTCCTCTAGCCCCACCACTGGGAAGCAGAGGATCCCACTCCTCAGAAACTGGACAAGGGAGCCTTGAGGAGCTCCTGAGTCCAGGTCTCCCCTGATGATGGCACGGCTGTTCTGACTCTACCTAAAACTGCTGCAGCCCTGTTTTTTCATTCAGTAAACCAAGACACTATGCTAGGTACTAGGGAAACAAAGATTAGTAAGGCCCAGAAGAGGGCAAATGTATAAACAAGCTGCCTGACCATATTATAACTAAATTCTGTAATAATTATAACTGATGCTAACAAGACAAGGAGCTAAGTGGCAGAGAAAAACGAGGATCCAATTTTGTATGGGACAGGAGAAGAAAAGGGAAGATTTCACAAAGGAGGTGAGGTCTGAGTTGGGGACGTGGAGACTAGAACTTCTTCAGGAAGACAAGGGAGTGAAAAAAACATTCCAAGGGAGAGACAGAGCACGTGGAATGGTGGGGGGGGGGTCATCTTTTCTGGGTTGATCATTTTGGGGCCCTTTTCCTTTCAGAGACGACATTTTCTGCAAACCACACCCCCCAGAGTTTATCGTTTCTAAATGCCCTACAATCAGACTGACCTAACTTTTCCCCAAGGTTACAATGAGAGGTCACATTTTCTGCATTCATGGGCTGCGATGTGGTCAGACAGTGGATGAGAATACTGACATATCCAGAATGGCTGCAGTATCCTTGTTCACACAGCACTTTTACAGCATTTTCCAAGTGTGTTTTGCTTTATAGCAACGGTTCTCTAGCTTAGCAACGCATTGGACTCTTCCAGGGAGCTTTAAAAAAATACCCCTGCCCTGTTCCTACCCCCAAAGATTCTAACTTAATTGGTCTGGAGGGCAGCCTGGGCAGTGGGAAATTTCAGGGTTCCCCAGGTGATCCTAATGGGCAGCCGAGATCAGGAATCCCTGCTTTAGAACTGTTCCCATGTTTCTGTCTTCCCCCACCAAGCTGGGGGCTCCCAGGGGAAGAATGTTATTCTTTTTCTTTACATTAATAATTGTTTATTAAGTATTTACTGAATGGAATCTGTAAGGACAGAGAACTGAAATGCATGACTCCTGCTCTAGGGGGCTCTGCTAGGAGAATTCAACCAGAGACGGAGAGTGATTGTGTCTTCTCCTGAGCTGAAACACTGGTGACCATGGAGACGGGGAAAACAGACTCCTGAGCAGAGCAGGGCAGGCGAAATTGAAGTCACCCTGGACTACTGCTACCTGCAGCAGAATTCTCATTGAGGGGAGAGTGAAGTAATCACTCTCTTCCACTTTAAACTTCTGCAATCCCCACTCCGGAAAAAAATTAGTTTGCCATATTATAAGTAAGTTCTAGGGTCCCAAAGTAAAATTTCAAAAAGGTCTCCCCTACTCCATTAAGTTGGAAATAAATCCCTCTTCAGGGGAGAGTTTCTGAAATACAAGGGCTGCTTAACTAATCATGTCTGGGTCATCCATATGCAGTAATATTAACAGCAAGAAAGAGAGTATCTTTTTTTTTTTTGAAAGAGAGTATCTTAAGCAGACTCCACACCCAGCATGGAGTTGATCCCTAGACCCTGAGATCATGACCTGAGCCAAAATCAAGCCTCAGACGCTTAACCAACTAAGCCACTCAGGCACCCCAAGAATCATGATCTTAGCTTTTTGAAAATCACGCTGAGAGGTGGATGAATGTATGAATGATGAGAAACACAAGAAAGGACCACAAGGAGGCACAGAGGGGCTCAGCTGACAAACTCTGTGTAGTCACAGGTCTGCCAGGGGCGATTCCTGGCCAAGCACATCAACTTCTGCTTAGGCTTGTTCTCAAGTCCAAGAACCCTAACAACTGATTTCTTTTCCCTCATGAAATTATAAAGATTCACAGACATTCTCACAACATAGGAGGACCATTTTTATTTCTGACATTTGTTCAAAAATTTAATGTCAAACTAGAATTTTTAGAATGTTGAATTTTTACATGATTTGGTTGGAAAAAAAAAAAAACTAACATTTTCTGTAGAATGGTAAGCATCTGCTGGACCGAAGCCAACACATAAGATAAGGCTGTTTATTAATGAGCAATAAGATTAATTATGAGGACAGCAGTTATAACATTAATACTACGGAGAGTTGATAGATATTTTGTGCTTATCATGTGTCAGGTACCTTTGAGGTAGGTAATATTATTAGCTCTATTTCACAGATGGGAAAAACTGAAGTTCCTCCCCAAGATCAAAGTTATAAACGAGTCACCACAGGATTGCCTCATTCCAAAGCCCATGCTCTTAACCACCCCTGGGGCTTCATGCCTGGGGAGGCCACAAAAGGCGGGATCTGAATTCAGAGGGTCAAACTGGCTGTACACAGATAGGTTTTTCTTGACTCCTCAATCAAACAGAGGAATGTAAAATTATTCTGCCACAGCCTCTTGCCTACCCACAGATACATCTGTTCAATATGCTAGCTCAGAAATATGTGACATAGTGAACATTTGGGGGGAAAAAAAAATCACTCCCACCACATACTGCACGGAGGCTTGGCATCAAAAGTGCAGTAGACATGTTGGTCTGGAAATACAGCCTTTCTTCAGAATAGAGAGTATGAAACTACTGGAAATCCATTATGACAGATGATGAACTGTTGTAGCCTTTAAACACAGGATGAAAGCAGAACTCTAAACCACTGTGAACTGAAGTGAGAAGTCTGATCAGTGGTATTAGCCCAGGTAAGAAATTGTCTCCTTTAAATTTTAATTGTTGTAACTTAGAGAACGTGGTGGTGGAGATTTTCTCTTAAACCTTTCATGGTGATGTACACTTTGTGTATACGTGAAAATAAGAAATGCCCAGAACAGGGGTGGGTGACTGGCTTGCCTAAGCTGCCCAGAACGAGCTGTGCACATTTCTTCCAACTCCAAGTTCAATGACATCATGTTGGCATAAATCAGCCACAGGAGGAACAGTCACACCATGGAAATGGACAAACACCACAAATGAGGTTTTTTGCCCCCTGTGCAGCCAGTTGTCCCACATTTACCAGCCTACCAACTTCCAGTAGAACACCGTTTACAGGGTGACATCTCCCGAAGCCCTGAATTTACAAATGGCGAAGGAGGCCACAGAAGGCGTCAGAAGCTTCCCGAGTGGCTCTCTTGCTATCTGGCCCTGAGCTTTGGCTCTGGTGTGCACACTGAGCTAAGTGCTTCATGACTTTGGTGGGGGCATAGGAAAACCAGGGAGGATAAGACACCATTCTCACAACGTGCTACCCAGGTACGGCCGCCAGATGAAATACAGGATGCCTGGTTCAACGACATTTTCAATGACATTTTCTTAGCATAGATATGGCCCAAACAATATTCAACTGGTGTCCTCTATTACTATTAGCTAAATCTGGCAAACTTACACCCAGAATGGAATCCTGTGCTGAAAAACATCTATTTATCATCTCACAATACAGGGATATTGCAAAGTGGATATGTATGCAGGCTATGAGGTCAGGCAGCTGAAGTGCGAATCCCACCTCTGTCACACACTAACTAGTTGTGTCACCCAGACACATTATCTAACCCTCTTGAGCTCCAGTTTTCTTACCTGTAAAATGAGGATAATTAGCCCCTATCTCACTTGATTACTGTGAAAGTTAAATGAGATAATACATGCACAGGAGTTAGAGTTAACACAAGTCAATCTGCCTGGTATGAGGAAAATACTCAGTAAATGTTATCCCTGTATGGTTCTATAAACTATCTAACACGGTGTCTAGCACATAGCAAGTGCTTAAACAATTAGCACTCTTGGGAGTACCTGGGTAGCTCAAGTTGGTTAAGCGCCCAACTTTGGCTTATGGCATGATCTCAGTGTCCTGGGATCCAGGCCTGTGTCGGACTCTGCACTCAGTGGGGAGTCTGCTTGGAACTCTCCCTCTCCTTCTAACCCTCACCCCGCTCCTGCTCGCTCACTCGCGCGCTCTCTCAAAACCTTTTTAAAAAAATTAGCACTCTTATGGAGGTTCCTCAGAAAGTTAAAAACAGACCTCATGATCCAGCAATTGCACTTTTGGTATTTACCCAAAGAATAAAAAAAATACTGATTCAAAGGGAAACATACACCCCGATATTTATAGCAGCACTATCACCAATAACCAACTTATGGAAACAGCCCAAGTCCATCGACTGATCAATGGATAAATAGATGTGGTGTGTGTATGTGTGTGTGTATGTATGTATGTATGTGGAATATTACTCAGCCATAAAAAAGAATGGAATTTTGCTATTTGCAATGACATGGATGGAGTTAGTATTATGCTAAGCGAAAGAAGTCAGTCAGAGAAAGACAAATACCATAAAATTTTACTTATATTAAAAATTTAAGAAACAAAGGAGCACAGGGAAAAAAGAGAGAGAGGGGAGCGCCTGGGTGGCTCAGTCGTTAAGCGTCTGCCTTCGGCTCAGGTCATGATCCCAGGGTCCTGGGATCGAGCCCCGCATTCGGCTCTCTGCTCAGCAGGAAGCCTGCTTCTCCCTCTCCCACTCCCCCTGCTTGTGTTCCCTCTCTCACTGTGTCTCTCTCTGTCAAATAAATAAATAAAATCTAAAAAAAAAAAAGAGAGAGAGAGAGAGAGAGACAAACCAGAAACAAACTCTTAACTATAGAGAATAAACTGATAGTTACCACAGGGGAGCGGATAGGAGGGTGGGTTAAATAGGTGATGCGGATTAAGGTGTGCACTTGTGATGAGTACCAGATGATGTATGGAAGTGCTGAATCACTGTATTGTACACCTGAAACTAACATTATACTGTATGTTAACTGGAATTTAAATGAAAACTTATTTAAAAATTTTAAAAATTAGCACTCTTCCTATTGTTAGCCCATTAAGTCTTAAAAGCCACATGACAAGCAAATTTTAGTAACCACATCACACATCACATACTATAGAGTGATAATACTAACATTAGTCACATAATTTAGCTGTGTTAAGAGTGAGTGGCTTTTGGGGAGGAGCCTAGGTGCCTAATCATCATTCACATTGTTGGTTTTAAGGGGAAAATCACTGAAATCCCAATAAATCAACACAACCTTTCTCCAAGTTGGGCATGATTTTTTTAGTGACATATTAACCCATAAAACTTTTTTCTATACCCTAAACCAAAACATGTAATACAATGAATTGAATATTTCTCAAAAGCATCTAAAATCCACTCTGCTAAATTACTTCCATTAGGTAATTTTGAATACTTGCAAAAGAACCTCATATTTCCACTGAAAAGAACTTCCCCTCCACCATCTGAGACTCCTAGTATCACAGGCTTATAAGCCTAGAATTTTCTTGAATGCCATTTTCCCCTGTCCTGCTATATATTATATATTATATAATATATACAAGTATTCCTCCATAATATTCCAGCTCTGTGCCTTTCAATCTGTTTCCCGACTGGGATCAAGCTTAGTTTCCTAAGATCAGACTGGGCACACCATCTTTGTATTTGGATACTGGTTGTCCAAGGAACTAGATTACTCTTCTACCACCTTTATCTTTCTTTGTCCTTCATGCGAATTTTAAAATATCAGTAATAAAGAGTCAGCATCATAGCAGTGATTTCTGGAAGTGAGGAAGGCTTCTATCCCAACTTCTCTTACCACTAGGGCATAATTCTTTTAAAGTCAAGGCCCCTATTAAAATGTAAATGCTTCTTTTTTTCTAAAAACTATTTTTAAGATTTTATTTATTCATTTGAGAGAGAGAGAGAACGAGTGGGGGGAAGGGGCAGAGGGAGAGGCAGCAGACTCCCTACTGAGCAGGGAGCTCAACGCAGGACTTGATCCCAGGTCCTGGGATCATGACTTGAGCTGAAGGCAGACACTTAACCGACGGAGCCATCCAGGCGCCCCAGAATGTAAATGCTTCTTAAAGAGTACATATTTTTACATATTATCAGTAGAATGGTGATCTCTGAGATCTATGGTCTTAGTGGAAATGAAAACAGAAGAGATGCTGAAACAAAAGCCTTGAGGACAGTCAGCATCTGGGAGAATGGGGATGGGGTGCCATTATGGAAGGGAGCAGGTGAAGGGTGAAAGACTGATGAAGAAGCACCTACTTGACGGTTCTGTGTAGGGATGGCTAGCATTGGAATAAATGTCGCACCCAAAAAGAATGTAACAGAAAGGAGCCCAAGCTTTACCCCACATGGTTTCTGTTGGCCGCAAGCTGCAGTCCTCCCAAAATTCTTTACAAACAGTGTTGCAGGAGAAAATGTTAGGTCATATTGGCACCCCACTGTGGGTAAGTATAAAGGACACTGGCCAATATTTCTCACCCTACTGCCACTTAGTAGAGTCCTGCGTAGGAGGGATGCAGCTCCAGATTTAATAATACTGAACTTCTCCCTCTCTCTACTGTTCATGCAAAATCTGTAAAGTCAGATAAAATGGGGGGAAAAAGGAGAAATAAACACCAAGAAACTTCACCCTAAGAAATGACTATGTTGGGGCGCCTGGGTGGCTCAGTTGGTTAAGCGACTGCCTTCGGCTCAGGTCATGATCCTGGAGTCCCAGGATCGAGTCCCGCATCGGGCTCCCTGCTCGGCAGGGAGTCTGCTTCTCCCTCTGACCCTCCTCCCTCTCATGCTGTCTCTCATTCTCTCTGTCTCAAATAAATAAATAAAATCTTTAAAAAAAAAAAAAAAAAAGAAATGACTATGTTGTTACGATGGTATATGTAAAATCATCTTCTATTATACATTTACCCAATAGTCTTTTCATACATAGTATGAACCAGGATTGTGCTAACTGCTGGAAGTACAGAAGTTAACTAGATAGACAAGGTCCCTGCTTTTGTGGAGCTTATCTCTAGGGGGGAAAACAAATAACAGCAAAACAAATACATACATAGTAAAGAAATGGCTGGCGCTATGGAGAAAAACAAAGCAGAATGAGGGGCCAAGGGTCCACGGGAAATGGAAGGACAGGTGACTGGATGGTCACCTAATGGCCATTCCCAACTTCTCCCTTGCCTTCCTCTATCAAGAGGCTGAAAAAGCAAGATAACCACTTTCCGCTATCCCTTGCAGCTAGGGATGGTCACATGAACATCATCTGCTTCTGGCAAGATAAGAGGAAATCTCTAGGAGGGTGTTGGGAAGCTCTTGGAAAAATGTTTCTTTCTTGGTAAGAGGAAAGAGGCATGCAGAGAGGGTTCTCTTTTGTGGGCCTGGCTGCCCCTTGCTTCTCCTTTGTAAACTGTCATGTGAAGATGTCAGGGCACTGGGTGGTATCTTGTGAAGTCAGGGGAAGTCCAGAGACTCACAAAGATACTACCCAGTGTCCTGACACTGTGGTGCTGCTAGAATAGCCATCACTAGACTTATTAAATAAGCAATATGTTATGGCTTTAAGTCCCTTTCAGTTTCTGTTATTTGCCTCTAAAATCATCCTGACTGACACAGGGTCTTATTTCAGATGGACTGGCCAGAGAAAGGTTCTCTGAGGAAGTAATACTAGAGCGGAAACCCCAGTGATGGGAAGCCAGCCATGTGAAAATCAGAAGAGCATTCTGGGCAGAAGCAATGTGTGCAAAGATCCTGGGGCAGGAATAAACTTGTTATGTAGCTGGAGCAGATGAATGTGGAAGAAAATGGCGCCTGATATAATCAGAAAGGTGGGCAGGGGATTGGATCACACGGCATTGGAGGGCACAGGTACTAGTCCTACCGCAGTGAAATCCAGTGCAGGTTTTATTCAAAGGAGTGATAGGAGTATGACCTGATTTATGTTTTAAAAATACAACTTTAATTGCTGCGTAGGTGGCTGAGAGAAGTGGGGGGCACCAGTTAAGAGGTTATTACAATAACCTAAATAAGTGATAATGATGGCTGATAGCTAGTAGCCATGTAGGTGGAGAAAAGTAGATGGATACTGAAAACATTTTGGGGACAGCCAACAACATCTGCTGATGTGTGACAGGGTTTGGGGATAGGAATGACTCCCTAGGTTTGAGGATCTGAGATGCGGGGAGAAAAGTTTGGGGAGCTGGAAATCAATAATTTTATTTTGGGTGAGTTGCATTCTTACTGGATCCCAAGTAGAGATACCCAGTTGGCAGATGAATATTAAAGTTTGGAGAAACGTCTATTCAGATTCTTTGCCTGTTTTCATTAATTCATTTTTCTGTAAACACATTTTAAGATCATACCCTTTGCCAGAATGTACTGTGCTAAGAACCATGTATACAATGGCCAATAAAACTGTGTCCTTACCTTCATGAAGATCACGGTCTAATTATGACTGTGTTGCGGAGGGATGCGGAGAAGAGTAATAAGTAAAAATAAAGACAGTAAGTTGTAATGAGTTCTGTGAAAGAAAAGAGCAGAGCGTGGCAGGAGGGCCCGCTTTGGGGCTGGGTGGCCGGGGAAGCAATGAAAGCAGCAGGAACCAAGACAGAGAAGAACAGGACCGTCTATGGTAGACTCCCTAGGACTCCTGCTGCAGACAGCTGACAGGACAAGGAAATCAAGTCACCAAGCTGCCTTGGATACCAGCCACCTTTCAGATCCTGAGAAATGTTTCAGGCTCCTTGGGGCCTGGCCTTAGTACTTGTGATAGGCAGTTTCCCTTGAGGCAACTCAGATTTCTCTGCAGTCCAAAGAACCTACCACACAGTGGGGGGCGGAGGGGGAAGAGATAAAAAGGGGTAAGCGGGGCCTGGAGGGACAAAATGCCTCTGGGAACTTCCCTGCACTCTTGTACCAGATGGGTTCCCCAATTCTCCCACACTATGTCCCCAATAGGTCATTTAGGCAGGAAGCAAAGAATGCCTTCATTTCTGCTTAGAGGAGGAAGGAAGCAGGGTAAAAGGAGGAGGCCTGACTCCCTCTCCTGCAGGTCACTGCTCCATGGAGTCAGTGCTGTCCACTGATAACTGCAACTGGAAGACTCCACCACATTGTACAGAGGCAAGACAAGTCCCTGCGGGTACTGATTTGTGCTGTGCTCCTCGCTGAGATTTTCCTATTCCCTTCTGAGAATGAATCCAGACCCTAAATGCTGCCTTGTCTTGGAGGAGAGTCGTATTGCTGGGCCCTGAGACAACCCTGCTTCCTTGGCTTTCGTTTGTTATAGGCTGAGTTCTCTGAGAGGACTTCTACAGAGCGTAGGAGGGAGAAACAAGGATGTCTGAACCAGGATGTGGCTATGGCCCTTGGAGCCATGCAAAAGGCAGGCCTGGATGGTCAGAAGAGATCTTTTTGGGGATGACGAAAACGTTCTGAAATTCGATTATGGTGACGGTTGTGCCACTCTGTAAATATTAACACAAATCACCGCCTTGTAACTTAATATGAGTGGGTGCTATGCTATACGAATAGAGCTGTTTAAAAAAAAAAAAATTAAAGAAAAAGATAAGCCTGGGACCCTTGCCTCACTTCCCCACTGCACTCCAGGTAAGTGACAAGTGGTAATGGAGGAGTACAGCTAGGGGGCTGGATCCAAGGCCGGACTTAGAAGTACAGTCTGCCGCCCCAGCGGGGTACCAAAGCCACAGATCTCCCAGCTTTCAAGGACACACACCAGCTCAATCACATGTCTGCTATGACCAGAGGGGATCCAAGGCTAGAGGGACCACCCGTACATTTTGCTGGGTTTACAAGCCCCAGGACCTAGAAAGAGGAAGAGAGTCCCAGTAATGTTTGTCACTGACTTTCCCATTAGCCTGGTAGGATGGAGTCTTGCAGAATGGCCCCCTAAGGATGTCCATGCCACACAGCAAAAGGGACTCTGCATATACAATTAAGGTTATGAAACTTAAAATGGGAAGATTATGCTGGATTATCCAGGTGGGCACAAACTAATGAGCCCTTAAAAACAGAGGATCCTCTCTGGTTAGAAGCAGAAAGATGAGGAAAAAGAAGTCAGACAATGATTCCAAGCATGAGAAGGAGCTGGCTCTGCGATACAGGGGCTCCCATGCAAGAACCAGGGAGAGGCCACTAGGAGTTACGGATGGCCTCCAGCTGACAGCCATCAAGAAAATGTGACCTTAGTCCTACAACCACAAGCCACTGGATTTTGCCAACCACTGCAAAGAGCCTGGAAGGGGAATCATCCTCTCAAAAGGAACACAGTGGGGCGCCTGGGTGGCTCAGTTGTTAGGCGTCTGCCTTCAGCTCAGGTCCTGATCCCAGGGTCCTGGGATCGAGCCCCGCGTCGGGCTCCCTGCTCAGCGGAGAGCCTGCTTCCCCCTCTCCCACTCCCCCTGCTTGTGTTCCCTCTCTCGCTGTGTCTCTGTCAAATAAATAATAAAATCTTTTTTTTTTTTAAAGATTTTATTTATTTATTTGACAGAGAGATAGACAGAAGAGCACAAGCAGAGGGAGTGGCAGAGGGAGAGGGAGAAGCAGGCTCTGCACTGAGCAGGGAACCCGATGCGGGACTCGATCCCGGGACTCCAGGATCATGACCTGAGCTGAAGGCAGACGCTTAACCATCTGAGCCACCCAGGCGCCCCATAAATAATAAAATCTTAAAAAAAAAAAAAAAAAAGGAACACAGTTCTGCCAACACCTTGATTTCAGCCTTATGAGCCTCAAAGCAGAGAAACCAGCCAACCCACCCAGACTTCTGACCTGCAGAACTGTGACATAAGAAACAGCTGTTATCTTAAGCCACTAAATTTGTGCTCATGTGTTCTGCAGTAATAAAAACTAATTCAATATAGCCATTTCTTAGATAATTCAGTGTGAACATTAAAATTCATACCAGCCATTCTATCACTTTCCACTACCCCATCAGCATCTAGAGAGTATCAGAAACCTTGAGAAGCTTGAATAGTATAGTGCTTTCTGGTTCACCTGAGACATGGGACTGGGGGCTAAGAAACCTGGGCTCTAATTCTGAATATAAGCACTGAACAGCAAGACAAGAGACACAAGGTCTTATTTCTAAGGACCTTAAGTAAATCAACCTCTCAGAATCTCCGTTTCCATGGCTATAATATAAATGAGTTGATCTAGATGATTTTTGAGGTCCTTTTAGCATTATGAACTAAAACTGATAGGTAGACATTGTGATGAGAGCACACATTTGTTTAATTTATAACTCACCACTTTCACCTGGCAGAACTCACCCCAAGAGTGCATCTTGATGGGAGGAGAGGGAAACTGGTTAGGGCTGCTGGGGCTTCTCTGAGCTTCTGATATCCAAGATCAAGAGTATGGGTCTCCAAAGGAGGGATAAATTTTCTTTCCCTAGAGGCCAGCTAAGCACCCCTGTCCCAATAATTATCTTTGAAGGGCCAACAATTTCTTACTGAAGATTCCCTGCAAGAAGTTGTCTGGTCAAAGAGGACTTCCAGCTGTGTCTGTCTGCCTTTCTATCTACTACCAAGCTTCTCAGAGGGGAGAGACACTTACTAGAACCCCTGGCTGTCCTCTACCAATTTCCTACACCTCTCTTCTCAGTATGGAGGCTTTCAAATTCTGAAGGAAACAGTTTGGCCAAGGGATCTGCACCTCCCCTAATTCAATTTACTTCATTTTTTGAATAGCTGCTGTGTGCTCGCTGAGCCTAAAGTAGAGGCAAACAGTTGTTCTGGAGATAAGCATTCAGTTTCATTTTCAAGCTTGTATTTCAGTATCAACATCTCTAGTTGTGCAACTTAAATAGGAAAGAAGTGAGGAGGCAAAGACCAGATGCATCACACTCAAAGCAAAGAACTACACAGTAGGTGCAATTTACAGCAATTTGAAAAGAAGGTGAACTTTTTGTTAAGCACGGAGTACAAACACTAAACAAAGAGTTACTAAGAACTGTTTTTCAGAAATATATTCTGTCTTACATCAAATTCACAGCAACACTCAAGGTAAATTTTGATCTGCACCACTGTCCTCAATCAGGGTGTTCCAAGAAAGCAAACCTTTAAGTTCATGGAGAAGTTAGATCTGAATTTGCATTCATGTGCATTTTTCATGGACAAATTATGCAATTGTACGTAGTCAGCTGTCATTGAAAATACGTTGAATGTGTATTTGCATGTTTCACATGGTTAATATATATTTTAGTACCGTATATTTTTGGACATCTTTTTTTTTTTTTTAAAGATTTTATTTATTTATTTGACAGAGAAAGCGAGAGAGCACAAGCAGGGAGAACAGTAGAGGGAGAGGGAGAAGCAGGCTCCCCGCCAAGCAGGGAGCCCGATGTGGGGCTCGATCCCAGGACCCTGAGATCATGACCTGAGCCGAAGGCAGACGCTTAACCATCTGAGCCACCCAGGCGCCCCTGGACATCTTTTAAGTTAAAATGATACTGCTGTCATCTCTCAGTGCTTCCTACTTTAATCCCCTCTGCGCATCAGTCATGCAACCCAAATCACCAACACCAGCCATTTTTAGTCTTTCCTCCTCAGAGACAGATGTGACCATGTGTTCATACATGCAACACACTCCTACAGATATATTCAGAATTATGTGCAACTTTAGGAGCTTGATCTGTAACTCCAACAGAGTCCTCAACCTAAGAAATCATGTGGAGAAGAAAATTATTATGTAGACATCCTTAACTTTATTCTAATTAATTAAAAAATATATCACTAGCAAATCTTGGTATTTGATTTATTAGCACGCAATAATTTGCAAAAGACATCCTTTGTTTGGGACATATTTTGACACCATGGTTGATAAGTGCTGCCCTGCTACACCATAAGCGTACACCTGAAATCTGAATTTTTTAAAAAAGATTTAGTTATATATTTGAGAGAGAGAACATGAGAGAGAGCGACTGAGCTGGGGGAGGGGCAGAGGGAGAGGGAGATCTCAAGCAGACTCCCCACTGAGTACGGAGGCTGAAGCAGGGCTCAATCTCAGGACCCTGAGATCATGACTTGAGCCGAAATCGAGTTAGACACACTTAACCGACTGAGCCATGCTGGTGTCCCTGAAATCTGAATTCTTGAAGGCTAAGGGTGCCTGTCACAGAGAACCGGGGAAAAGACTGTAAGAGAGAGAAATATGGTTATTTTTCCAATTGGGCAACGGTGGGATACTACAAACCTGTTATAAAAGTCTACTAAGGAGCATTTTTCTGGAAGTGACTAATCTCCTACCTATGATCTATAAAGCCGCTGATATTCCAAAAGGTTTCATAGGCTGCAACCAAACTTGAAGGTATGTTTCCTTCTTTAGATGTGGAAGAAAAGAACTCTTAGCAGATTTTAAATATGAAGGGGCTATATAATGCAGTGATTGGGAGCATGGGCTCTTAGAGCTGTGGTTCACAGGTCATTTTGCCTCCCAGGGGACATGTGGCAATGTCTGAAGGCATTCTTGATGTCACACCTGGGGAAGGGGGGTATTACTGACATCCAGTAGGTAGAGGCCAGGGACACTGCTAACCATCTACAATAAAGTGGGACAGTCCCCCGCCACACAGATGTAGCTGGCCCCAAATACCAACAGTGCTAAGGTTGAGAAACCCTGCCGTAAAGCAACCAGCCTGGGTTTCAGATCACTTAATACCTGTGTAGCCTCTCCCTAGTTACTTAACATCTTTGTCCTTATTGTCTTTACCAATGAAATTAGGATAATAATGGTACCCACCTTATTAATTTGTGAGAATAAAGTAAATGACACAAGAAAGGAGCTAAGAACAATGTCTGAGACAAAGCCAGTGCTCAACAAATGTTTCCTTCCGTAATCACTGGATGTACTGAGAAAGACTGAGAAAGAAATATACCAAAATTTTAATAGTGGTTGTTTCTAGGTGGCAAGATCATGACTGGTTTTTATTTTTGTTACACTTCTTGTTTTTATTTATTTATTTATTTATTATTTTTATTTTTTTTTAAAGATTTTATTTATTTATTTGACACAGAGAGAGACAGCGAGAGCAGGAACACAAGCAGGGGGAGTGGGAGAGCGAGAAGCAGGCTTCCTGCCGAGCAGGGAGCCCGATGTGGGACTCGATCCCAGGACCCTGGGATCATGACCTGAGCCGAAGGCAGACGCTTAACGACTGAGCCACCCAGGCGCCCTTGTTTTTCTTTTTTTTTTTTAAGATTTTTATTTATTTGAGAGTGACAGAGCACTCAAGTGAAGAAGGGGGAGATGAAGAGGGAGGGAGAAAGATTGTGAAGCAGACTCCGCACTGAGCACGGAGCCCGGCATGTGGCTCAATCCGACAACCATGAGATCATGACCTGAGCTGAAACCAAGAGTCAGATGCTTAACTGACTGAGCCGCCCAGGTGCCCCTATTTTCCTTACACTTCTATAATTTCTCTTCATTTCCCAAATTTTCTAGAACTGTATTTATATTAACTTAATATCCAAAAACATATTTATTTTTAAAGAATACAGAGGAAAGAACTTTACTTGTGATAGAGCAGAAAGAGCACGGGGAATTCAGATCCTGGCTCTATTTGCTGTGCGGGACTCTGGGCAGGTTGGTTAATGTCGCTGGGCTTCAGTTTCCTGGATCAGAAATGGGGGCTAATAACCTATATCGCAGTCTCTATCAGGATTACACATGACAGACATCCAGTGCCTAGGAAAGTATGCCGAATGAGAGGCTCCCTGAGATGATAGCTTTAAAAGTTTAGCCAAGGGAAAATGACCCCATAAACAGGAAAATATATTCATTATGGTACCCCTCTTTTACTTTTGAAACTGTCCTCTTGGAGAGACCACCTCTCAGCTCATGCCGTTTTTTTGTCCTGGTTCATAAAGGAGAAGTTGCGTCCATACTCTGGTTCTTCTGTCCATTGCTTCCTCCTTCCCTACGTACACATATGCTAGGAAATGATCCAGTCATTGGGCTCGCAGGGCCTGACTCAGGTGGCAGGGTTTACTAGCAGCGGGCAAGTGACTGTGCCTGAAAGGCAGGACCCAGGCCTCACTTTCTCATATCTGTGCCCCATGCTCACTGCCCCCTTCCTATCTCCTCTTTCTTCCCTAGCCTCCAAGTTGAAAGCACACTTGGCAAGGCCTCTCCATAAGGGGATGCCTCTACTTTCTCTCTGTTTGATCTTCTCCCGTTCAGCTGGTTGAGTAGAGCTGGTAGATTTGAGAGATGAGTGGGAAGCCCAGCGAGGCTTCCAGACCCAAGGCTGTAGAGGACACCAGTCCCACTTCTCTGAGAAGCCCTGCAGGAGTGTGGTGGGCATGCAGCGCATGCCTGGCCTTACTGGGCTTCCAGCAGGGCTGTTTCTTTTGCACAACTCACTCAGCAGGTAACACTGGAGGTAAGGAGGATGAGTGGATAGGATTCAAGGACCCACACCTTATCTACAAACCGTATTCTTCCTCTCCTTAGTGACTTAATTAGATGGGAATAATAGAATAGGTTATGTTTGTGAATATCATCGAGAGACGTGACTATTTTATTTTTTTATTTTTATTTTTTAACACAGTCTCTACACCCAATGTGGGGCTCGGATTCATGACCCTGAGATCAAGAGTAGCACGGGAGCTCCAAGAGAGGGGATTATTTTAACCCCAATTAGCCTGCTAACTTGAATTCAAATCCTAAGCAACCTTTCCAGATACCCTGAGACAATCTTTTGCACTCAAGTCCTAGCTGCCATGGTTTGGGAAAGGCAGCCTGGCTCCAATCTACTCTGACACTAACGATCCCAGGGTTCTCTGGGGGGGAGTCCTCTAGTCCTGTGAGCTCTTGGTTCAGCATTCTGAGGACTGGGAGCCACAGCTGATTAGGAGAAGCCTGCCTGGGGCCGGAACTGACCTCAACACGTTCAGTTTCAACCCAAGGTGAACTATTTCAGTGATGGTAGATGGTGCCAGGCAAACACAAGAAGAAAATAAGACTGTTAGGGTGCCTCTATATCTAGATATAAATAAAAATACCAGGAGAACTTCATTCTAAAGATAAATGAAATGTCAGGGGGATTAGTAATCCCCAGGAAAGAATTTATGGATAGTTCCTGGACTCTAGTGTGCTACTGCTCGAGTTAGTCTGACTGGCATGTATAAATTTCAGACATAATTTTGGCTGTTGTCAAGGTCTCTCCCACTACACATGTACTTCTTCACTGTCCTCCCTATAAGTACATGCAGAACAAAACAGACATGGGCCCCCAAACAGGCCCCAGCAGAATGTTTTCAGAGCTTTTGCAAATGGATATCGAGAGCTTACCATACACCAGGCCTGGTGCCAAGTGCTAGAAACCCAATGATGGAAGATATGGTCCCTTCACTCAAGAAGCTCACTTCAGGTGACTGTAATAGTGTAAATGTGGTATTTGTCCCAGGAAAACAGATTTCAGCAGGGATCCAGGGCTTAATATAAAAGACTGAAGTTCAGTATTGTAGGGGACACAACCACTCTTCAAAGTATTCTTCAGTGAAACCCTGAAGGGAAATACCTCATCTAGTAAAGAATTTCACAATTTTAGATTTCTATACCTTTTCTTCCTCCTTATTATCTTTAACCTAGTAATTTCCCTTAGTTTTTCCGTAGCATATAAGATTGAGATCAGTCATCATTTATTGTCAAGAGCCAGAAGGGAAACTCCACAGACCAAAAGGAAGAAATTTTTATATTTCAGAAATTTCTAGAAGTTAAGAAAAAAATTCCTTTTTCCCTTAAAAACCTAATATAATTTGCAAAGAGAGTAATCTATTCCCTTGAAGTATGGTAATATTATTTTAAAGCAACAGATCCAGTCCGTTCGATACCATAGTTTGTATTCATAATTTTAAAAAGTTTTTAATCTATTTATTTTATTTTGAAAACCAAGTAAGTGCTTTTTAAAGATAGTATGTTTAGGCTGGTATTATTACTAAGGTTCAGAGGATGAAAGAATGTTAAGTTCAATTTAAAAAAAAAAATCAACCATGATGTAATTCTAGATTTCTTTTTTGCCTTTGGACATCATTTGGTCACCATAGTAACACAGTATTTTACTACCAGATATCTATACAGCACAAAAGGAAGAGAAGAACAGGCAATTACTTACTGGGTTATTTGGGGGTACAGAAGGTGACTATTGAGATAATTTAAGATTAAATATAGATTCCACTGGGGATCTGTTTCAGCCAGGCAAGCTGATTTGTTCTTCTAGTAGCGTCAGCTGAACAAAATTTGTAGCCAAATCAACTGTTGACATTATTTGAAATAACACAAGCAGGGAAGAAGCACAGGTTAGTAGTTAAAATCATGGACTCTGGGGTCAAGTTTCTTGGGTCCAAATCCTGTTTCTAGTATTTGCTAGCTGTGTGATCTTGGAAATGTTCCCTAACTTCTCTGTGCCTTAGTTTCTTCATTACCAAAATGTGAGTACTATTACCTCCCTCAGAGGGTTATTATAAGTATTAAATGACTATATGTGCTTATAATGACATCTTGCACATAGCAAGACCTTTTTAAGTATTTGTTAAAGATGAAATAAAATTTAAATTTGCTAGCTTCCCTCTTTGTGCTGGGTAGAAATGGTCAAAGATACCAAGATTTGAGTACATGGCAGGTTATTTTAGCCTGGAACTTTGGAAGATTCCTTTGAGAACTTCCTGGGAGCCTTCTTGATAGCTATTCTGTAAGATTTGGAAGTCAGTGGCACTCTACTATCCCAAACAAGAGATGGAAATAATCATGAGCTCTCCTGGTATCAGGAACATCAGAAGGCAGACAACTGCACAGCACAAAGAAACAGCACGCCTGCCCACTCAGGCTCCCTAAGCCACCGCCAATCACCTCTGGGAACATGGGCACACAGAATAAGCAACTGAAAAGGGAGACAAGATTTTATTGCAGTGACAATGAAATTTAGTTGATTTCAGTAATATTATTTGTTTCCTCTTTCCAGGACTCAAAGAAAAAAATCACTGTCATCAATTAGTGCTTTGTTTTATTAATTATCACTGCACACAATTTCCATCAATTTTTCTTCAACAGGCACTTACTCTGGTGAATCATTCATTTTACAGAACTATCTAAGCAGCTTGTCTAGACCTGTAACAAATCTAAAGCCCCCTAACCAAATCTAAGCCAGGACAAAAATCTCCAAATTGCCTGGAAAAAAGAAGGTATTATGTCCTGTAAGCCAAATTTCAGCCGCGATACCACGGGATCCCTAGCACATACCTTCATCTGGACTTGATTTCAGAGATGGTCTCCTTGGGTCTTCTTGGTCAGGAACAGCGCTTGCATAGGAGTTTGGAGAATGCCATACACCACCAGGAAAGCTTGGGAGCACATTCATTTCTGTCCTCTGCCTTCCCCTTGGCTCAGAGCCTGCTTCCTGGTAGGAAGACAAGATGACGCTGTGCTGGTTGACTGTTAAACCATCTTCCCGCCCCCAGCCCACTCTCTTGGTGCCCCTCCCTTCTCCTTTCCAAGGCTCTGGAATGTGTCACATGGGAAATGGATCATGTGGCTCAAGGGGAGAATGTGGCCATCTTCTATCTCCCTTCCCCCACTTTTCCTTTCAGGAGCAAAGCAGCAGAAATCTCTGACCTGATTGGCTCTGACCAAAAATCTCCATATGAAAAGGAGAAAATTCAACCAAACCTCCAGCCTTCTCCACTTTCTTTTTTGTTTTATTTTTCACCTGAACATTTTATTCTGGACATTCAGAGTTGCTTGGTAGGGAGGGGAAGGATATTTTCTTCCCAGCCTCTTTTTTCTTTCTTATCATCAACACCCTAACGTGACAAGGTGCTCCCTCACTCCCCTCTGGAGCCCCCTTAGCACGTCTGAGACAACAGAGTGTTCAGCACCAAGGACAGCATTACACCCCCTTCAAGGGTTCATTAAAGGCATTTGTCTATTTCACTCTCAGGTAAATAAAAATATTTTTAAAATATTTCTCTGAGGCCTTGTGTCTAAATATAAGTCAGGCCATATAATTAGGGCTCTGACTTCCCCTACTATCAACTTATTGTTACCTTATAAACATAAATATAATTTTTATGTTTCATTAAACCCAAAAAGACCATCCCATGCCTACCTCCCTCCCAGTCCCCATTCTACCCCACCATCCCCACCCCTTAGATACGCTCCATGTTTTGGGGGGAGGGGAAATTCTCATAACATAGTTTACTATATGCCCATATATCTATGCTTATGGACAAAACAAAATAAAACACAGAAACACATAGGATTTTTTTGAGTGTGTATGTCAAGATGTCCTTAGCCCCATTCCTAGGCCTCAGGCAGGGTTGAATTAGAGAGGCAGGGAGGGAGCCTGGTAGAAGCTGTTTTGTGCAGGGTCTATCCTGCTTTGCTGACGTCCCTGTTGCCATGGTGCTAGGTAACTGCTGAAGGGGATGATTTCTTTCAGAACCGGTCACCATGGGACCCTGCTGACTAAAGAAAGGGAGAGGGAAAAGGACTGAATTGCTGAGGAGGACTTTCAATTAGCATTTTCAGAGCCAAATTTACCTAATGGGCCCTCTCCTTACTGAATTGTTGCTGACCCTAAATATTAAAAGGATTCTGGAAATTAGTATGGACACTGCGATGGTCACTCCCTCCATATTCCATTGCTTCTTTCCCCTAAAGATCTATTTAGGTGCAACTGAATGAAAATGCCAGCTTCACAGAATGACTGTGGAGTGCCATCCCAGAGGAGGGGGAAAGGACACAGGAGCAGATTTCTCCAACCAAGTCCCAACAGCCTTAACTGGGAGATACTTCAGAACCACACCTGACTGCTGACGCAAGGAACAATTTGCGAATGCTTTACAATGTTATGGGAGAAAGGACAAATATTTTCTAATGTGAGTTGCACAATCATTTTGAATAAAAATAAATTAGACTAGTTTAAGGTCAGTCCTTTAGATAGAATTTGGACTACCCCAAATCAGGAATTTAAGCTAGCTCTACGTTTGTCTCATGAGACTGGCATAGAACTGATTGTTTCTAACTCAGTCCTTACCATGGCAATTCTAAATATTTATTTTTGGAGGCAGAAATACTTTCAATGTGCAGGAATGCAAATTCTGTTTAAAAAAAAAAAAAGAGGTTGCACAGGGGAGCTGGAGTATAATTTCAAGAAATCAAAGTTCCTTCCTGGCTCAACATTCACAGCTTAAGACATAATTACTTCTGGGGCGCCTGGGTGGCTCAGACGTTAAGTGTCTGACTTTGGCTCAGGTCATGATCCCAGGGTCCTGGGATCGAGCCCACATCAGGCTCCCTGCTCGGCGGGAGGCCTGCTTCTCCCTCTCCCACTCCCCCTGCTTGTATTGCCTCTCTCGCTGTGTCTTTCTCTGTCAAATAAATAAATAAAATCTTTAAAAAAAAAAAAAAAGACATAATTACTTCTTTTATTTTAGGAGAAAAGTCAGGTTAATTCCAGTTTTTCTATATAAGACTCACAGAGAATTGCAACTCTGCTAATTCTGATACTTGCTGCTTTCAGAAAATTCATTTATCAGGAAAGCTAGATAGGTGTCTGAAGAAATTCTTAGAGAGCCAGCAGGATGGTGACTTCGATATCATCTCCCTTTTCTTAGCCAGTAATAACAGTAACAACAACAACACAAACAGCTAATATGTAACATGTGCCAGGTGTTTAGCACATGTCACTTAGTCCTCCTACCAAACCGTGAGACAGGTACTATAATGATCTCTCCTGTTTTATAGATGAGACTGAGGCTTCCAGAAGATAAGGAATGTGCTCCGAACTGCACAGCTAGTTAGTGTGGGAACAAGGCTTTGGAACTATTTAATCGGACTCCAGAGCAGGCACACTATACTATACTATTCTGCATCGTGAATAATGGACTAGACTAAAAGTAAGTTGTCAAATGTAATGTAATGTGATTCACTACTAAGGGCCTCCAACAGGAGAAATCAAAAAGATTGCTTCTAATTACTTGAGACAAAAAAAAAAAAAAAAGACCAAATTATTCATTCCTTTTAGGATGATTGCATGGGTACATTATGGCTTAATGATAAAATAATAATAATTTTTCAAGGAATCATAATTCAGAATATTATTAAACATGTGGTGTAATATACTAATTGTGCTTAAAAAATCGTAAATTTGTAATCACCAAACTTATTCCTGGTCATTTGGAAGAAAATAAAAAGACAGTGTCTTCCATCAAAACTCCACAATACTTGTAATTGGGGTAATATTTTGAAAATGATTTATGTGATTTTTTTTCTCCTTTGCCTGGGAATCAATTTGCCTTGGAAATAGGGAGTGTGGCACTGTTTCAAGTTACAAAAGGAATGGAAAGAAAGAAGGAATTAATATATTCAGCTTCTGAAATTCAAAACAGGAGTGTGCAGCAAGACAAAAGCCTTGAAATCCAGGCTGTTCTTTTGAAAGTCATTCTTGAAATTCCTTTATTTATGCTTTTACTTGTCATCAACCAAACATGGGAGAATTTGCTTAGAGTGTTTGGTACTCTAGAGAGGTCTTGAGACTGGGGCAGACAAAAACTTGCCAAGAGGTCCAAGAGCATGCAGACAGTTTTATGGGAACTAATTTCTAGACCCTCAACTTCCACAAGTATGCTTTCTAAAGCTGATCTTCCTGAAAACCTGTGCAGTCAGGATGCCATACTGATTCTTGGTTCCCACCTACTAGTTTTCCTTCCATTTTATCATAGAATGGTGAACTCTCACCCACCTTTACCTCAAATCCTACAGTGGTGCACTGCCTGAATTTAAAAAAGCTCCTGAGAACTGAAGGAACAACTGGAAATATTGGGGATGATCTTGAGATATTAGTGACCGGCCCCCAAAATTGAGTAACAAATCCTTTTAAAAATCCTGAGTTTTCTGATTACTTTCAACAAAACTGAAAGCAAACCACTATCCAACTGGCCACCGAGAGATTCATTAAAATAGTTTTCTTAAAAGAAAGCTCTTTTTACAGAAGAATGCCAGCTAATGAATACAGAGTATAATAGCTAGGGCACCATTTTTGCAGCCCCCAATGAAATAACCTATTCAGGCAAGGACTAAAATGGGTATTCAAACTATCAAATGAGAAGTTGTTGAGAACAGGTTGTTTGTAGATTATTTGCAAACTGCAAAGGGAAAAGTATCCTTTTCCATGGTGAGAAGGGGGTAGGAGGTCACCAACTTAACCAGGTGACCAAATTTTAGCATCACTAGTAGTAAGACAGCCTGAAATTATGTGCCTAACATGAAGCAATGTGACCTACCCAACATTACTAATCAAGTATTCTTTCTAAAAAATGTTTAATCTGAGTCTAATCAAACTTCTATCCATAATGCCTAGTTTCTTAAAAAGGGCAGGGGTTGGAGAACAAGTTGTAAAACATTATGAGGAAATAATCAGCCAAACTAAGAATACAGAATATTCTACAAGGGGACTCGTCTGGACGTATCAAAAAGTCAATGTCACAGGGCACCTGGCAACTCAGTTGGTTAAGCGTCCGACTCTTGATTTTGGTTCAGGTCATGATGCTCAGGGTTGTGAGATCAAGCCCCATGTCAAGCTCCACACTGGGCATGGAGCCTGCTTAATATTTTCTCTCCCTCTCCCTCTGTCCCCACCCCACCACTCGCATGCTCTAAAAAAAATTAATAAGTCAATGTCATGAAATAAAAATTAAAAAGGTGTGCTGTTTGCAGGGTATGCTGTTACAGATTCAAAGAGACTAGAGATCACAACATAGGATTTGCTGAGATGCTAACTGGGGGGGGAGAATAGATATAAAGTAGCTATAAAATATTTTTGGGACAGTTTGGGAAATTTGCATTATGAAATGGATATTAGATAATATCACAGAGTTGTTATTTATATTAGGTGGGAAAAAGGAATTGTGGTCTATTGGAGAATTTTCTTATTCTTAGGAAATGCTGACATATTCAACATAAAGTGTCAAGACAAATGCAAGTTACCCTCAAACCGTTCAACAACAAGAAAATATATGTATGTACATATACAGAAAGGGCAAGTAAATATGGCAAAACATTAACAATTGGTGAAATCTAGGTGAAGAGTATATGGGTGTTTAATATTGTATTTATCTTTAAACTTTGTCAGCTGAATGAAAAAGTAATAAATACTGCCCTATGGCAGAACAAGAACATGCCACATGGAGTCTCTCCCTTTCCAGCTTAGGTTTAGTGAGAAAGAAAGAGATAAAGGAGAATAAAGCTGTCAGGAAACTAGGCCTGACCTCTTTCTAGGCCAAAGCTGGATTTGAGTATATTCATTTTTTACTGTGGCTATAACAAATCACCACAAATTTAGTGGCTTAAAACAACACAAATGTATCATCATACAGTTCTGTAGGCTAGAAATCGGACATGGGTCTTACTGGGCTAAAATCATGGTGATGGGAGGGCTGCATTCCCTTCTGGAAGCTACAGAGGAAAATCTATTTTCTTGCCTTTTCCAGCCACCCACATTCCTTGGCTCATAGCCCCCTTACTCCATCTTTAAAACCAACAACTTTGTACCTCTCTAACCATTATTCCATAGTCACATCTGCCTTTGACTCCGGCCTCAGACTGGAAAGGTTTTCAAAGACCCATGTCATTAGATTGGGCCCAGATAATCCAGAGTAATCTCCCCTCTCAAGGCTCTTAACTTAATCATATCAAAAAGTCTCTTTTATAAGGTAACATATTTTTGGGTTCCAGGGACTGGGACATGGACATCACTATGGGGCCCTTATTCTGCATAGCAATGAGTTACCTCCATTTTGAGGTAATTGGTACTTTTGGGACGACTGCCCAGGCCCTTCAACCTCACTCTCTGCACTTTCCATGGCTGTTTGGGCCAATGGCAAGTCTCCAACAGTGTAGTCAGACAAAGAGAGCAGTCAACTATCCTAAGCTGTGCCTGTTCCCTTGAAGCATGGATGCGGAACTAACAGCCAGGGGGGCTGCCATGGCCAGGTGAGGTGACTCCACAGCAGGGCGAAGGGGCAGCTGAGTCTGCAAGGGGAAGTAGCCAATACTCCCTGGGAGATCTGCCTAAATCTCCAAGCCAAAAATGGGCCATGAATTCACCAACTGCAGGCTTCAGCATCACAGGTCAGCAAGTTGCCCAGTGATCAGGCCAACAAGAGGTATCTTGCCAGAAAACTCCCAGTACATACTCTAGGTCCAGAATGAAGCCGGGGGACACCATCTCTCTCTTCCACAAGGATGTGTACATTACTGCTCTCCACCCCCCATATAAATGATGTTATCTTTAGAGAAAGATGCAGGACTTTCTTGGCAGGCATTATGAAACATGAAACATTTTTATCCAAAGGAGACTTAAACTACTTAAAGGAATTGTTTAAATAATGAAATTGAACTATATTCAAAACTGAATTAGACACTTAGGGTTTTTTTCCTGTAACCTAATAATTGTGGTGGGGTTTTTTTGTGGTGTGTGTGTGTGTGTGTGTGTGTGTGTGTGTGTGTGTGTGTGTATGTGTGGTGGTTTTAAAATGTGTCCACAAATTCTTTGATATGCCTCCCTTCAAATAGTGATATTTAATACCACTCTCCTTGAATGGGGGCCTTACTTAGTAGCCTATTTCCAGTGAAGAAAATGTGGCAGAAGAAATTCTATGTAACTTCTGAAGCCAGACCATAATAAGGATAGTTTCTGCCTGGCTCTCTAACATCTTGGATTACTCATTCTGGGGGAAGCCAGCCACCATGTCAGAAGGACATTCAAGCCATCTTGTGAAGGGGCCCACATGTGGAAAACAGGCCTCTCACCAACCAGCACCAAGGAGCAACCAGCTGAGTGAGTCACCATGGCAGCAGATCCTCCAGCCCTTGTCAGGTGACTGCAGTCCTTGTCAACATCGGGACTGCAACTATGTTGGCAGACCCCAGGCCAGAAATGCCCAGCTAAACTGCTCCCAAATTCCTGACCTGGGAAATTATGAGATAATGTTTATTATTGTTTTAAGCTAGTAAGTTTTAGGGTATTTTGGGTTTTATAGATTTTATTTATTTATCTGAGAGAAAGCAAGAGCGGGGGGGGGGGACGGCAGATGGAGAGGGAGAAGCAGACCCACTGAGCAGAGAGCCCAACGTGGGGCTTGATCCCAGGACCCTGGGATCATGACCTGAGCTGAAGGCAGACGCTCAACTGACTGAGCCACCCAGGTGCCTCAGTTTTAGGTTATTTTGTTATGCAGTAATAGATAACTAATACACAGGTGAAAACTCTAGAAAAAAAAACAAGATACCCACTCTTTCTAGGCATAGCTGAGCTGTAATAAGTGAAATAAGTATCCCTGCTGCATATGTGTGTTCCTTATGTGGAAGGTATGTGGTTTCATGAGGCCAAGACATTAGGAAGGGGAGAACACAATTGGCCACTTACAGTGTTGTTTGGGGGGAAAAAAGCTAAGTAGGTGGAAGAAGATTATAAAGACTCAGAAGAACTGTACAGAACTTTAGAACAGGAAGATGAACCTAAGATGGGACCGAAATAAGAGACCAGAAAGCTGCCAGAGCGAAGACAGCCACTGACTCTCCCTTTCTCTATGAGGCTACAATGCCTATTGTCTCCTATTCCCTCTTCATTGGCTACATTCACCTGCTTCTCTTTTGAGATCAGCTCATCCTGCTTTACACTGCATCACTGGCCCGCAAAGGCTGGCCCCAACAGGCCGAGTTGGCTCTGAAACGTGCATGACCTTACAAGTTCAATGCTCCTATCGAAGTAACCCAATCTCAATTAAAAACTGAACTACCATATGATCCAGCAATCCCATTTCTGGGAATATCTCTAAAAGAAATAAGATCAGTATCTTGAAGAGATATCTGCATCCCATGTTCATCGAAGCACCATTCACAGTAGCCAAGATACGGAAAGTCTAAGTGTCTGTCAAAAGATGAATGGATAAAGGAAATATGATACACACACAGAGAAGAATATTATTCAGCCTTTAAAAAAAAGGAAATCCTGCCATTTGTGACAACATGGATGAACCTGGAGGACATTATTCTAAGTGAAATAAGCCAGACAGAAAGACAAATACTGCATGATCTCACTTATATGTGGAATCTAAACAAGTCCAATTCATAGTAACAGTGAGTAAAACAGAGGTTACTGGGACTGGGGGTTGGGCGATATAAGGAGATTCTGGTTAAAGGGTACAAAATTTCAGTTATAAGATAAATAAGTTCTGGAGACCTAATATACAGCATGGTGACTACAGTTAACAATAATGTATATTTGAAATTTGCTAAGATAGATTTCATCTGTTCTTACCACACACATAAATGCTAACTATGTGATATGGATATACTAATTAGCTTGATAATGGTAATAATCTCACAATGTATATGCATATCAGAACATCACACTGTAGGGGCGCCTGGGTGGCTCAGTCATTAAGCGTGTGCCTTCGGCTCAGGTCATGATCCCAGGTCCTGGGATCGAGCCCCGCATCGGGCTCCCTGCTCGGCGGGAAGCCTGCTTCTCCCTCTCTCTCTCCCCCTACTTGTGTTCCCTCTCTTGCTGTCTCTCTGTCAAATAAATAAATAAAATCTTAAAAAAAAAAATCACACTGTACACCTTAAATACATACAATTTTTATTTGTCAATCATATTTCAGTAAAGCTGGGGACAAATACATGATCCAGTCTCTCAATGTTCTGATCTATATTCTTAGGAGGCAGAGTCTGTTTGACTCAGCCTAAGTCAGATACACAGCTGGATCCAATCAGCGGGATGGAGAGGCGTTCCCATACTACCCTCTCAGCACTCTCTAATTGGCAAATTTTATAAAAGGGCAGGGCGAGGAGAGGGAGGAAATGAATGATAGAGGAAATGACTGGCATCTCAGCGTGTGTGTATGTATTTTTACAATTCCATTAACTCTCCACAGGTGAACCCACCAACAGCCCAACTCTAAACTCATAATATCTGTGGCCTCCAGCTCACCTGTATTTTAGTAACCCTTCACAGAGTGAAGGCTATTCACACCCTTCACTCTGCTTGTAGCTCTCCCACACACAATGCTGTTTCCACAGCTAAGACTTGACACACAGTGTCCTCTGCCCTGTCTACCTTGGAAACATCTATTCCTCTCTCAATCCTGTTGGGTTTCATCTTATGTGCTGTTCTTTACCCCCACCCCCTCCAAAATAAGTTACTCGTATCTTCCTTTTTACTATAGTACTTCTTTAATTCTCACATATATTACTTCTGTTGTATATATTATATTGCATTGTGTTCATAAATTCTTATAGGAAGGAATGTCACCCAGTTCATCCTTATACCTCCAGAATTAAAAATACAAGAAGGTGCTCAACAATAATGTTCCAGCACATTGAACAAACCTGATTTCGGGGACTAACTGAAGGCAACTTCTTATTTTCCACTGTCCCTGTGAAAACACTCTGTAGGGGTTGGTTCTTCTCCCATTCCTGAATGAAAACTTGAGCAGTCCCATTCCTTTTACTGGTCACTTTTAGTTAAGTAAAGTTAATAACTGGGATGCCTGGGTGGCTCAGTCGTTAAGCGTCTGCCTTCGGCTCAGGTCATGATCCAGAGTCCTGTGATCGAGCCCCGCATTGGGCTTCCTGCTCAAACCCCGCATCGGGCTTCCTGCACAGCCGGGAGCCTGCTTCTCCCTCTCCCACTCCCCCTGCTTGTGTTCCCTCTCTAGCTGTCTCTTTCTCTGTCAAATAAATAGATAAAAATCTTAAAAAAAAAAAAAAAAGAGGATTTTATGAAAGAAAGAAAGAAAAGAAAGAAAAAGTTAGTAACTAAAATATCCAGTCCTGGGCACCTGGGCGGCTCAGTTGGTTAAGCAACTGCCTTCAGCTCAAGTCATGATCCTGGGGTCCTGGGATCAGGCCGCATTGGGCTCCCTGCTCAGCGGGGTAGTCTGTTTCTCTCTCTCCCTCTGCCCCTCCCTCTGCTGTGCGTGCTCTATCAAATAAATAAATAAAATCTTTAAAAATATATATATCCAGTCCTGTATAATAGTCACAATTTGCCACCTGACTTAAAGGCTTTCCTCCTCCTCCCAGTTTGTGCCTGCTACAGAGGGAAGCTTACATTTAGGGAAAGAGTGTGGCCACTTCCCTCTCCCTGACTTGTTTGTCTAACAGCACTCCAATAACTCCATTCAAATATCCTCTTTGAAACCCCTCTACCAGTCTTCATCTTGAATTTTTATGCCCTTGATATGGGTGAGAGTTCAAGAATAGTCTAATCAGTTCTCACCCTCCTACATATTGTGAAAGTCCTACAGAGAGGTCTGTCTGTGATATTTCTTGTCATAGAACCTCAGGCAGCACTCCCATTTTAACATTTTTATAACAGTTAGACTAAACTGTCACTGCTTGGGATTTTTCTAACTTTCAACATGTTTCCCTCCTTACCCCAAGTCTCCTATCCTCCTACCCTATTCCACTCGTCACTTGGGCATATTCTGCTATTCTCCTACTTCATAAACTTTGACTACTGACCCCTGCAGTCTGAATCCCTCTTTCCTTATCTAGCCAATGTTTAGTCATTTCCCCAGTGCTCTTGCAGGGGACCAGACAAACTAATGTGCTTCTCAAGAAAAGGGACCCAATTAAAGAAAGGCTACCCTATATGGCAGAAGATACTCCTGGCCATTACTGCTACATTTGGGTCTAGGCATCCAAAGACTGAAGTAGCATGTTGGTTTCAACCTCTGAATCACTTATAACCCTAGAAACCAGAGTTGTCCTACTAGAAAGTCACTTGTCATTTAGAAACTCAAATCCCTGACCCAGACATGCCATTCCTCCTGTGCCAAGAGATTCTCTATTCACTAAAAGGTTACAAAAACAGGCTTGCCTCTCACCTTTCTTATCTGTTAGTACCAACAAAACTACTGTGTCATCAGAACAGCTACAACAACCCTGATAGGTTTCATTGTCAATGGCCTGCTGCACATGCTTTCCCACAAGCACCTTCCCACTGGAGAAGAACACCGTGATGCCATGGTGCCCCTCCCCAACCAACAGAGCAGAGCCAGATGTAAAAGGTTGCCCCACCCCACTATGGATATCGTCCCAAGATTCACCACATGGTAAAGCAATAAAGACATCATCATCTGTGTTGCCTGTGCTAGCTCAAAGGATCAACTTGGGAGGCTCAAAGTCCTCCATCTCTATAGCAAGGCCCATATACTGCTGGGGCCTGTATTAATGACCTCATCAACTGCCTATCCCAAACCCGGAAGCCTACCACATTCCTATCACAGGGGCCTCTTTTCCTGAATATAGCTCACTATGCCTTACTCATCTGCCCATTTCAAGCACTAGCCTTTATTCCTCTAGAAATTTTTCAAATATATAGCGATACAGATAGATGGTCTTAAACCACAGGTCTAATTTTCTTCTTCTAGAGGGAACTTTTTTTTTTTAAGATTTTATTTATTTATTTGAGAGAGAGAAAGATAGTTAAAGCAAGCACAAGCGGGGGTGGAGGGTGGAGAGAGGGAGAAACAGGCTCCCCACTGAGCAGAAGCACGATGCGGGGCTGGATGACAGGACCCCAGGATCCCTGAGCTGAAGGCAGACACGTAACCGACTGAGCCACCCAGGCACCCCAGAGGGAACTCTGAAAGTAGTGGTTCTAACTTTAGTAGCAAAACGAAGAGTTTTAAAAAATACTGATTTCAGGCTCCAGTACCAGAGATTCTGTTTTAACTGATCTAGGGGGCAGGCTGGGCATTTTTTAAACCTCCCCAGGAAATTCTAATGTGAAGGCAAGGTAGAGAACCTGTCTTAAATACAGATGGCTTTATGCTACATAGAGCTTCCATATTTGAGGGGCAGATGGCATACATAAATGTGGGAGGCTCAGGGAAGAAACTTTCATTTGTTGATCATAAATTATATATCAAGTTCTATGTAGTAACTCGTGCAGCCTTCTAAACAGTACCTCATTTCATCTTTACAATCATCTATGAGGTAGGCACGGTTATCCTTATTTTACAAAGAGGGAAACTGAGGCACAGAGAAGTCACGCAGAGTAACTGGCATAACCAACTAAGGCAAACCCCAGGTCTTATTACCAATTCCACACACTTTCAGTGACACCATATTGAGATGTCATGCCTTCTTCAGCTAGATCCCAGAAATCCAATTCTACTACATCAATGAATTTTTTTCTGGAACATTGTCCCATGAATGGCACACTAGAGCCCAGCTACTAGGCTGTATTTTAGGCTGCTAAAATGGAGTGAAGTGCTCCAAGGGAGAACTTCTTCTTTTTTTTTTTAAATAAATTTTTTTTTTTAAGATTTTATTTATTTATTTGACAGAGAGACAGCGAGAGCAGGAACACAAGCAGGGGGAGTGGGAGAGGGAGAAGCAGGCTTCCTGCCGAGCAGGGAGCCCGATGTGGGACTCGATCCCAGGACCCTGGGATCATGACCTGAGCCGAAGGCAGACGCTTAACGACTGAGCCACCCAGGCGCCCTCCAAGGGAGAACTTCTTGATTGGGGACTACCATGTCTGGGTCTTTATTGAAATACTTCCATTTAAGAATTAATACCTGGATCCTTTGTCCATCATTGTTAACTTAAATCCTGTGGCTTTCTATATTTAGTTTTCCTTACAGATGAAGCTATATTACCTACCTACAAACCATTGCTTTGGTGGGCTAGTAAAATTATATACTCCATCCCTCCTCTGCCTTGTACTCCAGACAGTACACAAAGAATCAACATATAGTGGCTAAGCTGCATAAAACTGCTGCCAGTATCAAGATGGACTCTGATACCTAGTGAACTGGGAAGCTAGAACTAGAAGTATGTCTTTTTGTAATGCACCAGTGGTATGTCTAAGGGACTTGGTAACTAAATTCCACTATTTCACTCCACGAAATCCACATTTCATTCTGGCTGAGGTATAGAGTGGATGGGAGGTGGTAGGAACCAGAGGACTTACTGGGAGAGAGCACTTCAGGTGTCTGGATGGTACCTTTCAGATGTTGCAGGGCAAAATCCAATGCTTGTGCAGGTGTCCCCTGTATCCTGCAAAAGAGGTAAGATTAGTCAGTTCTCTCAAGACAGTTCCCAAATTCCTGACTCCTGTGACCTTAAACCATTCTTTCTAATCCTAACCTCAGCCCTTGTTCAGAACTATGGCTTTTAGAACCCTCCTTGTTCCATTCATTCAGGGACTTCCCAATTTTCCCCCTACAAACCATGCCCTAATCATTTCTACCCTTCTGTTTACAAACATACATAGGTTCACACTACTTTAAGGAACTTTTTCTACTGCCAACAGTTGCATTTCCAGTCTCACCTTCCCGTGTGCTGTATAGTTACTGCCTTCATTTATCTCTCAAATTTTCCCATCTTCTCCGTCCCACTGAATTACCTTAGTTCAGCACAGTCTCCCTGAAGTCTCCATTAAGGAAAACAAAAACAAAAACAAAACTCGGCCCCTCAGATTTATTCCTTCAAGTCGCTCCCCGAGTTATCTTTCCAAACACACAGAAGGCATCATTCTCATTTTAAAACCTGGATCCGCTCTCCCACCCCCACTCCTATACTACTGGATTGGCTGAAACTACCTCTCACACAGAATTCACGGCCAATATATAGTAACGGAAAGAAGGGACGACCATGCAATCATGCAGAGTTGTGACGGCAAAGTCTCGAAGAATGCAGTGTTGTGTGCTTGAATCCCTCAGACCTTTCTAGAGGGC
This sequence comes from Neomonachus schauinslandi, assembly GCF_002201575.2. Lineage (NCBI taxonomy): Eukaryota > Metazoa > Chordata > Mammalia > Carnivora > Phocidae > Neomonachus > Neomonachus schauinslandi. The sequence continues at coordinate 91,840,421 of NC_058407.1, read as the reverse complement.
CAGATTTAGTTTACCATTAACGCGGCAGAAAGTTTCAAAACTTGCTCGCGCCACAAAGGATTAGTCAGGGGCATGCGCAAACGTAGCCTCGGAGGTTCCGCCTTAGGCTCGGGCAGATCTCGCGTGGCTTGGGGAAGCCTCAGCCTAGGACATTTTTTTGTAGCGTAGTGCGGCCTTTCCCCTCCCCCCAATCCCCCAACCGGGGTGGATTTGTGCTGTAAACAAATAAAGGAGATCAAGACTCCGCGGCGAGAACAAATGAGGCTGGAACAACTAGCCGACACGCTAGCCGCAGTTCTCGGGGACGAGGAATTCTGTCTGCAAGGCCCCGAAGGCCGCGCCCGTTCCTCAGAAACAAAAGCCAGAAATAAGTAAAAACAGAAAAAGCCGAGCACTTTATCATCTTAAGAAGCAGGGTTTTGTTTTGATTTTCCACTTTAAGCTTTACGAAAAATCCCCCAGTGGCTACCAACCCATCGGTTTACCCTCCTGCTGTCAGTGCGCCTGCGCGGCGTTTGTTTACCAACTCGGGCGACCGCTCAGTCCCCCTTCTCGGGCGCTGGCGTTTACTGTCTTGATGTGTAATTCATAATGGAAGTCCTGCTTTCAGTCAGGAACACGGACTGGAAGTTAAGAACAGGTCGTTTGAAGTGTTAAGTCCGAAACTAGTGAAAATACGAACGGTAATGAAAACCCTGAATATTCAGAAATCGTTGCCTTGTCAGACCTGCCGTGGAAGGCGATAGCACCACCGTAACCATTACTAAGAAGTGGCAAGCAGCAACCGTAAACCCAAAAGCGCAGGTAGTATTTAGGTACTTATGTAAAATATGTACTCTGTTATGGAAAAGATGCAAATAAGCCTCGCCCGAAAGCCGTCTGTTCGAGCAAACCCTGAGCAGTACCTGCATGATTAAGACTGACTCTTGAAGCAAAAGCAAAAAGGCCGCCATGCAAATTTTGAAACTAAAAAGGGGTAACTCTAGAAGCAATCGCCACTAAAAGCACAGAGCAACAAGCAAATTTTAAGAGATGGTTTTAGGTTCCCTTCGGAATCCGTTTGAGATGGTTGAGAAGCCTATGATACTTAGAAAATGGAGATCTGGTAGAACTTAGTGTAATAGATTTATGACTGAATCTGTTTGAAAACACACAAAACAAGGCAGGCAAGCTGATTTTTTTAAGTATCTTTACGGAAGAATGTCTATTGTGCATTTTAATGTGCTCAGAAACAAACACATAACTGGTAAATTCAGCTAAACCTGAATCTTCGTCTTAGAATTGGATAAAAGCATAGATGTTAGCAATTGGCTATTTGTTAAGTTTTGAGGGATGAAGACTTGGATTTGGGATAGAAGAAAATTTCTGCAAACGAAGGTGAGATTTTTAGGTAGCAGGAAATTCAGTAGAGAAAATGTATGGACATGGGTGCAGGTGGGGCCAAGCTTTGGACATTTGCAGTATGGTTCACATAGAGCCTTCACCTTAAAAAAAATTAGCCTCTGGGGGCGCGTGGGTGGCTCGGTTGAGCGTTACTGGGGTGGTGATCTTGGGGTCTTGGGGTCATGGGGTCTGGCCAGGTAGGGCTGCACACTGGGCACTCGAGACTGCTTGGGATTCTCTCTCTCCTTCTCCCTCTGTTCCTCCCCCCAGTCCCTGCTCGCATGGGTGCGTGTGCTCTCTCGCTCTCTCTCAAATAAATAAATTAGCCCCTGGAATATTCTTATTATGTTCAATGTGACAGTAAAATTTAGTAAATCTGGTAGTTTAGATACTTTTTAAGGCATATTTGTACCAAAGTCAGAAGTGACTTTAAAATCCTGCTCTGTTATCTAGAAGTACACTCATTTGGTTGAGGAAGGTGATAACCAGTTTTTTAAGCCAGGATTGAATTGACATTTTCTTCATGAAGGAAAAGAAATGTAGATAAGGTGAATTGATTCTTTGTTCACCTTAATGATTAAGACTGACTCATAAAGACGGCGGGCTTACTTTGTCAAGGCAACCAACAACTGTAAAACAAACTGAATACTTTTATTGCACTGGATGAGATGGCTCTAATGAAAATTAAGTATGGGAATTGGATGAAGAGTTGATAAAGAACTGTGAATCCTTTGAGACGCTTGGTTTGTTTACATGTGATAAAAATGTCAGTGTTAAGACTAGTAAGTGGTCAAATAAAACTTCATCTTTGTTCACTGAAAAGAAAAGCTTTGATGAGTAAAAGAAAATCACAAATAGGGCGCCTGGGTGGCTCAGTTGGTTAAGCGACTGCCTTCGGCTCAGGTCATGATCCTGGAGTCCCAGGATCGAGTCCCGCATCCGGCATCCGGCTCCCTGCTCGGCAGGGAGTCTGCTTCTCCCTCTGACCCTCCCCCCTCTCATGTGCTCTCTCATTCTCTCTCTCTCAAATAAATAAATAAAATCTTAAAAAAAAAAAAAAAGAAAATCACAAATGGATTGGTTACCTATTTAGTCTGTCATATGACTCAGCAGGAAATAGACTTACCAAAATTTCCAGTCAGTAGCTGAAAAAGTGACCCATACCATTTTTTTAGCAGCATTCTGGGCACACTGTCCTGATACTACAAAGCAGTAAAAACAAACAAACAAAACTGCTGCCATTTTTATCCACATATTTATGTGAATCTGGGTTCTTGAATTATTGTGACCCCAAGACAAATAAGAAATTGCTAAACAATGAATCTGATATGCATTACCAATTACTCAAAATTGGTTGAATCAACACAATATAATCTTATTAACTGAGTCATGGAAATTTTTTTTCAGGATAGATAACGTAAAACATTTTTTAAAGTATTAAATACATATATAACAGCCAAAGTGCAGTGTTTGTGCATGAAACCTTAATGATAAGGGACTTCAAGGAAATTTTGGTGCTGCTTCTAACTCTGCACTCTTTTAAGTGTTGGGAGTAATTACAGGACTCTTGTCATACCTAAAGAAAGAATGTTCTCATCAGTTAGCAAGGGAGGGATGGGAGAAAAAAAGGTGAACCTCAGTTGTGAATATTAAGCAAAGCCCATTGAGGACATCTTCTCTGCCGAAGCACCCTTCCTCCTGCTAGGGAACTCTGCCCCAGCCTCCCTCCCACCCCCATATTTGCATGGCTAGCTGCTTCATTGCATTTTCATCTCTGATAAAAGATGCCTTTCTGTTCTGCCATCCTCAACATATTAAAGAGTCTTCTATCATAGTCACAAGATGGCTGCCATAGCTTCAAACATCATGTTCTTATATCAAATGTTTCAAACAGAAAGAAAGGGATATGGCAGGGGGAAGGGGGTGCTCAGCTTTCTCCTTGTGGCCTGTCTCTTCTTATCAGGGTGAAAATTTTTCCCATATGACTTCACAGACTTCCCTTTACATTGCTCAGAACTATATCATATGACTACCCATGGCTGAGAGGAAGGCTAAGAAAGCATGTACAGGAAAAACAAGCGTTCTTTAAAATGGTACACTAAGGGCGCCTGGGTGGCTCAGTCGTTAAGCGTCTGCCTTCGGCTCAGGTCATGATCCCAGGGTCCTGGGCTCAAGCCCCGCATCCGGCTCCCTGCTCCGCAGGAAGCCTGCTTCTCCCTCTCCCACTCCCCCTGCTTGTGTTCCCTCTCTCGCTGCATCTCTCTCTGTCAAATAAATAAAATCTTTAAAAAATAATAATAATAAAATAAAATAAAAATAAAATGGTACACTAAAAATAACAGGACTTTACAGAAAATATATAGGCTTAGGAGCAGACCTATGCAACTTTGTTACCTGAGGACAATAAAAGTTACTATGCTAATAAAAAATAATACCAATTAAATCTTCACTGGCATATGTGTTGAACTTCACAGTCATCCTTTAGAGCTATGCTGCCCAATATGGTATCCATTAGCCACGTGTGGCTCTTGGGCATTTAAATATGCTAATCCAAATTGAGATGTTCTATAAATGTAAAATATACAACAGATTTCAAAGACTTAGTAAGAAAAAAAGAATGTAAAATAGCTCATCGATAGTTTTTATATCGATTACGTGTTGAAATATTTCACCTGTTCCTTTTTACTCTTTAAAAATGTGGCTACTAGAAAACTTAAGATTACATACATTTCTCATATTTCTATTGGATAGCACTCCTTTAGAAACTTTAACCCTGGAACACATGCTTCCTTCTTGTACATATAGATCTGGAGGACATTTGCTTCCAATTAAAAGCAGTTTCATCAAAATTAAAAATATGATCCAAAGGGTGCCTGGGTGGCTCAGTCAGTTAAGCGATTGATCCTAGGGTCCTAGGATTGAGCCGGTGTCTGGCTCCCTGCTCAATGGGGAGCCTGCTTCTCCCTCTGCCTGCCACTCGCCCTGCTTGTGTTCTCTCTCTGTCAAATAAATAAATAAAATCTTTAAAAATATATATATGATCCAAGATTTAGCCTTCTCAATCAGTGCCCCCCCAACACACATAGGAGAAACTTTCATTTACACTGTGCAGCTTCACCATTGTGAAAAGCTTAAAGGTTCTTAAAGATCCAAACAAGCCTCTATTTGCACTAAAGAAAGGCATTCCTGAGGAATTGTTTGCTTTTTTCTTAAAGTCTTTATATTGCTAAGGTTTTCTACTTGATTGTGAAAAGGCTTGCCCCTGATCACTTCAAAATGTAAGTATGCCAGGAAATATAATGAGTGAACCAATGTAATTTCTGAATTATATTGACATTATTTCCCCCATTTACCAATTGCGTATGCGCTAATAATGACTATATCTGGCATGTAAAGCTTTTATGGTAGGAGATAAAATTGCCACTAGGCAAAAGGGAGAGAGAATTTCAATCCTATATTTTTAAAGGATTGGTATATGATTATGGGCTATCTTGAACAGTGCCAGTGAACAATAACAGGGGAATAGGATAACTTATATTTTTTAAGATTTTATTTATTTATGTGACAGAGAGAGAGAAAGCATAAGCACGGGGTGTGGGAGAGAGAGAAGCAGACTCCCTGATGAGCAGGGAACCCAATGTGGGGCTCCATCCCAGGACCCAGAGATCAGATCATGACCTGAGCTGAAGGTAGTCACTTAACTAACTGAGCTACCCAGACACCCCTAAGATGACTCTTCTGGTTACCAAGTTAACATTTAGTAAATTGTCCCATTTGATTAGCTCAATTACCACCCCCCCACACCCAGTTAAAATCCATTGAGGTTTGTTTTTTTTTTTTAAGATTTTATTTATTTATTTGACAGAGAGAGACATAGCGAGAGAGGGAACACAAGCAGGGGGAGTGGGAGAGGGAGAAGCAGGCTTCCCGCTGAGCAGGTAGCCCGATGCGGGGCTCTATCCCAGGACCCTGGGATCATGACCTGAGCTGAAGGCAGACACTTAACGACTGAGCCACCGAGGCGCCCCAAAATCCATTGAGTTTTTAAAGATTTTATTTATTTATTTGAGAGAGAGAGAATGAGAGACAGCATGAGAGGGAGGAGGGTCAGAGGGAGAAGCAGACTCCCTGCCGAGCAGGGAGCCCGATGCGGGACTCGATCCAGGGACTCCAGGATCATGACCTGAGCCGAAGGCAGTCGCTTAACCAACTGAGCCACCCAGGCGCCCCTCCATTGAGTTTTTAAGACCCATTTCAAAAGCAACCTCTGAAGCCTTCCCTGATCTCCGCTCTAAAAACTTCATAACACTTTGCTTGTACTATATTTTTAAAGCACACATATTTGGCCTTGCATTAATGTTATTGTCTCTTTGATTAATTTTTATATATAGAATAACACCCCCCCCTTGAAGACAGTGATTGTATTTTACTCACTTTTCAAAATTCCTCTAGTGACTGACGTTATGGTTCATACAAGTTATGCACACTTAAGTATTTGTTGAATTTAATTGTGTCATATCCTATGGTCATTTAAACAACAGACTATTTTTAAAAACTTAAAGTATGAATTGGTATTTGACTCACATCTCTAGTGCTAAAAAAAAATGTACAACAGAACCCTCTGTATAGAATAGTATATATTTTATATAGGGAGAACAGTTTTTTGCGTTTTTTTTTTTTAGAAAATCAAACTCGGGGCGCCTGGGTGGCTTAGTTGTTAAGCGTCTGCCTTCGGCTCAGGTCATGATCCCAGGGTCTTGGGATCGAGCCCCACATCGGGCTCCCTGCTCTGCGGGAGGCCTGCTTCTCCCTCTCCCACTCCCCCTACTTGTGTTCCCTCTCTCGCTGTGTCTCTCGCTGTCAAATAAATAAATAAAATCTTTAAAAAAAAAAAGAAAAAATCAAACTCAACATGTTAGAGTATGTACTGGTGGATTTTTTTTTTTAATATTTTATTTATTTATTCATGAGAGACAGAGAGAGAGAGAGGCAGAGGGAGAAGCAGGCTCCCAAGGAGCAGAGAGCCCGATGCGGGACTCGATCCCAGGACCCCGGGATCATGACCTGAGCCGAAGGCAGACGCTTAACCATCTGAGCCACCCAGGCGCCCTGTACTGGTGGATTTTTAAAAAATTATTTCAAGTGATTATATGACTAAACCACAGTAAATATAGACCTATGATAAATCTGGATGCATCCATATAGTGATGACTCATGTTTTAAAAGATCCTAGTTTTCTGATCTCCCTTCTTCTCCCTTTCCTCAGTGCCTGTTCCCCTTCCTCCTCTTTAAACTCCCTGTATTTTCTTTACTTCTCTAATTTGATAATCACTCAAAATAAGATATCAGCAAGGGTTGCCTAACCCCTAAATCTGAAATATCATAACCACATTTAAAATCCTGAGAAGCCAGCATTCATATTAAATAATGGTCATGATGAAATTATTAATTATTAACCCTGTCCATCTAATTACACCATTCTACATCCCAGTGATCAAGGCATTCAAGAATGACGATATAATTCGGCTCTTGTCTTTTTACTTTGGGTATATAGTATGTTGACACAAATCTCATGTTGACTGATAAACTGAACTTGGATAGAAGAGCTCTATCAGAATGACCTACAAGCAAAAGAGAATCTACTGTTTAGGCGACTGGTATACAGTTTTTCTAAATTTTGTATACTTTGTTTCTTGTATAATGTTCTCATGCCTTTATTGCTGCGCTGCCCTCAAGTACAGAGAGCTTGTCTTATTTGCCACTGTTGCTCATTTGTCTCTGTAACTCCAGATTACCCATGTAATGGCTGATATGCGATAAGTAATTAATAGATACAGAGTGAATGAAGTACAGCTTTGATCATATAAGCATATGGTTCTACGTGAGCTTGGTTGGGATTAAATGTGTGTTTATACTGGTTATGGAACTTATCTGTGGGTGATGGTTGTAAGGAACAGTCTGATTTGTTACCTTGAGTAATGTGTGGAATATGTGTGCATGTGTGTTCATATGTGTATTCATATGATTTTAGCCATACTGCCAAGTCCTTAGAAAATAGAAAGCCAAACTATGGAGCCTTGAAAGGGTCCCAAGTAAACAGGAATCAAAAGTTCATTTGCGACGATGGGGGTTCTAGATGCCTTTGCCAGGGAAATCCATGGCCTGTCATTCCAACACATAGTGACTGCAGGATCCCTGCATGTCTTCTCTCTGTATCTGTTCTTTTCACCCTGACCTTCTGATTCTTACCATACTTCCCAGTTCTAAATCTTGAGTCCAAGTGTCAGATTGAATTAACTAACTACCATTTTGCTTCTGGGCAGAGCTCTCTGTATCAGGCCTCAGCATAAACCAGCTCTTGGTCAGGGCCTGTAGGTGGGGCACCTTCTCTCGAAAGGGGCCCGCAGACTTGATGGATTCCATGGCTGCCATTTCTAAGACCCCCTAATAGAATGCAATGGGAGAGACATGCCTGGGTGGCTCAGTTAAGCGTCTGCCTTTGGCTCAGGTCATGATCCCGGGGTCCTGGGACTGAGCCCCAGGTCAGGCTCCCTGCTGGGTGGGGAGTCTTCTTCTCCCTTTGCCCCTCCCCCTGCTCATGCTCTCTCTCACTCTCACTCTCTCTCTCAAATAAATAAATAAATAAAATCTTTAAAAAAAGAGAGAATGCAATGGGAGTTATCTATTTGAGCTATACCGGAATGTGTGTATTGGCCACTATTGGGTGCTACATACTTTGCATTTATTTTGTTTAGAGGATTGGAATTGGGCTCAATGGAGATACAAAAAAGATTAAAGAATGTAGATTTATATCTGAAGTCAAGGCGAATATGTCATGGAGGCAGTGTATGTATTTGTGTGTGTTAGGGGGCTGTCTTTCTGAAAGAGCTTAGTAGAAAAGGATCAGGTTTAAGTTGTTACCTTGACTTTACACCTAATTGTGTGTGACCATAGACAAGTCACCTTTTACCTTTATTTCTACTTCCTCACTTGTTAAGGGTTATAATACTTACCTTGACTGACTGCACAATTATTAAAACACTCTGCTATGATCAAATAAATGTTAAATTCAGATCAGTATGTGAGTAACGTACATATCATTAATGTATAAGACAATCTGAAAATGTTTAATAGGTAGAATCTATGCAAATTTAGAGTTCAATTCAATTTGGTGGGGATTAAAAACTCTTATGTACGCATTTTAAAAAGTGGATTACAAATATGGTTGTGGTTTGGCATAGTTGCAAGGATTAAGGCTGACAGTTCTGGCCTTGTGCTGCCCTCCTGTGCTGTTTAAACAGCGCAGCAGGTCAGTCACATTCCTGCCTGATGAATGCTCTGGGCGGGGAGGGGGGAGTGGGAGGGGTGGGATTCTATCTTATTACTTACCCTCTTCTGTCCTCATGTGGCCACAGAGGGCCTAACTATTCTGGATGTTCCTGTTTTCTTCAGTAAAGAAAGAGATGGAAAACTACTCTGAAACATTCTAGGCCAGAAAATCTAATCCTGAGTTAAGGAAAAAGGCAACAAATTGCATTTGACACTGGAGATCTAATTGGTCCACTGATATAGGAAGATCCTAAGCAGATTTTTGAGGTTTGTAGAAGAATACCATTATGACAGAGTAAGGAAAGGCTTTTTGTCAAGAATAAATAAAAATGCAACTCACTGCCCTTTTAATACGCTAAGAATTTATAACAGAGCCTTACACTGTTTCTTTGGTAAGATAGTCTATTATGGTGGGAACAGAAGATGCTGTTCTACAATGAATTTCTAAGCAGAACATTAGCTAGTTGAAATATGAGACTCACAAGCAAAGCTAATTCCGTGCTAAATCTCTTAGCACATTCTCCAAAAGTGATTCCTTTCAAAGAGGTTTAAGGAAGTTTGTTGACATGACAATTTTTTAGGAAAGTTCAGAAAAGAACTTTTCTGAAAGTTCTTTCAGAAAAGAACTGAAAGAAGCATAGTGAAACCATACAAAGAAACAAGTTGAGAAGATAATCAACGGGAGGCACCTTTATAATGTGTTTACTCCCCATCTGCCAAGGCTCAGGCCTTACCCCTGGCCTGCTTCCAGACTGGTTGACTGATATTAGAACCTAGCTACCCTCTGCCTACACTAGGTACATGTATGCATATTTTATTCATGTGGGTATATAGCAGTCAGGCTTTCATATCTTCCAGTCTACCAAAACTACATCTTATCAAGATCACCAGTGACTTCCGTGGCAGAATCCAATGGTAGGTCTTCAGTCTTCATATTTCTTATCAGCAGCACTTAAACCATTTGATTTTTCACATGGTTTAATAATAATAATAATAATAATAATAATAATAAACACATTATTTAACTTGGTCTCTGGATCACCTCTCTCTAGGCTCTCTTCCAATCCAATCAGTGGCTCCTTTGCCTAGATCCTTCCTATCTTCTTGATTTCTAAAAGTTGTAATACAATAAGGCTTACTGCTCAGGCGTCTTTTCTTCTCTGTCTAAACTTACTACCTTGGTGGCCTTATCTGGTCCCATGGCTTTCTAGTCCCAACTCCTAAATGCTGAAAATTTCCAAATTTGTATCTCCAGCACAAACCTCTCTCCCCTGAATGCCAGACTCATATATACATCTGCTTTTACTCAACATCTCCATTTGGATGTCTATGGATCTCTCAAGCAAAACACAGTCAAAGCAAAATTTGCCCATCTCTCAGCCAAGCTTATTTCAGCAATCCCCTTTCAGCTTTTCTTCAGCTGCTTAGGCCAAAAATTTTGGAGTCATTATGGACTCCTCTCTCTAATACACACATTTCCAACCCTTCAGCATATCCATTGGCTATGTCTTTAAAAACACCTCTATCAATTCTATCCTTTTTCTGCTTACACTGCTACCATCCTGGTCTGAGCCAACATGACCTCTTTTTGGATTATTGCAGTGGTCTACTAACTGGTCTTCCTGCTTCTCTCTTGCTCCTTTGAAGTACTTCCCACTCAGCAAAGTGATCAAAGTTAGCTAAAGTCCCATCAAAACTCTCTGCTCAAAGACAGCTTATCTTGATTGGAATAAAATCCAAAACCTTTAGCATGGCTTATAAAGTATACATCATCTGGGCCCCTACCTACTGTCTGATTTCATTTCCTACCTCCAAGCCCCTACTTTATTTCTGGCTTACCAGTTCCCTTACTGTTCTTCAGCCATTCCAGGCACATTCCTACCTCAGGGCCCTGGATTTGCTATTTCCTCTGCCTGGAACATAGAAAATTACATAGTCAATGCCCTCATTTCGTTGAGGTTTCTATTCAAATGTCACTTTATCAACGAATCCTTTCCTGTTAATATAGCATCTGCTGTCATTACTCTCTGTACCCTGAAGTAGTTTATTTTTCTTTCTAGCACTTGTAACAACATGACACACTATGCTTATTTGTTTGTGTATTGTCTGCCTTCCACACTTGAGTGTAAGCTCCATTCCATGAAAGCAGGACTTTGGCTATCTTTGTTTTCTACTGTGTCCCCAGAAAAGCTGGCGTCTGGTAAGGGCTCATTAAAAATTTAATGAATGAAGGAATGAACAAATATTCATGTGAACAGTTATTCAGAGAGTGGTCAGGAGTAGAAAATGAGCACTTTCTCTCCTCTCTCTCTCTCTCTCTCTCTCTTTTTTAGGTGCAAGTTTGCATAAACTGAAGACTGAGATCATAATCGAGGGAAGTTTTCTCCTTCATGTTTTCTCAGTTTAAAGAATAGAATGTAGTTGAAAACAGTGAATTGGTAGTGAACATGTTTATTGTCCCAAATTCCACATTCTAGTCACAGAAGTTGTCCACTTATGTTTCAATCTTGGAAACGGAATAAATCAGGTAAATAAATCACATAAATCAGGTATGCAGTCACAAATCCAGGTTTTTCTATTTATTTCCCATACTTAGGAAACCAGCAATACTAGTAAATCTGCATTTGCTTACTATATTTTGTTTGAAAATGCTGATTTATCTCTAAGTAGAGATGCTTGAGGTATTTTTTCTTTAAACCATGACCCCACTTATCAATTTGAAACCCTTCTTGAATCCAGTTTCTTTCAAAGGTGCTACTTTTCTTTCCAGGAATTTAACTCTCATTTCCCCCAGAAACTTCTTCTTTTTTTTTTTTTTAAGATTTATTTATTTATTTGAGAGAGTGAGTGCGCTCGTGTGGTGGGGGAGGGGCAGAAGGAGAGAATTTCAAGCAGACTCCCCCCTGAGCCACTGAACATCAGACACCAGCCTGGGGCTGGATCCCAAGACCCACAAGATCATGACCTGAGCTGAAACCAAGAGTTGGAGGCTTAACTGACTGAGCCACCCAGGCATGCATGCGCCCCCCCCACCCCCTGAAACTTCTTTTTATGAATAGTGCATTGTAGGTAAGTTTAGGCAATGATGCCTCAGTCATAAAATTTACAAACCCACCACATCATTGCATCTTCTGTAAGTGTCGTCACCATGGACTCTGGACTGCTTCACAAGAGCAGGCACCCTAGTCTTCGTGCCTTTTCTGCTCTCTTCCGTGGCTCTGGAACACTCAGCCTTCTGTCTCAGGGCTTCATCTGTGAGAGAGCATAATAGCATTCATCTCATAACTGTGGTCTCATGACGGCCAAATGTGATGACACCAGAAAAGCTGCTTTCAAATATGTAAACTATTGTGTTCATCAGAACATCTTGGGTTCAACTAACAGAAACCCATTAACAAACTAGCTTGGGGAAAAAAGGGGGGGGAAACTTGTTTTATAAACATAGGACTGCCCCACAAAACATAAGTCCAGGGAGTGGGATCTCATGAGCTGCAGGATCCAGAAACTGGGGAGTCTTTGGTTGCTAAGGGTTATCTTTCTTTCTAAAACCCATGGTCTCTCTTCTCTGCCCCTCTTTGCATGTCCATTTCTTTCTTCTGACACTCTACAGGTGATCTTTATCTGCAAATCCATCATATATGAGTCAAAGATACCTTTCTTAAAACAGCTCTTTCAATTCCAAATCTGCATTACCTTATTAATCTCTAACTTACAATTTATTAACTGAAGTTTCTGAGACCTGGTTCCAAATTTTCAGGAGAGAGATTTTGGTTGGCCATGTTTCGGTCAGATAGGACGCCTCCTCTTCCCTCATCGGGTCAAATTCAGGAACAGAATGGGAACCGTGTCATGTAATCTGCTGTCCCTCAGCAGAAGAGTTTAAGGGAACAGACTCTCTGAGAAAAGAGCATGGGACAGTGAAGAAACAATGAATGTTGCATACCTCCAGTGTGATACAAACATAAAGGGATTGAGAACACCTTGTACATCCTTATTCCCATACCTTTGTAACTTTTAATCTGCTAAGTATCTGATGTGGCCATAAGATTAGTGACACATTTGTAAATATGAACAGGTCTCACAAAGCCCCACCAACGATGACATCCCTTCACATTACGGTTCAGATTCATGTTTCTAATACTATCTCTGTTAACAAACATGGCCTCTCTTTCTTTTCTTGAGGATCCAGTTTCAATGCATATACCGACTGTATCAAATTCTTAATCTTCCCTGTTCCTTATCTCCCCAACTTCCCCCTCTATATTAATTAGAATTGACTGCAAGATGCTATAGCAAATAGACCCCGAATGTAATGGTTGAACGAAATAGAAATTTGTTTTTTCTTTCTTTCTTTTTTTTTTTTAAAGATTTATTTATTTATTTGAGAGAGCGAGAATGAGAGAGAGAGAGTACATGAGAGGGGGGAGGGTTAGAGGGAGAAGCAGGCTTCTCGCTGAGCAGGGAGCCCGATGCGGGACTCGATCCAGGGACTCCAGGATCATGACCTGAGCCGAAGGCAGTCGCTTAACCAGCTGAGCCACCCAGGCGCCCCTGTTTTTTCTTTCAAATCAGGTCAGGGACCCAGGTTGATGTGGCTCTATCACCTTCAACATGTGGCTTCCAGGGGCATCTGGCTGGCTCCATCGCTAGAGCATGTGACTCTTGATCTTGGAGGTCGTGAGTTCAAGCCCCACGTTGGGTGTAGAGCTTACTTAAAACAAAAGCAAAATGAAAAACATGTGGCTTCCAAAGTTGCAGTAGTATTCACCCTTATAGTCCATGGGAAGGGGGAAAGAGAGAGGCAGAAGTAGGTGGTTGATGTGACAGGTTTTATGTGCTGGACCTGAAAGATACATACCACTTTTCCTTACATTCTGTTGGAAAATACTTAATCACAAGTCCACATCTATCTGCACAGGGGCTGGGAAATTTAGTGTGGCTGGGCAGCTGTAAGCCCTGTTATAATTCTGAAACAAAGGGAGAAAGCAAGAATGGATTTGGGGGGACAACTAGCAATTTCTTTTACAACCTCCCTCTGTGTTACCGCTCTTCGTTAATGCATGACTCTCTGAAACACCCAAGCGTGAGTCCTTCAACTCATCCTCCATTTCTCCATCTTTCCCCAATCCCCTTTGCTCTTCTAACTACCTAAGCAATCCTACGTTTGCTCTGTGCTTTTCATTCCCTCCTCCACAGCACTGCTTCATGCTGTTGTATCCCTTGCTTGAACCACTGCAATCAGCCTCCAAAATTACCAGAATTACCTCCCTGAGTCAGCCTTTTCAGGCTCATACCCATCTTTTACTCTGTTGTCAGATGCCACTTCCTACTACAAAGATCTTGTTGTCCAAGGCAAGATCTGCAGCTATGCCTTTGCAGTTCAGGTGATCATACCAGATTGCCTCCAACCCTCTGTTGCAGATCTTCTCATCCTGGTCTTGTGACCCATGCTTCTACCCTCTTGCCTCACGTCTATACTTCGCCCAACAACCAGCTCCTTTGGATTAACACCGTAATGGGGCTGTCTACCTAGCTTTCCACTTAGCTCTGTCCCTGGACACTATCTCTCAGGGCCCAGGCTTGCCCTTGTCCAAGAGACAAACCTGGACAATGATCACGTTATTCACTTCACCGAAAGGTCCATCAGTTCCCATTGCTTATTGGATAAAAGATTTTTTTTTAGCATGCCATCCATGGCCTGCCAACTGTCTGATCCCATCCCCCAATTACTACCCCTACCAATATATCCTTATAATCCTGACATTTTTCTCCTTCTTCAAGATCTGAAGATAGATACTCGTATATCACTTCCTTGAAGGCTTCCTCCTCTCCCTCCTTTGTGGTCCATCTTTGTGCCCTGTTCTTCCATGTACTGCTTTCTACCTCTGCAGTTTCTTGTGCACAGGGTGGCCTCCCACACACCTGATGTATAGTCCCTAAAGGCAGGGATTGTGATTTAAGTCATCCTGTTAAGCTCCATGCTGCTGAGAACAATGCTGTGGGGAATACTTTGCATATGGTAAGAGCACATCATTCCGCTGCTTAAAACCTCCTAATGTCCCAGTTTTCCCATATCACTCAGTCCATGATAAAAACTCCACATAGGCCTAGATGGTCTTATATGCTCTGAGTTCCTGCTACTACCCTTCTTGCTCCTTGCTGTTCCCGGAACACATCAGACAAGATCTCACTTCAGAGGGTTTGCATTTGCTGTTCCCTTTACTGGGACACCTTTTCCCCAGCTATCAGCATGGCTTACTTTCTCAAGTCCTCAGGGCTTCTCTCCAAGGCCACTTCCTCAGTGAGGCATTTCTCAGCCACTCTGGTCACTTTGGGACCTCACAGCCCTCTTTTTTCCTTGTCCCTGTTTATCCTTTCTCCAGAGCATGTATCACTTCCTTACATAGTATATCTTTCCCTCCTGTATTTTTGCGTTTATTTTCTGTCTCCCCTACCCCTACTAGAACGTAAGCTTCGTCCTAGTCTAGATCTGTTTGTTTACTTCTGAATCCCCAGCGCCTAGGATAATAATGCCTGATATATGGAAGGTGGTCAGTAAATATTTGTTGAAAGGAAAAAAAGGATAAGCAAATTAGTAGAAGGTGCCCAATAAATATTTGTTACATTGAATGAAAACGTCAAAAACAGTGGACTGTGAAATTTTAAAACTCCAAAAGTATGTGGGTTTAGGAGAATAGTGAAATTGAGCGAAAGCTGCCTCATTATAAACATCCTCGAGGAAGGATTAACATTGGGCACTTGCGGTGGGAGGGGCAGCTGGGCCAGGAAACTAGAACCTTCGCAGAAACAACATTTGGGGGCTGCCTAACTTCCCCCTGAGAGGACCGCATCTGGGAGGCGGGCTCGCCCTCCCTCCCCATTAGGACACTTGACACAGGTGTTTGAAGTTATTTTGGGGTCTGCCTCTCTCGGTTTGTGAAGGACACGGAAATCTGGGCTGGCTTACGTGACACTGCTCAGTTCTAAGGAGGAAACTATCCGGAGGGAAAACGGCAACAAAAACGCCGCTCAGGACTAGAGTCTGGGTCCTGGGGGAAGCAGAGCCCATTTTAGAGCCGTGCGAGTGGAACTTTCTGCCTTCTACCCAAGCTCCGCCTACACACTGTTTTTCTGAAATTTTTCGCCCCGGCTTACTCTTTTGCACAGCCGCCCGCTTTCCGCAGGAGGATGGCGCTCTGATCTCCACATTCCCTCTTCCCTTGGGGACTCCATAGTATTTTTTTCACGCTTGGTCGCTACTACAGCAGACGCCTGCCTTCTCATTATTTGCCGCACCGATCTCCGGTGCCTGGACTGTAAACAAAACACTTTAAAGATCATAGCTGCCTTTCTGCTGGCGGCCAGTCGTCTTAAGGTGGCGTGACTGTGGCTCGTTTACTTTTCAAGATTAACAAAGCAACTAAATGGTGCTCCTACATATTACTCCAAGAAAGATTCGGGGTGTGTAGGGGATGGAAATACTAATTTTCTACTTCTATTATTATTTTTTAAAGATTTTATTTATTTAATTGAGAGAGAGAGACAGCAAGAGAGGGAACACAAGCAGGGGGAGTGGGAGAGGGAGAAGCAGGCCTCCTGCAGAGCAGGGAGCCTGATGTGGGGCTCGATCCCAGGACCCTGGGATCCTGACCTGAGCCGAAGGCAGACGCTTAACAACTGAGCCACCCAAGTGCCCTGATTTTCTACTTTTACTTAAGATAGTAATTCCGTTAATAAAATCAAACTCTTGTGGTATGTTGTAATGCTCTAGAATGTCTCCATTTACATGTATGTGGTAGTTTGGGTACTTACACATGTGAATTTATGCTTATAGAGAATATAGAATTCCTGTGCAGGCTAGCAATTATGTAAAAATGTCAACAAGGACCTAATTTCAGGAATAGGGTATAAGTTATGGTATGGAGGCCTACCCTAATTTTCCTATCCTTCTCCCCCCTTCTCCAGTCCACTAAATTAAGTAGCGCATTCCATGTAGAAAAATGAAGAGGAGAGCTCTCACCTGGATCTCAGGTGAACTATTTTCTGTCAAGCAGGTAGGAAGTCCTGACTTTGAAACAAGTTTGGGGCACTGCCTCTCCCCGCTCACTGCTCTCTGGGGATCACCCTTGTCCTTTTGGAATCTGCCTTTTAGTTGAACTAGTGCATAGTGATAGGAAAGGCCAGTGACCGCTGCGTATAAATATCAGTGACCACAGGCCACATCAAGGAAACATCTGCAGGCAGCGCAGGGGATGAGCAGGAGCCATTTTGAATCACTTGTAAGAGACGAGGACCTGCAGATGGCAGCCCAGGCGAATCCAGACAAAACCTGAACCATTAGGAAGGAAAGAAAGAGAAAATGAACCAGCCTGAGAGTTCGGAGACCTGCCTCCAGGCCTGGCTCTGCTATCAACTGGATACGTGTCCCGGGACAGGAAACCTCTCCTGCTCTCAATTTCCTCAGTTGGTAAAAAGAGAGGGTTGAGCCACAGGGTTCTGAAGGGCCCTGTCAGCTCTTACATTCTGGGGTGCGGAGGTGAGGCCGGCACCACACAAAGTGGAGCGCCCAAACAATATGTGCTTAAGAAAGCAAGTTAAAAATCAAACTCATCTGTAGCATAAATGCGTAAGAAAACACTGCTGCTGTGGACGATTAGAACCGAAGGAGCTTAGTTTCCAGTTAAATGTACTGACTTTGGCCCAAACCAAGATTACACGTATGGGGGTGAGATGGGGTGGAGTGGGGACACAGTGAAAGACCCTTTGAGCTCTGTCACGGATATGACAGCCCTCCCCATACGGTTTTAAGTCCCACCATCCTGCAGGGACAGATCGTATTGGTAGGTAATTTCCAGCTGCAAAGGGGCGGGGGGGGGGGGGGTAGAGAAACGCCCAAGTAATAGTATCAGACGTGAGGATATGGTTGCGGTGGGTTTTATGAATCATTTCATAATCTGGACTTTCAGATTACTTTCACCCTTCAACGACTTGTAGCCCTCTAAAGGCATTCCCTTGCATCTAAATTTTGTTCTGGGAGGGCCGAGGGAGTGAATCTGGTGGGAGAGAAAGGTGGAGGAAGGAAGGGGCTGTTGTATTTGGCGGCGGACTCAGGTAGAGGAAACTGCTACAACCCGGGAAAGAATTGAAAAATACAAAGAGGAGACGAGTTCCCACACGCAGCCCATGTCAATGGCTTTAACTGTGCTCGGGAAGCCAGAACCTGGGTCAGGGGTGTAACCTCGCTTTTGAAACGTAAGCGTGTCTGAGACAGCTACAAAGTTTATTAGGGACTTGGGAGACCAGTGGAGTTTTTGATCTTGAAATCCTTATTTTTATTGAGGGAGAGCTTGGGTTCAGAATACATTATAAGTGCTGCGCCTACGGTCGCCTTGGCTTCTTCCCAAAGCTCCCCGCCTCCCCCAGAACAGCAGAGACTTCTAGGTTAAGAGTGAGCTAACCACTGCTCACCCCCAGCTGAGGTACCCAGGCGGGGGAGCTCCCAGCCCCCGGGCGCAGGCTACCCTGCCTCCCCGCAGTGCCAGAGGTGGGGAGCCACCGGCGAGAGCACAGTTGGGGGCAGAGCTCCCACCGTCTGCCTCCGCCCCCAGCGGCCCGCGCCCCAGGCTCGGCGAGTGCCGGGAAAACAAGATCGCCACCGAGGCGTAAAACCAGCCGCTAGCCACCTTCGAGATCATCTGATTCTGCCCCTCCGTTCCCCCGGCGAGGAGCGGGCGCACCAGGCAGCGCAGCGCCGCGCGGGGACCTGAACCCGAGGCCCCGCCGCCCCCGCCCCTCCCCGGCTTCCCGGCCGTTTGGCGAGTTTGTTTGTCTCGTTTTTAATTTCTCCAAGGCCAGCCGGAGCAGGTTTGCTGGCAGCGGCACACCTCCGGCAGTCACGCGACCAGCCAATCTCCGGGCGGCGCTGTCGGAGTCGGCGCGCTCGGGCAGGCGGGGAGGCGTCGCGGCCGCGCCGGGCCACCTTAAGGCCGCGCTCGCCAGCCTCGGCGGGGCGGCTCCCGGCGCCGCAACCAATGGATCTCCTTCTCTGTTTAAATAGACTTGCGGTGTCAATCATTTTCTTCTTCGTCAGCCTCCCTTCCACCGCCATATTGGGCAACTAAAAAAAGGGGGCTCGTCTTTTCAGGGTGTTTTTCTCCCCCTCCCCTCTCCCCATTGCCTCGCCGCTCCGCGACTCCGACGCCGGCAAGGTTTGGAGAGCCGCTCGGTTGGCGGGACCCGCGGGCTCGCTGCAGCCCGGACTTGGACTGGCTTTGCCACCCCCCTCCTCTCTCCTCTCCCCTCCCCTCCCCGCCCTCCCGCTCGCCGGTACACTTGATCGGCGGCGGCTCTCGGCTGCCTGGCCGGGGCTTCCCCTCACCCCTCCCCCAGAGCCAGCGCGCCCCTGACGCTTGGGCAGTTACTTGTCCGGGTTTGTTTCTCTTGGCTCCGAGCGCGGTCGCAGGGCTTATAAGAGGGGTTCGGGCTGGGTCGGGGCGTTTTGTTTTGTTCAGTTTTGTTTTCCGAGCGCGCGCGCGCGAGGCGGCCGTGAAGACCGGGGAGGAAGATGTCAAACGTGCGAGTGTCTAACGGGAGCCCGAGCCTAGAGCGGATGGACGCCAGACAGGCGGAGTACCCCAAGCCCTCCGCCTGCAGAAACCTCTTCGGCCCGGTCAACCACGAAGAGTTGACCCGGGACTTGGAGAAGCACAGCAGAGACATGGAAGAGGCAAGCCAGCGCAAGTGGAATTTTGATTTCCAGAATCACAAGCCCCTGGAGGGCAAATACGAGTGGCAGGAGGTGGAGAAGGGCAGCTTGCCCGAGTTCTACTACAGACCCCCGCGGCCACCCAAAGGCGCCTGCAAGGTGCCGGCGCAGGAGAGCCAGGACGTCAGCGGGAACCGCCAGGCGGTGCCTTTAATTGGGTCTCAGGCAAACTCAGAGGATACACATTTGGTAGACCAAAAGACTGATACGCCCGACAACCAGACCGGGTTAGCGGAGCCGTGCACTGGGATAAGGAAGCGACCTGCCACAGACGGTAATGACCCTTCCCCAAACAGAAAATGTCTGTCTGTCCGGGGCACCGCTTTGGCCTGCTTTGAGGGTCCTTAACCTCCGCTTTCTTTTCGGAGTATTCCGCCTTAGCTTTGGGGGAGCGAACTGTCCTAATCTTAGGTTTTAGATGCTGTCCGGCTGACCGCTTGTGTGTGGATGATTTTTAAAGTCAGGAGCCCGAGATGGTATGATCTGGTAATTTCTCCAGCCGAAAACATCGCAGTTCCTACCCGCTAGCCGGCGGTGGGTCTGTGATTACGTTGGGATGTTTATCAACGGCCTCCCTCATTGCATTGCAGTGGAGAGAGGGCTTTGGGGCGTAGAATACACTTTCTGTTATGTGAAAACAACCTCATTTTGTGCCCTTAAAGGCCACTGAGAATGAGGGATCCAGGATTGTGGGTGGAGGTGTGGGTTTTTCATCCCCTGACTTGTGCCAACTTCTGTCAGCCATTGTTTTCCTAATAAAGGTTGTGTGTGTTCTTTTTAAAATTCCCTCTTGCCCTAAGATTCCTCTCCTCAAAACAAAAGAGCCAACAGAACAGAAGAAAATGTCTCAGACGGTTCCCCGAACGCGGGTTCAGTGGAGCAGACGCCCAAGAAGCCGGGCCTCAGAAGACGTCAAACGTAAACTGCTCGGTGGGTTGATTACTGGGAGCAAGTAACTGACACCCGAATTGGGCTTTCAAACCCCGAGATACCCGATCTTAGTGGTTGCTGGCAGACTAGAGCTTGTGGGTTTTTATTTTGCTTATATTTTGTGAGGTCAAAAAGGTAGGAATAGGGAAGGCTGGGACTCCCTGGTGGGGATACTGGAATTTTTTCACAGTTTCTACGTCCTGAGGTCATTTTTCCTTGAAACACGGAATAACCAGAGCAAGTGTCCTAGCCAGGTACTTGTGACCAAGGCCCGATGAGTAGGAAGGTCCATTCCTTGTGAATCCCACCAAAACTTGTTGGGAACAATAGCTTTCTTTCCCCCAACGGAACAAGAACTGGGATATGCTTCAGTCCCACTTCATGAGAATTCATTTCCCAGAGATTCAAGTTGAGTCAGTAATAGATTTTGAGCCATACATGGGAAAATGGCAAGTAAGTCATTAAATTTAAAATTTGAGGGAAAAGTTAGGTACAGATGGCTTGTATTTGGTTAATCCAGTCATTAACAATGTGAATAGAGAGATATGTTACATTCTTTTATCATTTTCACAAACTGCCACTTTCCCTGTTTGCTTACAAATTTGGGGAACAGGAAAGGAACGCTGTGTATTTAAAAAAACAAAACAAAACAAAACAAAATGGAAAGCTATAAAATGGAAAAATACTAAGCTTCCTACAGAATTTCTGACAACACTGAAGTTGCAAAGCAGAAGTTAAATTAACTCTGCTGGAGTAAGCAATCCAGGAACACGTCAGCATGTGTATGCTAATTGTCTAATTGTGCTGTAACAGGATGATTGGGATATTTGTAGGGAAAACGGATAATAGATATAAGGGCTGGCGAAGGTAGGTCTACCCCACACAAGAGAAAGGAGATTGTTTTCCATCTACTAAAATCTGATCAATATGAAGAGCTAATTTGAATAATTCAGCCCTCAACTTTCTGTGGATTGGCTGTCCATAATGATCAAAGTGCATATGTTAATAGTTTGAAAACTTCTTACGGACGAGGACCAGGACTTCTTCCCCCCCCCCCCAAAACACTCATAGCTTCACATATAAAGAGATCTTAGTAGATGTTGATATTATTTTAAAAATCCCCGTTTACAAAAAGGTAAGAATAAAAAACATAAGAGATTAAGGTGAGATTCCAGTTTCCTGTGTTTTTAGATCATAGTTTCTTCACACACCACACATTTTTCAAAGCTTATACAAAACATCACTGTAGAACCTCTATATTACATTACAGCTGTATATGAAGTGGGAAAATTGGATGAAAAAAATTTTCTGAAGCAACCTGCAGCTTGGGACTTGTGGTTTGTGACCTGTAGCCTAGCTCATCAGATGAGCCGCAGTGAATCACACCTACTGGATTTTGACATGACCCCATTCTGACATACCAAGAGGCATTTGTTAGTAAATATTGCCAGTTCAGAGAATACTAGAAGTAGTAGTAAGAACCTACTCAAAAGCATTCATGTGTATATTTTGCGTATGACTAAGAAACGGGAAGGTTTTTAAAAAACATTAGTAGAATTTTCTTTGGAGAGCATTTATGTTATAGTTCCAGTTATTTTTCAAATTTAGAAGATTCTGATACTCTTAAGTATTACAGTTTCTTAATTTTCCTTGCTTTCTTACTGTCTTTGACCCCGATTCTCTAGACCAGGGTTTCTCAACCTCTGCACTATTGACATTTTGGGCTGAATAATTCTTTGTTGTGGGACGCTGTCCTGTGCATTAGTAGAATGTTTGGCAGCATCCCTGGCCTTTCCCGACAGATGCCAGCAGCACCCTCCTCACCCCCAATGTGACAACCAAAAATGTCTCCAAACATTGCCAAATGTCCCCTGGGGGGCAAAACTGCCCACTGGTGAGCCCCACTACTCTAAAAAATACACCACACAGAGGAGGGTAAAAATCCAGTGAAGGAAACATTGCATGGAGAGGACTATAGTCATCAACATTCAGGACACACTTTCTGTTCCATCGCTCAGGTATTTCACAATTAAGACAGTGACAAAATGATTCCTGTACTTCATTGGTAATGTTATTCTAGTGCTTTTCTCCTAAATCTTTCTTCTTTTTTTTCTTTTGCAGAATTAAGAGCATGTTTCCTTGTTTATCAGATACATCACTGCTTGATGAAGCAAGGAAGATACAAATTAAAATTTTTAAATACATATCGCTGACTCCATGGAATGGACATCCTGTATAAGCACTGAAAAGCAGCAACACAATAACACTAAAATTTTAGGCACTCTTAAATGATCTGCCTCTAAAAGCATTGGATGTAGCATTGTGCAATTAGGTTTTTCCTTATTTGCTTCATTGTACTACCTGTGTATATAGTTTTTACCTTTTATGTAGCATATAAACTTCCAGGGGGAAGGGAGGGTAGGGTGGGGCTGAGGAATTGGCATGGGGGGGGGGTATGAAGAGCTTGCTTCCATTTAGAGCAAGGAGAAAAATATTTGACTTGCATGGAGAGAAGCAGTTTTGGGGAAGGGTTTGAATTGTTTTCTTTAAAGATGTAATGTCTCTTTCAGTGAAAACTGATACTTCATTTAAAAAAATCATCTGTATTTGAACACTGGTTGCAAATAATGGCTAATTATTTTTACATGAAGCTTTTTGTCATTTGGGAGATATGATGATTCCGTTATATACTGGCAAATGGCCTTTTTTTTTTTTTTTTAACAGCAAAAAAACTATCCTCAGTCCTACCCCCTTCCACCCCCAGTTCCTCTTAAAATTGGAATTTACCAGTTAATTATTCAGCAGTTAGGTAATCATTTCAGGTAATTCTGGGCAAAAATGTGGGATGTATGGGGGGAGTTCTGAATGCTCAGAATCAACCGTCTAATTTTTTATCAGGTTTGTTGAGAAATTTCCTTAATTTTATTTGGATTTTGGGCTATGTAGACAGTCAAAAATGATTCAAATCTTTGGATATTTTTTAAAGATCTGTAACTTCACATAAAAAATAATGAAATAATTTTTAATTTAAAGTTTCTCATTCTGTTTGTTAATTTGCCCAAAGGAAATGGTGTTTTTAAAGCAAAGTGTGTAGAGAGAAAAGCACACGTGGAATTACTGAAATGGATACTACATCTTTAAACAGTATTTTTACATTGCCTGTGTATGTGTATGAAACAAAACCATTTGAAGTGTACCTGTGTACATAACTCTGTAAAGACACTGAAAAATTATACTAACTTATTTATGTTAAAAAGAGATTTTTTTTTTTTTAATCTAGACCATATACAAGCCAAAGTGGCATGTTTTGTGCATTTGTAAATGCTGTATTGGGTAGAATAGGTTTTTTCCTTTCTTCTGTTAAATAATAATGGCGATGCTTCAAAGGTTGCATACTGAGCCAAGTATAATTTTTTGTAATGTGTGAAAAAGATGCCAATTATTGTTACATATCAAGCAATCAATAAAGAAAACTTCCATAGCTATTCATTGAGTTGAACTGTAATGTACTTTATTAAGCTTGAGGTATTTGACCTGGCATTCTAGTCTTACTTACACAAATATAACATGAAGTAGCAAATAATCTTGATAATTTAGGCCCACGTCTGAGGTGATGTTTATGTGGCTCTGAATGTAGTAGACACTATTTTCCACTTAGTTCTGTTTGAGTGAGCAAAGCTTTAGACATGTGAAGTGGAAAAGCCACATTTTCATATAAATAAGATTGTCAAATCTCCATTAGTTCAAATATTTAGGTCTTATAGGATATGTGTCAGAACCAAAAATTTTTACGTAAGTGTAGGCTGGCTGATCACACATTTGCAGGATTGAAAATGAAAGTAACATGGTGACTTCTCTAAATTCTGTATTTACACATGGAAGTGTTGTGAGAAATGAGAGCAATTGTACAGACCATTTAATCTACACCTCTTGTCCAAAGTATTAAGATATACATAGGTCCTTTAGAAATTGGCATGCATTCCACACTAATTTAGATAGAAAAGGTATTCTTCAAATTAAACTGGTCATAACAAATTCCTCAATTTTGAAATTTCCTGGTTATAATCTACACAACCTAAAACTGGTTAATCTAAATACCAAATCTGAGGGTTTGGGGCCTCATATCCACGTGGCAGAGATAGATAGTTTTTATTTAAGTAAGAAAAATTTAAACAAGGCATTTTAAAGTCAAATTTACTAAAAAATGATGCCTATTATTTTACATTCTCTTAAAAATGTAGCTAAGGTGTAAAAGTAAATTATTTTTTCTAGGCATCTGCAGATGGCTAAATTGCAAAAATCTGAATTTAGGTTAAACTGTTCACCTCAAATAGTTGCATTTACGTTATTGCACCCCAAAAGGGGCTCTAAACAAGAGAGTTTCAGCTTATTTTGACCTGAAGTTGCTTAAAAAAAAAAAAAAAAAAAAGGTTGACTCTCTTCGGCTGCCGGGAAGGGAAAAAGAAGGTCCTTTGGTGGCTGGGCTACATCTTCCAAGTAGGTATTATTTTAATTAAAGGCTAAAGGTGTTTTTGTGATTCTATTCAAAACACGCACATGGGGTGTTTTTCAGGAAGACACTGAGAAAGCAAGAAAAACAATTCAAAATGGGGAGGAAGGAATGGAGAGTCAGGAAATAATAAAATAAAATTAGTTTCTCTGAGCCAAAAAGAGTACTTTAAAAAAGTGTCTCTGACAAAGGAAAAAATCCTCTTAATTGCTGCCTGTACCCCACTTTCCTTTCCTCAAGAGGCATCTTTAATGTGAATTTTGAGAGACTGCGTTTTAGGAGTGCTGGGCCAGGAAGAAGTGGATGCTCGCCGCGCCAGGCACGTTCACAGGAACGCAGCCCCCAAGTCACCGGGTCGGTCCTTTACACGTCTGTGTCAACTCTCCAAGTGCGTCCCCGAGATTCGGAGCGTCCTCTCCCCGGCCCCGGACGGCGGGGATCGCAGCGGGCGCCCCTATGACGGGCTGCGGCCGCGGGCGCCCGCCACCCGCTCCCCAGGCCGGTGCGTCTTCGTCTCCCCAAACTGTCCCGAAGCCCCGCACCCGACCGCCTCGGCAGTTGCGGGGTCCGGCTGGCTGGCGCCCCGGGCGAAAAGCCCATCAAGTCTCGCGGCTCGTCTGCCACTTGCAGCGCCCGCGCCGCCGGGGTCACTGCGCGCAGTTCCCGCGCCCGGGGCGCCCGCAGGCCGTGGAGGGAGGCTGCGCCCCGGCCCGCGCAGTGGCACGGGGCGGTTTCTCACAAACTTTCCTCCCTCATCATCTCCCCTCTGGGCTAAGAAAGAAGGGGAAGCCCCCACTCCTTTCCACAGTCATACCCCCCACACCAGCACCTTGCCAGTTCTAGAGCGGCTGGGGGATCTGAGCGAAGGGGAGAGAACCTTTCCGAGTCCATGGACCCTTCAGGGCAGCAGCCCGCTCCCACCCCCACCCTGGGCTCCAATGATCCGCAGCCCCGCGCATTTCGAAAGGCTTCTCGGCTCGCCGGCGGCCAAGGAGGACCGCAGCGGCGCGCAGGAGGGGCCGAGCGCCACAGCCGCTTGCGGGGTCGCTTCCAACCTTACGGCCGCTTTGCAAAGTGCCCCCCCCCCATCGCATCCCCCGCTGTTCAGCGCGGGGGACGGGCAGGGAAGAAATAGGAAAATGTGGGGCCAGGGGCATGACTGGGGGACGGAGGGGACCGTGGAAATCCACAGGACTGGAGCGGGGCGCGCGGCCTTTCAGGCCACGGTGCGCCCACCTCCCCGGCCGCGCCGAGCGACCTTTCCCGGCGGCCGGGGAACGCTTCCTTCGCCATTTCATCTTCATCATTGTGAGCGTAGACACTTGCTCTTCATAAGCTTTTGTGGATTGAAAAGGTGTTTTAAAAGCACGTCTCGGATCTCCAATCTGTTTTTCAGAGTGTGAACTTCTTTTTTAAAATTTGCCATCTCTTTCACCTGAGCCACACCCTACACCCGCTCCCCTCCCTCTCCGCCAACATTAAGGTAAAAATCCTGCAAAAGAACTGGGGGGGGGGGGCAGGGAAGGAGGGCCCACGGTCCTGCTAGATCCCCTCCACCCACCCGGGGCGGGGGGGAACCTCCCGGATCTCGGCTCGCGTGGGGGTGGGGTGGGGTGGGGTCAGCCTCAGTCAGACCCTGCAGAAGCGAAAGTTAGTATTTGCACGGACACCCAAGTCCCCGTGCGGCCGTCCGCGTCCCAGGCCTGCCTCGCGTGGGGACATACAGGAGGCAGTTGTCAGAAAGCACGAAATACAAAAAGAAATCGATGCGTGTTGGGCGCGAAACGTCGACGCGCCTCAAAAGAACGCGAAGAAAAGGCAGGGAGAAGGGCGCGCAGCCGGGACGCGGGGCCGGGGGATTGCATCACCGCAGCTCCCCCTCCAGAAAATGGGCTCCGAACCGCGGCGACCATCATGGCGCTCGGGTCGGGCCGCGCTTCCCGCGCGCCTTCCCCGAGCGCTCGGGCCGCGGGCACTGAGCCCCAAACGAGCGTTTTGCAAACATTTCCCCCCCGCCTCGGGCGCCTGTCCCCCCACCCCCTCCTTCCTTTTGTGTGCCAGTGTATGTATGTGAGTGCGTGCGTCCGTCTGAGTGCGTGTAGGACTCGAGAACTTGAAGATTATTTTTTTTTCCTTTTTTTCCCTCCCGTGCTGGTGGTTGTAAACTTGATTGGCATTGGCTGCGCCCACTGACCCCTGCGCCGAGTCCACTGAAGATTTAAGGTGGATCCGAAAGGCTGGGGCTTCAGGCGGAGTCTCGCGCTTTAGCTGGTTTGGGAGGAAAGGGAGGAAAGGAGAGGAAAAAAAAGAAAAAAAAAGGCCCCGAACCGTGCGCCCGGCGCGTTTTCACGAATCCCCTGCGGTACCAGCCCCCGCGCCCGCCCCGCCGGCCGCGCTCTTTCTCCGCCCACCTCCCGCTCCTTCCCCATTGGCCCGCCGGTGCAGTTTGAATTTTTTTTTTTTTTGGATGCTTGTTTTCTTGTAAAAAATACAGTACCCCACCTCGTACAACGAAACCCACTTCGGCGGCCCGAGGTGGGGTGTTTTAGTTGCGGAGTTTTGGGGAGGCGCGGGGGCGGAGCATCTGTGCCAACATTTTGCCCCGAAGTGCGGTTGACATTGTGCAGGCGGGTGGAGGAGCGTGGGGCCGCGGTAAACAAACTGAGTAGCTCCGGCGGGGGCAGAGATGTAGTATAAAACGTTAATGGATGTCCAGGGCGCGCCGTTTCGCCGGCTGCTGGCCAGAGGTGCTAGGGTGGCGCTGACAGGAGCCCGGGAGAGGATGCACCTTCCCTTGCCTTGGAAAGGTAGACTTGGGGAGGGCTGGGGCTGGGGGTGAAGGTGGCCCGGAAAAGAACACCTCCTCACAACCCAGGTGGGAGGGTGGGGGAAAGAAGAAAGAAACAGGGGAGATGTAAATATAGCTCAGGTCTATTATTTCAAGCGCTGCTCAGCTAGCATGCATCATAATTCAGCCAGTTGCTGTCATTTTTATTGGATTTTTAAAAAAAGTTTTCTCTCTTTTATTTCCAGAGTGCTTTTGAGTAAGGAAAATGTTAAAATAAAATTGAGAAAAAAAATTGAGAAAGGGAATATGACTTTTAAAGTGCCTTTGGTTTCTGGGTCTGGAAATTAATTCTTTTGATAAAGTCCTTTAAGATTTAGGATAATGTTATTTGTATCACAAGTCTAATAGAAATGATATCCCTTACTAATTGTAACTCAATTATGTTTTAATTTGCTGTGAAAATTTCAAAAGTTTATAATAATTCAAAGTGTTATTCAAATCACTCTATCTTCAGATTAGTGAAGCCGGCATATGTACATACATTTTGGGGGTCTATTACTTTTCTTGCGGTGTAGCTAACGATTTTAACCAGACGCCCAGCCCAGCCTTCAGCCCAGCCTTCAGTCTTAACAGTTCTTAACTTCCCCAGCCATTTTTTAGTTCTTAACTCCTCCGATCCTTCGTAACCCAACTAAGCCTTTACTTGCTCAACCTAACTAAGCTCCTCAGACCACCATAAACCAACCTACCTGTGCCCTTAGTAAGGAATTTGTCTGAGTTGAGAAAGCCCCCAGATGGACTGGCTAGCTTCAGGAAGCAGTGAGTTCATCATTCCTGAAGTGTGAATCAGGTACTAGTCTGGATGACCCCTTGATAGGGACATTGTAGACAAGGGACATATATCAAGTGAGTGTGAGGACTAGATACCTCCGAAGTCTGTTCTAGACTCTCGAGATACTGTATTTCCAATCTTGAACTTTATGGATATCCAGTAAATTAAGCAATTTTCCTTGGTCTTTACCATTTTCTAGAGTTGTACTGTCCAGTATGGTAGCCAGAAGCCGGATGTGGCTGTTGAGCATTGAATGTGGCTAGTCCAAACTGAGATGTGCTGTAACTGTGAAATACACACCAGGTTTTCACGAACTAGTACGAGAAAGAATGTTAAATACCTCATTAATAAGTTTTATATTGATTACATATTGAAGTGATCATATTTTTGATATATGGATTAAATAAAAAATATTAAATTTCATCTGTTTCTTTTTACTTTTTTAGTGTGGTTAAATGGACAATTTTAAGTTGCATATGTGACTCCCATGATATTTCTATTGGACATTGCTGTTCTAGACCAACACCTATGATAACTTGAAGCACTATCTTTTTTTTTTTTTTTTTAAAGATTTTATTTATTTGACAGAGAGAGACACAGGGAATACAAGCAGGGGGAGTGGGAGAGGGAGAGGGAGAAGCAGGCCTCCCGCAGAGCCGGGAGCCAATGCGGGGCTCGATCCCAGGACCCTGGGATCATGACCTAAGCTGAAGGCAGAGGCTTAACGACTGAGCCACCCAGGTGCCCCTTGAAGCACTATCTTTGAGAGTGGAATAGTAATACTGAGGAGTAGCTTCTTGCTGCCATCCGAACTTCCCAACTGAAAGTGAGGCCCAAACTCAGCCTCTGGAAACTTAAAAAAGAATTCTGCCAACACCTAACACCTACTGTTTCATCCTTTAGCACTTAGTATTGGGTTTGAGCCCAGACTATGGAAATATGGTACAGATATGTCTGATAAATCAGACTTGATAACAGCTTTCCACATTATGTAAATAGACTGAGGAGTCCAATATGTTAGGAATGACTCTGAAAAACAATTTAGACCCCAAACAAGTGTCCACAGGTAACTTTTCTCTGTAGTGGACAGGAAGGCAGGGGGGCAGAAGGAGCCGTGTTCTCACTCTGTGGATGGATCTCTAACGGAAGACTTGAACAAATAAAAATGTGTGCCATACTCTTGGATAGAAATACTCAACATGATAAAGATGGCAATGAAATTTATACTTTTATACTAAATTCTGGTAAATTCTGATTATCCTATTCCATTCCATTGTTCTATCAGTTTATGCAATCAGGACTATATTATTTTAATTACTGCAAATTTAGAATCATGTCTTAATTTCTGGTAGCACTAATCCTCCATACCCAACCAGTCCCTTTACTCTTCTTTTTTTCAGAATTTTCCTGGCTGCTTTTGCTTGGCTTTTTTTCCCATTTGGATTTAAAATGAATTTGTCTAGTTGGAAATATATTTCCTATAGGCATTAAAAAAAAATGGAGTGGGATCCTTATCTCATACTTTATACCAGTATCAACCCCTGGAGGACTAAAGTGTAAAAAAAGTGTAAAAAAATGAAATTACAGACATACCAGAAGAAACTTCAGAGGATTTTTAAAAAACATAATCTGAGAGTTGGGAAGGTCTTTCTACATATGAAACAAAGCAGCACTATTAAATATAATATTGTTAAATTCAATGACATAAAAACAAAAATGTTCTGCATGGCAAAAGCTATCAGCAAAGTCAGAGACAATGACATGGGGGTGATAGTTGTACAACAATGTGAATATACTTAATGCCACTGAGCTGTACATTTAAAAAATTTTAAAAATTAAAAAAAATTTAAAAAATTAAAGTGGTGAATTATATGTGTTAAACCCTAATAATACATACCTACATGCCTACATACTTAGATACATTCATATATATATATATATGGATATATATATGTGTGTGTGTGTGTGTGTGTGTATACACAGTACCGGAAAAATTTTAAAGTTGTCCATTTTCTGTCTAAAAGAATCTCACACATAGTGTTGTGGGTCCCATCCTTTGTGAGACACTGGTTGTATTTCAGGCTCAAATCAGACTGCTTGTGTTTGAGTCCCAGTCACCTAATTCATTGCCTGTAGGAGCTTTTGCAAGTTAGTTCAACTTTTTTTTTTTTTAAAGATTTTATTTATTTATTTATTTGAGAGCGAGCGAGAGAGAAACAGCATGAGAGAGGAGAGGGTCAGAGGGAGAAGCAGGCTCCCCGCCAAGCAGGGAGCCCGATGCGGGACTCGATCCCGGGACTCCAGGATCATGACCTGAGCCGAAGGCAGCCGCTCAACTGACTGAGCCACCCAGGCGCCCAAGTTAGTTCAACTTTTAAAGTTTCTGTTTTTTGGCTATATAATGAGGATGCATTTAGCTCCCTCATAGGGTTATTAACCTGTTCAGTGGGATATTGTATTGCAGTACTTAGCACAATACCTGTTATTTAGTAAATACTAATTGTTATATATATTTAAAACAATATAACATCCAGTTCATATTTTGGATTCTCAAGTAACCAACCACAAACAGCACTATATTAACCTTGTAAATATGTTTCTCGGTTTTAATTACTGCTATTATTACCCTTAAGAAGAACAATTTTTGGGGGCATTTAATAATCAGTATATTGCAAAAAATGGTTAAAATGGTAAATTTTATGTTATGTATATTTAACACAGTTTTTAAAAAATATTTTATTTATTTGAGAGAGAGAGAGCACAATCAGGGGGAGTGGCAGAGGGAGAGGGAGAAGCAGATTCCCCGCGGATCAGGGAGCCCCATGTGGGGCTGGATCCCAGGACCCCAGGATCATGACCTGAGCCGAAGGCAGACGCTTAACGGACTGAACCACCCGGGCACCACTATTTAACACAGTTTTTAAAAAAAGCTTAAATAAGGCATTTGTTGAGTTTAGGGCCATTTCTAATTATCTCAGAAAGGACCTGGTATAGATTTGTTTGTGGTACTGAATCAATAACATGCACACACAAACAAATAGAATGGCAAACTGGGAAAAACTTCCACAACCCATATATTAAAGGGCTAATTTCCCTGATAAATATAGAATTTCTACAGATCAACGAAAAAAAAGCAAACCAACAGAAAAATAAGCAAAGGATATGAATGGAATTTTCAGAAAAGGAAATACGAAAGGCTCTTAAAATATGAAAACATGCTCAACTGTAGTTTAAAACTATGGGGCTATAAATTGTATACAGAACACATAAATTAAGGCAAATATAGTCACAATTAGCATTACTCAGATACAAAGATGGCCATTATCCTTTCTTGATAGTTTAACCTTTACTTCCCTCCTTTCTATCCTGAAAGGCTGAGTGATTCCCTCCCCCCCCCCAAGCTTCACTGGTGACCAGAGAAGCAAAGAGTTTGCATGTGTGGAAGCCGTGACCACCTTTCAAATTCAGTGTCAAATTCCTCTCATCCAAACTGGCTAGTCTTCGATTTAGTGCCACCTTTTTTGCCCATAGAAATCCCCCGAATCAGCCTCTTAAAGTGAGTCCAGCCACTTTTCTTGACACATCTCATCCATTCCCGCTTTTAATTCCTATACATCGGCTGATGATCTGAGCCTCTCCCAAGTCACCACTTTATCCTGGCTTTTCCTTCAAGTTCTCTACTCTCTTAAAAGCTTCAAGCAGAGTTTATTATATGATAAACACAACATATCAAATCAGTAGACAAACTACTATGGAATAAATGGCATTAGGGTATAGGATTATAGGCAGCTCTGTGGGAAAAATGTGAAAGCTCTCCTACAAACACACATATGCACACATTGCATTCTACATTATAGCCTGTGGGTTTACTTTTTGATTTAACAATTCCTTTTCTACAAATTTACTTTTGGGAAATAATCAGATGTGTGACTAAAGATATATTTACCAGAATGATCTCTGTGAAGTTATATATTTGATTATAAAAAGAAACAAAATTAAACCAACCGAACAACTCCTTAGACATGGGAATATGGGATTGATTATTTGAACCAACTATAAAATATACAAGAATGACACAGACTGCAGTCATTAAAACACCCCAGGTTGCTTTATCTATGTTCATAGGAAAAGTTGTCAATAATACTAAAGCAGGTACAGAGCACTGTTTATGGTATGACCCCATTTTTGTAAAACAAAAATTATTATTATTTACTTATTTATTTTAAAAAAAGATTTTATTTATTTATTTGTCAGAGAGAGAACAAGCAGGGGGAGCCGGAGAGGGAGAAGCAGGCTTCCCTGCTGAACAGGGAGCTCGATCCCAAGGGCTTGATCTCAGGACCCTGGGATCTGACCTGAGCCTAAGGCAGACGCTTAACTGACTGAGCCACCCAGGCGCTCCCCTTGTAAAAAATTTTAACAAGAAACAACCACAAAGATACTTCAAATTTGAAAAATAATTATCCTTACAATTCTTGAATGCAGAATAAGTTTCTCTTCGTTTCTCACATTCTGTTTTCTCAGACATCAGCAGAGAACAAGCATTTCTATAATTCATTTCCCCTCTGTTTTTCTTTCTATTTAGTTTCAGATATCATTAAATTCCTAACAAGCCATGAAAATTGAGCCTATTCCCCATCTTTTTGGCACAAGGGATCCTGTGGGTAACATTATCCCAAACCTTACATTCCTTGATCTTTGGCATTTGGCACACCCAGGGATTCTGCCCAGAATTCAACAGATTAACTCCCTGTCTTAGTTTTATTATTTAGGACATAGTGCTGGGGAGATTGTTTTAAATTTCTAGTTAGCAGGCCAGTCTTGAACTGTCACGCTCCATGGGACTGACTTGGGACAAATCTTAGAATCTCAGAATACCAGGTGTGGGAGATCACTGCATCCAGTGCCCATTTTATAGACAAAAATATTCTAATCCTTGACTTCCCGTAAAGTGGGGAAGTTAAACAAGATGATTTATAGGTTCCTTCTGGCTTACAATTCTGTGATTTCTGTTTCCTACTCAGAATCACGTAGTCCATCCCTGTGGATCAGGTTATTTTCCAGGGAAGCTAGATTCCTGATTTTTGGCTGAAAACCATATATTCTCAGGAGTCAAAGGAAGATGATCGGACAGTAGTGTAGACTGAACAGTGAACATTTATATCTTCCTAGAAAAAAGCATGTGAT
Organism: Neomonachus schauinslandi; assembly: GCF_002201575.2. Classification (NCBI taxonomy): domain Eukaryota; kingdom Metazoa; phylum Chordata; class Mammalia; order Carnivora; family Phocidae; genus Neomonachus; species Neomonachus schauinslandi. Next base: position 91,806,697 of record NC_058407.1, on the reverse strand, counting down.
AACTTAGTGGTTGCTTAGTGATGCCAAACACTGCGTCATTGTTGCATGCGCATTCGGCAAGCCCCTGCTAAGGGCCGGGCTCTGTGTCTTCACTGAGACAAACAGGAGTATCGCCCCCTTCAGGCTATTGGAGGAGATGGGCAGGGAATCATAGCCATACTTATTAAATGGAATTTACTTGAGTGTTCAGAAGGGTCAGTGGGATGAAGGGATCTCGAAGCTTCTGTTTTCTGCGCCAACAGTTTGGGCCCCATGCAAAGGTGTCTAGCTGAGGGAGCAAAGCAGGGAGGGGCTGAAATCCAGACTCCTTCCCCAAGCCTGCTTGTGTTTGCCAAAGAGAAACAAGCCTTTAAAAATCCAGCCCTCCACGAGGGGCCTTCTGTAGTTTGTGGAAAGTCCCCTGTGTGGTAGCGACTGCCCTGTAGGGTGCTGTAAGAGTTTGAAATGGGGTGCCTAACCTGGTGGTGGTGGTGGTGGTGAGGAAATCTCTCCAAAGAAAATGACCTTTAACTGAGATCTGGAGACTGAGCAGGAGTTAACCAGTCTAAGGGAGGAGGGGAAGGAGAGTGACCCAAGCTGAGCTGGTCCAAGGCCCCAAGTCAGGGAAGGACTTTGAGGAAGTGAAAGAAGGTCCTTGTGGCTGGGATGCCATGAACGAGGACAGCAGGAGTGAGAACTCTGATGGAGCCGTGGGGAGGTCCAGACATGTCGGGCTTTTTAAGCTGCATTAGGAATTCTGGACTTGACTTTAAGAGAAATGGGAAAAGACATTTCTTCTTAAGCCATTACTTAAGCGAGTGACTTGTGCAGGTTCAATTAGACTTGATTATTTCCTCTTTTTATCGAAGTCTAGTCAAAGCCCTTAGTCTTGATCAGGATCATTTCCATAGGATGTGGGCAAGAATGTTTAGGCTGGCACCTTTATGTTTCTTTGTGATGCTGTTTAACATACACAACAGAAAACATATTTTCAAACTCTGGTGTCAGTAAATGAAGGGGATATGGAGTCTTTGCACCATCAGGGCAGATACTGGCCACAACCGATAAATTGCAGGTTCAATGGGGGGCCCTCACCCTCACCCCACAAGTCCCATCGCCTGGCATCCTCTGTTGAGGGATGGAAGCTGAAGGTGTGCATGGCACCACTTGGGCTCTACCCGCTAGCGGTTCAGCTTGACTTCTCTTCTCATTGCCATGGTGAGGCGCTTGCCTCTTGTTTTAGGGGGCCAACCCCTGGTGTGCCCTTTGCAGGGACAGTGGGTGTGAATCTTCTAAGCAGGCAAAGAGTTTAGGGGTGAATACTGCATCGTTTTTTCTTCAAATAACTCAATCAACATTTTTTGTCTTCCATTTTTACTGGGCGACTGATACTTCGGCCAAAGGATTCACTATTTATTTGGTTTTGGAGGGAAACTTCAGATGAGGGATGAGAAAAATGGGCAACCCATGGAGTTGTTGTTTTTTTTTTGTTTGTTTAAACAAACCCTGAAGATTAGGAAAAGAGAGACCTCTGCTGGCTAACCTGGGATAATGCCCTGCCCTTGGTCTGTGACTCCAGGAGAAGCTGTCCCTTTAGTGGGTGCAGGTGTTTGCACATTCCCGGCTCACTGTTCATCTCCTCAGCTATCAACTCAGGTGCTTTTGGAGCAAATCTAAGCGAATCTGTACTTCCCAGGCCCGGTCCCGGTGACTTCTGTTCCAGTCTCTAGGAAGAGTGTCAGTCTTTTCATATTTCTCGAAAGCCAAAGCTTTAAATAGCAGCACCGGCGAAAACCCAGGCCTGAAACAGCTCCTGCATCTTCTCTTTGTTTCCTTTCTCTTTTCTGCCCTTCGCCTCCCTGCCTCCCTTCTGCCAGGAAAACAAAATCAAACAAATCTTCCCTCAAAAGGGAGCTAGTGCTGATGGAAAGGGAGAGGGAGGAAATTGCCGCTTATCTGTAGCCTATCCTCCACTGAATGTGGCGGCAGGGGGCCCAGGGTTGGGGTGATACGCCTGAGTAGAGCTGTGAGCCCTGTGGAGGGTGCCGGGGGACTCAATCAGTGGGAGAGCCGCTGATCCTCTGGAGGGTAGAGGGTGCTTATGTGGGAGGAGGGAGGAGGAGGTCTCCTCGAGCCCTTTGGTTTGTCGCAATGAGGACAATGATGAGTGCGCTTCCTTTAGGACGCCCACACTGTCCTTGCTCTGTGTTGTGCGGAAGATGGTTTGTACTTTTACTTTCTGCTCTTCCTCCCTGGTTGCCTGTTCACCATCCCCTGTTCTGAGGCCTCCCCTCCTTCATACTGCACACAGACAGCCCCGGGGGCCAATTACTGCCGCCCCCTGGCAGCTACTCTAGGCAGCCCCAGGCAGCTTTCCCTCCCTCCTCACACTCACCTCTTCTGTTTGCACTTTGTTAGTGCAGTAACAAATCACTTGACTCACACGTTTACCAAGCGATGTTCCCAGACCCTCTACCCTTCTCTGAAATGCCTATTGATGTTGGCATTCCTGGGCTGCTAGGTAGTCTTGAGTATTTTTCATGTATGCTTTAAGTTTGTGTATGTTGGAAGTTGCCTTATCCTTATTTTAACTCTCTCTGATTCCTCGGCATCGTACAGTGCCTTGCACTGGAAACATAGTCCCTTAACCCAACAGAATAAATCTCTAACTCTGGCAAAGCCAGGTACTGTGGAAAGCCAATTATATAGATATTTGAAAGCAGGGTGTCCTTTTCAGAGTTTCGGATTATACCGTATAGTTTCTAATATGGTGCCCTGGGTATCCTGTTAACATTTGCTAGTTTGTAGATGATCAATCGTCCAACTGCAGAACTTATTCATTCATGGATCTGGCGGTTATTGAAGGAGTACCCATAAAGTATGGTGCACTGCGTTAGGCCCCTGAAGGCATTAAAAAAAAAATTGACAGCTGCCTGTCTGTCCGCTTCTGGCTGCCTGGAAGGGGGATAAGACGGATGCAACCTGAGGAGGCATCCTTTGTTTCTGAGGATAGAAGGTGCATTGTGGAGCACAAAGATGCAGGAACTATAGGGGATGCCACACCAGCTCTGCACCGCTTATCTCCAGAATTCCTTTAAAGAAAAGAAAAATATACTTTTATCTTGTTTAAGCCACTATTATTTCTGGTCTCTGTTACTAGCTGCCAAATGCAAATCTTAACTGATAGAGAGAAGTCCTTGAGGATTTTTGAGCAAGGGACTGGTTCTGATTGGTAGCTATGCGAGAGATAGAATCCGGGAGGGTGGTGTGTGTTCCGGGGCATATAGAGATAAAGTGGGCTTGGCAGGTGGGGACGGATGGGGGGGGAGGCTTTGAATGAGGAGAATACACATCTCGCACGGGGTCATTGAATTTGTTTCTTTTCCTCCAGGACACCTCTGCTAAACTCCTAATGTACAGTGGTTACTTAAATATGTAGTTACAGAGTGACTTGCATTGTGCTATTGTCAGGTGGCCTGAAAGCTAGGGAGATTGAGAAGATGGGTATTCTTTGTGTCTTAAAAAGGAGCAGGCAAAAACTGGCCCGGGAAAAGAGTATCACTGTTACAGTCAAGTGAAGTTACTATGTTTGCTGAACTGCAGCAGACATTTTCAAGGAAAGGAACTTTTGTTACATGGGACGGTCTAATCAAGATACATTTGAAATGTATCCTCTCCTGGAGAGCAACTGTAAATAATATTTAAAAAATATATCTTGGAGTAACTTGCAGGGTAAAGATACATTTCATATGCTAAAAAAATTCTAAAAGGGGGAAAATCTACTTTATTAACTTACTCTCAGCTTCCCATCTTCCTAGTGCATTTTTCCTCTTGAGGTTGGGCAGGTAATTTCACACCTCTTAGATTAGAAGACATTTCATCCTTGTTTAAAGGGGCTAGAAACATATGATAGCGGAGCTATGATCTAGCATAGTTTTCCTGTGAACTAGATGTGCTAACTTAATATCTGGGTCTCTCTGCTTCCTTAAAAATTGGTTGACAATTCCAAAGTTCCTTCCAAGCCTGGCTCAAACAGGTAATTGGAAACCTACTACAAATTTCAAGGTCCCTTAAGGCATTGGCCTTCAGCCTTTCTCCCCCTGCGCATAGAAAGGCAGATGTGCCCAGTATTACCTGAAAATTCTTGCTCATTAATTATGTCTCCCCACTCTTGCCCTCACTTGGAAAAAATACATTTGAGTGCAAGCACTGGGGGCGCCTGGATGGCTCAGTTGGTTAAGCGTCCTACTCTTGATCTCCGCTCAGATCTTGTTCTCAGGGTCGTGACTTCTAGCCCCACATTGGTCTCCATGTGGGGCGTGGAGCCTACTTTAAAAAAAAAAAAAAAGAATGCAAGTAACTGAGTATTAGTTGTATCAGGACTACCTGTTGCAAATTTCTATAATTTCCTACCAGTTCAATTTTAATAGCATATATGATTGTCCCTCGTTTACAACGGGAAGAAACAGAAAAAAAAAAAAAAAGATTCCAAATATTAAGTTTTGATTTACACCTCCCCGAAGTGCCTGGGTTGAATCCCCAGTAGTCTGATAAGCAGATGTTCTCTCCCTACAGTTAAATAGATTAATAACATGAACCAACATTTCTGGAGCACTCAGGCTTGCCGAGCCACTTATCTACATTATTTCTTTTAATCCTAATGAAAATTCTGAGCACTAGCTGTATCGACGAGGAAACTGAACCTTTGAACTATTGCTCACAGTCACATTAAGCAGCTGAACAAGGGCCCAAATTTAAGTCTCACTGACTCTTCGCGTGGGTTTAGAGGCCGTCCTGTTATTCTTGTAAATAATCTCGATGAGAACAGGGCCAACTGGCTCAGTGTGACACTCGATCCCAAATCATTCTTTTACTTTCTGCCAGATTGGAAGACTGTCTAGTGATTAAATATTTCTGGCCAACAATATCTTGCCATTTATGGAAAAATGATACCCCCTAATCTTTAATAATTGTTTCATTAAGAACAAAAACAAAGCGCCTGCAAAACTTTGGTATGACTGCAGGAAAATCTCAGTACTTCTTGCACCTTCCTCTCTGTCTCTCCTGGGGCAAGATGGAAAGAACACTATCGCTTTCCAAAGTTGCTTTAGGAAGAAGACAAACAGAGGATGCTACTGAGTTATGATTAGTAGACACTTTCTGTGGCAGGCTACGGCTAGCACAGGACATTTTAAGGTCAGGAAACCCCTTCTTAAGGGGTAAGGCCATTTTGTGTTACCATAAGCTTGGAGGGCCTAAGGAAGGAGTTTTTAAAAAATAGGAGCTTGGGGTGCCTGGGTGGCTCAGTCGTTAAGCGTCTGCCTTCGGCTCAGGTCGTGATCCCAGCATCCTGGGATCGAGCCCCGCATCGGGCTCCCTGCTTGGCGGGAAGCCTGCTTCTCCCTCTCCTGCTCCCCCTGCTTGTGTTCCCTCTCTCGCTGTGTCTCTCTCTGTCAAATAAATAAATAAAATCTTTAAAAAAAAAAAAATAAATAAATAAATAAAATAAAAAATAGGAGCTTGTCTCAGAACCTCCTTTTGCTTTTTAGCTCCACAGAGATTCTGGTGTTTCCCCAAGGCTGCCTTGTAAGTTAGGGAAGAAGACCCAATCCTCTCTTTGCTAAACGTGTTCATGTTAGGTTTCTTACCTCCTACTTCATTGGCCTGGGAGGGGGGACCCAGCTTGCTTTGGGGGAGGTGTAGCAGGTAAGAGCCAAGTGATGTTGCTAATTTGTTTATTTAGTGAGGAGGGCTCACTAAAAAGCTCATTTTCTTTGTGTGGCTAAAGAGCTCCTTGGGAGGTTTTCTCATTTATCTGGGGTTTAGGTCCTATTTTGAAGGTAATTCTATAAAGAACAGTTAAGGCTCAGGTCTTCTTTTCAACCTGGCAGGCCCTGGAAAGGCCAGTTGCTTCTTGGATAGGAATACACCCTCAGCTGCGGGGAGGAGTGGGGTGGGTGGGCACAGGCAGAGCTGATTACTTGAAGTCTAAGGCAGTCTTCCTCAGTGGGCCACGGCAATGTCTCTATGAGCTGGGCCACGGCAGACTTGGAGGTGGGGTCATAATCTTCGTATAGGATGCCTAGCTTATGAGGGAAACTAATAACTTCCCCACAAGGTTTGTTTGTTTGTTTGTTTGTTTTTAAGATTTTATTTATTTATTTGACAGAGAGAGACACAGCAAGAGAAGGAACACAAGCAGGGGGAGTGGGAGAGGGAGAAGCAGGCTTCCCGTGGAGCAGGGAGCCCAACACAGGGCTCGATCCCAGGACCCTGTGATCACGACCTGAGCCGAAGGCAGTCGCTCAACCAACTGAGCCACACACGCGCCCATCCCCACAAGGTTGTTATCATGAGCCACTGAAATGAGGTATCTGAAAGTGCTTTATAATTATAGGGGCGCCTGGGTGGCTCAGTCGTTAAGCGTCTGCCTTCGGCTCAGGTCATGATCCCGGGGTCCTGGGGTGGAGCCCCGCATCCGGCTCCCTGCTCTGCGGGAGGCCTGCTTCTCCCTCTCCCTCTGCCGCTCCTCCTGCTTGTGTTCCTTCTCTCACTACCTCTCTCTCTGTCAAATAAATAAATAAAATCTTTAAAAAAAATAAATACATTATTATAATGTGGGAAAATGGTGGCTAATGCAAGTGCTATAAAATGTCAGCTATTATTAATAGGCGTGCAATTCAATATTAGGCCCTCTTGGAGAAAGCTGATTTATCCACACATGTGGCAACATCCTCTCCCTACCTGTTCACTGATACTCCTCAGCATCCATTCCCTTCACCCCCTGCTCTCTCCAGTTTGCATCGTATATTCATATAAATGCATTCTTCCATTCAGCTCTAGCAGCTGGAGCATGCATTTGGTTTCCTTAGTCGTTCTGTTCTGTGTGAAGCGAACATTGACTACACATTATTCTTTACTTCAGGAACACTGAGGACAATTCAAAGCCAAGGGCATGTTGGAACATTAGATAATCTGTTGTCACATGGCCCATGCTTGGAATAATAGGTATGTTTTCTTCAGGGCTGGTGTCTTAGACTTGATTCCTAGGGCCAGTGCCTCATTACTAAGCACAATATTTCTTAATTAATCAAATGAGAACCAGGCCATGTTGGTGTGCTTGGCATAATTTCTTCTCTGGTTATCTGACTGAATCATCAAGATAGCTAAAATAACTGTATGAACTGTGGCTCTCATACCTGGTATGAGGAAGAATTACCTAATGTAGCTTTGAGGATGCTCATTTGTACAAAGTTCAGGAAAATATCTATCTGGGAAGGAGTTCTGTATCAGTTTTCTTTTCTTTCTTTTTTTTTTTCTGTATCACTTTTCTTTTTTTCCTTCCCTTCTTTTTGCCTATAAAAATGTATTGAGCACCTATTGTATGCTAAGCATTAGGTATAAAAAAAAATCATCCCTGCTCTCAAGCCCTTAAGGAGCTCAGAGGTGTGTGTGTGTGTGAGTGAGATCACAGTATAATGAATTATGTATTAACAATGAGATAGGTTTGAACAACCTTCTGTGAGTGTACAGTGGGAGAGGGCAACTCTGGGAAGGTTTTGTGGAGCAGATGTTATGTTAACTATTGAAGTATAAATAGGAATTTGCTGGGCCCAAACCCAACAAATGAGAGTAGAAGAAGAGAGCCATTCATTTGGCTGAACAGAATCTACAAAGGCACCGAGGCGTGGAAGAACATGATGGGGACATATGATGTCTAGTCTGGTATTGCTAAGCTTGGGGAATTATGATGTTGGAGTCTGGTGTTAGTAATGCATGGATGCATGGCTCACAGAATTAGACATTCTGTGGATCTGCTCCTGAGGTTGTCCCGTGGCTACGGTAATCATCTGCCACAATCTGCTTTTTGTAGGCCAAGATTCTGTTCCCTCTACTTCATGGTATGGAGTTCTGGAGGATCAGTAGAACTCTTATTAAGCAATTCTCTTTGGGGAGATGGACATGAGTGAAGCTCTGAACCCTGGGTTGACTACCAGTTGCCTATTGCTACTAAATGAGAAATACTCAAGAGAGTAGGTTCCATGATAAAATTACCTTACGTCATTTGAATTACCTGTTCTGGTAAATAATGCTAGATTTCAAGAGCCACACCAACTCCTTTTACCTAGACTAGGATCAAGCTTCAGTAGTTTCCTCTGTCTCTTTTCTCCTGTGCTTCAATCTATTTCCTACCAACTGCCTAAAACAGAGCCTTCCCCCTAAGTGAAAGCAGCTCCTGGACCATCTTACGCTGGGTTTGAAAGGATGCACAGAAGGGAGAAGTGTGAGAAGTGACAGGTCTAAGGCAAAGCCATGATGGATTGAGTCATGTGGAACGAACAGCCACAGGAGTCTCATGGCTCCCAGGTGTGGTCTTACTTCAGTATCGTTGTTGTGTTCAGTCATTGGCTGGAGGCAGCCTTGGGAAGCATGGTTTCAGATGACTGGCTTGCGGACTCCCCAGTGGCCTCGCTGAACTTTCTTGAGAACCCCACTGTGATCCAAGACACTTTCACTCAGCCTTCCTTCCTTCCCGCTCTCCTTCACTCAAGGTCAGAGATGCATCATGGTTGGACAGCTTCCCCAACTTCTCTTGGCTCCTCCTCACTTCCCCTACAGATGTTTCCCCTAGTAAATTTCTTGCATGTCTAATTCCATCTTGGTGGCCGCCTCTTGGAGGACCCGGAATAATACTGCACGGAAGGGGCAAAGGAATGCTGTTCTCAGTTCTATATTCTTCACTACGGAGATTCACCAGTAGGAAAATGTAGTACTTGGATCAAAAGAAACATTTAAAAAGAAAAGAAAGAACAAAAAGTGTGTCAGTAAGTCAAGAGAAAGCTGTTGAAAAGGATTAAGGTTAGATAAAATAGAGATGATAGGGAATGAGATACAAGAAGATAAAACGGTTTAAAAATATTTGAACAAGCATGACGCAGAGGAGGGTATAATCAAAATGGGATGTCCTGTGGTGACACGCCAGCCCCCTAAGGCCTGTTTCATGCGTGGGGGCTTCACTTGTCTCTGGTTGAGTCTCAGTCGTGGGCTTCCCCTTTAGCTTACTAGCTCACTCTTGTATAATAAAACTCCTCTTTCAAAGTGTCAATTCAGTAACTAAAATTGTCCAGTTTGATGTTTAATCAAAACCCCATCTTAATCCAAGTCAAAAACTTTTCTTCTTACCTACTGACAGGGACAAGAAGGATCCTATGGCCTCTTAAATTCTAGACAAAACCGGTACTCTTGTCTCTTCTGCTTCATTCTATTTGCCAAAGCAAGTCATGTGGCCAATTCCAAAGACTAAAATTCAAGGAAATAGACTTTTTCCTGAGTGACAAAACCTGTAAATTACATGGTAAAGTGTGTGGATAGAGGGAGGAGCAAAAGTTAGGGCCAGTAATTCAATCTTCCATAGTACCGAGGGGAGAAAGTCTCCAGTTAGCTATGCTTGGCTCCATCCCTTGACCATCATTCCCTGAGGCCAGGGTGGGGACATGCTAGTATGACTGGCGACTACAATAGGACCATGTGCATGAAGTGAGGAAGAAGAGCTTTTTCCCCAAAAGGAGATGCTGATCTGGGAAGAAAGGAGGAGTACCGGAAACAAGATAAGCAACATCCGCTACCATGCCCTGGCTTGTTAGTCCTTATAATTGCTCTTTCACACAGGTCCTACTAATAGCCTCTTTTCACAGCTGAGAAAATCAAAGTTAAGAGAGGTTATATATCTTGCTCAAAATGATACATCTTGAGGGATGGAACTTTTTGGATTAAAAAAATAGAGGTACTGAGGCATGGCTGGCTCGGTCGGTAGAGCATGCAACTCTTGATCTTGGGGTTGTGAGTTCACACCCCACATTGAGTGTAGAGATTACTAAAAAAAAAAAAAAAAAAGAGGCGCCTGGCTGGCTCTGTCGGTTAAGTGTCTGCCTTCGGCTCAGGTCATGATCCTGGGTCCTGGGATCGAGCCCTACGTCGGGCTCCCTGCTCTTAAGGTTCTCGACCTATACCTTTCACCTTATGCAAAAATGGATATGCAAAAACCTCACAATGGATCATAGACCTAAATGTAAAATGTAAAACTATAAAGCTTCTAGAAGAAAACATAGAAGAGAATGTTTGTGAATTTGGATGAGGGTAAGATTTCTTAGATATGACACTAAAAGCATGATCCATGAAAGAAAAAAATTGTAAATTGGACTTCATCAAAATTAACAGTTTTGCTGTGTGAAAGTCACTGTTAAGAGAATGAAAAGACAAACCATCGACTAGGAGAAATAGTTGCAAATCACATATCTGTATACAGAATATATAAGAATTTTCAAGACTTATAAATGAGAAAACCACCCAGTTAAAAATGGACAAAAGATTCTTTTTTTATTCTGTATATGAATTATATATATATACATACACGTATTTATTTATTTTAAAGATTTTATTTATTTGTCTTGCCATTAGATTTTTACTATTACAAAGTTATTTTTATGTCATTTATTATTTGATGTAATTTTAAAAATTGTGTTTTATCTTTTAAAAATTAATTCCAGTATACTTAACATACAGTGTTACATTAGTTTCAGGTGTACAATATAGTGATTCAACAATTCTATACATTACTTAGTGCTCATCATGATAAGCACTTCACCTATTTCACCCATCGTCCCATCTACCTCCCCTCTGGTAAAATTCAGTTCTTTGTAGTTAAGAGTCTGTTTTTTGGTTAGACTTTTTAAAATTTGTTTTGTTTCTTAAACTCCACATATGAATATTTGTCTTTCTCTGACTGACTGATTTATTTCACTTAGCATTATACTCTCTAGTATATTCTCCCCTAGAGGCTCCAGAAAGGAATGTAGCCCTGCCAACACCTTGACTGCTGCCTGGTGAGACCCATGTCAGACTTCTAGCCCATAGTACCGTAAGGTATTAAGTTTGTGTCGTTTCAAGCCACTAAATGTGTGGTAATTTGTAATAGCAGCAATAGAAACTAATACATAAGGAGAATGTATTATTGGTAAGTGTGAGGGGAACATATTAATATTAACCAGGTTTCCTGGTTCTTCATCCCTCGACTGTAGGCAGTCTCATTGCCAGTGGGATAGGTTCTGATCCTGGCGGTAAACTTATGGACTATTTATTGAGTATTTATTTATTGAGTAGAAGATTGAGTATTAAACTGCACTCCTGGGACACCTGGGTGGCTCAGTTGGTTAAGCGTCTGCCTTTGGCTCAGGTCATGATCCCAGGGTCCTGGGACTGAGTCCTGAGTTGGGCTCCCTGCTCAGCGGGAAACCTGCTTCTCCCTTTTAGGGAGAAGCTTCCTGCTCAGTGGGAAGTCTGCTTCTCTCTTTTTAAAGATTTTATTTATTTATTTGACACAGAGAGAGAGATAGTGAGCAAGAGAGAGAGAGCACAAGCAGAGGGAGCGGCAGGCAGAGGGAGAAGCAGGCTCCCCGCTGAGCAAGAAGCCCAAGGCGGGGCTCGATCCCAGGACCCTGAGACCATGACCTGAGCTGAAGGCAGACGCTTAACCGACTGAGCCACTCAGGTGCCCCAGTAAATAAATAAAATCTTAAAAAACAAAACAAAACAAAACAAAACGAGACAAAACTGCACTCCTGTTGTCTGCACCAGTGTTCCTGAAAACCCTTTCCCAGCTCCTGGCCTCCGCTTGCACAGGTGACTCGACCTCCTTCTGAACCCAGTGTCGTGTGATGTCTGCCCCCGCCTCGAGATCCATGATCTGCTGATCTGCTTTTCCTCCACCAATTAGCCCTACAAACTTGTGCCTGCCTAGACCCCACACTTGCTTCACCCTGATGTAACTTTTCTTCCCTCTGCTTCTTGCCTGCTTGCAATTTTTTTTTATGCCCGTGTGCCAGAGGGAAAAAAAATCTATCATGATGATGGCAATGCCTCCCCTCTTGTCCGCAGGAAGGCTGAATGCTTTGTGTACTCAGCTCTCTCCAGAGGGCTTGTGGAATTAAGCAGGGTGACTGGCAGTGAAGAAAATGAAAATGCTGAGAAAAGACCAAATTGCTCTCCCCACCACAGACTGAGGGTGATCCTTGAAAGAAAAGTTTATGAGAAGTTGAAGAGGCAGAAGAGATGGGTGAGCTGTAGGCTGTAGAGCTTCTGAGGAAGGAGGAACTCGATGCGTATTTAAAAGGAAGGTTTCCTGTATGCTGTGTACGGTATTATTGTCTTTGCCTCCCTAAGAGACACTCAGTAAATGCTGGCTCTGTGGGAGCTTGGATGCGGTAAGTGCTGAGGTTGGCCTTAAGGCAAGGGCGGGATGACCCCAAACAGCCCAAGTAGTTTCAGGTGGAAAGAGTGAGGCAAGGGAAGGAGGTGGTCTTCCCAGCGTCAGGCCTTTCATTCAGCGGGTGTATGCTCAGTCCTCAGGGATTCTTCAGAAAGCCTCCAGGAAGAAGCTACACCTCAGAGCAGTCCAGGAAAGAGAGACACAGAGGGCATTTACCTGCCTGCCCCCTCTTGTCTCCATTTCCTGTGGCCAAGGTTTCCCCCTACCGGGAGGTAACCCCCCTGAACTCCCAGGCGGTGTGGTCTGGCCCCTCTGAGACCCCCCCTCGGGAAATCAAGTTCACACCTTGCCCTATGGCCATTTCATTGCAGTCTGGAAGTGGGAAGTGACTCGCGTGGGTGGGGCACTGACTGACTGAAAGAATGAACAGGCAGTGGAGGAAGTCTGGCAAGGCTGAAAGCATTTGTCCCTGGAACTGAGAAAAGCTTTTATTTAAATCTTGCTCCAAATTGTGAATCGTTGTTTTGTTTGTTTGGTTGTTTTGTTTTGTTTTTTAATTTTTTTTTAGAGAGAGAGAGAAAGGGAGAGAAAGAATCATAAGCAGGCTCCATGCCCAGCACAGAGCCTGACTCGGGGTTCCATCTCGTGACCTTGAGGTCACGACCTGAGCCGAAATCAAGTCGGACACTTAACCGACTGAGTTACCCAGGCGCCCCAATGAATTGTATTTTTAAGTGCAAAGCTAATAAATGTATGAACTGATGTGTTTTCATAAAGACATACAAAAAACTACTGGGGAAACATTCTCTAATGCTAATTGATAATACCCCAGAAAACTTATCTTTAGAAATCCAGATAATGGGGCACCTGGGTAGCCCAGTTGGTTAAGCATCCAACTCTTGGTTTCAGCTCAGGTCTGATCTCAGGGTTGTGGGATCAAGCCTTGCGTTGGGCTCCACGCTGAGCAAGGAGTCTGCTTGGGTTTCTCTCTCTCCCTCTGCCCCTCCCCTCCCCCTCTCAAATAAATAAATCTTAAAAAAAAAAAGAGAGAGAATTCCAGATTGTAACCATAGCACCATAGTCCTACCTGGTGGAAACTACTATCATTTTGGTTTAAAAAAAAATCAAGGGGTGCCTGGGTGGCTCAGTTGGTCAGCTGCCTTCGGCTCAGGTCATGATCCTGGGGTCCTGGGATGGGGCCCGCATCGGGCTCCCTGCTGCTTCTCCCTTTCCCTCTGCCTGCTGCTCTGCCTACTTGTGCTCTCTATCTCTCTGTCAAATAAAAAATCTTTAAAAAAAAATAAATAAAAATTAAAAAAATAAAAAATCAAGTTGTTTAATTACTCAAGTAATACATATAATATTTTTACTAGTAAAAAAAAAAAAATTTTAAGCAAAAATCACCCTTCCAAGTGAAGGCAGTTGCTTTAGGCTTTTCTCTGCTCTTTTCTTAACTCAGCCCTGAACTGAAAAAGGACATGATTGAATTGGCAAATTTGGGGAAAATAAAGTGGGCATGCCCAGTTTGTTCACATCCACTCTCCTCCTTGGAATGGAGCGAGCACGAGGTCCGCTCTAGGGGCAGCCTGACGCCCCCACCCACCGGGAGGCAAGTCTGCTTTGGACTAGAACTGTTGGCTCTCTCTCCAGCTTGGTGTTGGGAAGCTCTTTTGACTTAACCCAGCTTTATCAGAAACTAATACTTTGGCCTTCTTCGTCCACTCCTTTATCTTAATTCTTCATTTGTTTTGAACTCAGAAAAGGAGGCCGGGTGGTATTCATTGGGTTCTGCTTCAGTGTTCCCACACTTCGTACGTTGGCCAGAAAAAGGGTGTGTGAGAAATAAGGTGCACAATTAGGGAGAAACCAATGAATACCCGTGGAGTGACAGAGGCCCCTGGAGTGGCAAGGGCTTGGCCTTGACCCTGGGGTCTTGTTCTTTAGTGTGCGTGCAGGACATTTCGATCTTGGCAGTTTGTGTAGGCTTCTATTGAGCCAGGTAGGTTTTTATGGTGGTGCAGTTGGCTCTTAACAGTGGGGGCCTGGGAAAAAAGGCCTTGGAAAAGCCACTCAGAAGCTGGAAGAGGGCCTTGGCAAGGGCACAGGGGCCATAGAGAAGGACTTAGCAGGGGCCAGCAAGCTGAAGAGGCCTTAATAAGCAGTTCGAGCCGAGGCAAGGATTCAATTATATAAAGTCTTTTCATATACTGCCCTTTTAGATATTAAAGGAGGAGGAAAGTATTTGCTGTTTTTAAACTGTGGGGGCAGCTGGGTTCTCTTTGGACCACAGAGCACTAGTGAGAGACAAGTTTTCAGTGTGCTAGTACCAGGTCTGGGTGGGTAATGTGAACAAACAGCCCCAATTTTAATTCCTCTTTTATGTTGCTTTGAACTATCTTCAAGGGCAAAAGTGGATGGACTAAGTTTGCGTTTATGTGGCTCAAGAATCCCTCCTTCTACTTGTCCTCCAGGTTGCTAGACCCCGGTTATTTAAACATGATGGAAAAATCCTCCCCAGGTGATGGTTTTCAAAGGCCCAAGGAATTCCACAGAAAGGTGTGGTGGAAAAAGCCCCTGCAGCACAGGAATAAAAATGCTTCCTGGTTATCGTGGGAGCTCTGTTCCCAGACGGAATGCACCTTCACTGCAGCGTATGGTGCAGGCACCGAAAGGTCAAAAGGGCCATGGAAATGAACAGGTTTTGACTATCTGGGTGGGAAAGAACCGCTCCGCAAATAAGGTCTAATGACTGAAGGGTTTGCCACTGCACATTTCTGCTTCCCGGTTGTGGTAAATGCAAGGCACCATTGTGCAGAAATTAACCTGTAGCTAGTAAATTTCTCCTAACTGGTTTTAATTCACAGTGCAGGGATTCTGGACTCTTGGTCTCAATCAATTGGCTTTTGGTGAGGCTGCTGTCTCTGCAACAGTCTTTGGCAACCCCAAATACTGGTTCTGGGTATTTTGCTTGAGATACCTGCTAAAAAAAAAACGGCTTTTCTGGCTATGGTATGGGTACAGCTGGTGCTATGATCATTTTGCATCTTCTACTAAATCTGTAGACTCTAGGAAAAAGCACATTACAGACTTACTGGTGTAACTGTTGTTTTCTAATTTGGAGGCCCTGTAGGAGCTGCCCTCATTCCAGTGAGATCCAGCTTAAGCTGTAGTTGCTAAAGATCCCTGACTCAACCCAGACATTTGAAATCCCCTCCAGCTGAGACAAAGCAGAATAAAAAGTTGGGAGAGATGAATTTTGGACTTTGATTTCTTTGATTTTTAACACACAAAACAAGATAGTTTTATTCTGAACCGTACGTTCTTTGAACTTTCATGTCTCATGATTTGGATTTCATTCCTGGGACCTTAGTTTCTACCTAGACGTTTGATCAAGGGAAGAGGTTTATGTTAAAAAAAAAATTCCCCCCTCAACATTATTGGCATTTTGTTATTGAGGTTTTGTTGTGCATATTAATATTGGAATAGTGTAGTTTTGTCATTTAATCTCCATCCTGAACCTCTGATATGCTCTGCTGACAACATGGATAGGCATGATAAAAATGGGTGGAAGAAAAAGGAAAATTTCAGCCTTGGATACAAAATGGCATTGAACTATTTAATTAATGCATTCTAGGGAACTATTTTGGAACCTTTTGTGAGTGAAATCTCTTTCCCATCACTGTTCCTGGGAGGAGACAAAGTTGGTCGATATAAGAGGGAAGGGTAGTCTCGTTGAAGATGGGGCAGGACTGTTCTGATAGCCTGCTGGGATCCTCTCTTAAGGATGTCAGATACACCTCTGGTTGACAGAGATTTAATGTCTACACCAGTGGTTTAAGAGAACAAAAATTGAGGGAATATTAGTGGGGGAATAATTCTTTTTTTTAAAAAAGATTTTATTTATTTATCTGACAGAGAGGAAGAGAGAGCACAAGTAGGGGGAGCCGTGGATGGAAACGGAGAAGCAGACTACCCAGAGCAGGGAGCTTGATGCGGGACTCAATCCCAGGACCCTGGGATCTTGACCTGAGCTGAAGACAGATGCTTAACCGACTGAGCCACCCAGGTGCTCCAGTGGGGGAATAGTTCTTAACCAACTTTTGATATTACCTTCTGTCAAAGGCTGAGTGGTTCCCCAAACATGTCCACGTCCTAATCCCTGGAACCTGTGAATATGTTACCTTATATCAAGGACTTCACAAATGTAAGTTAAGATCCTGAGGTGGGAAGGTTATCCTGGATTATCTGGTTGGCCTGATGTGACCACAAGGGTCCTTATAAGAGGGACACAGGAGGAGTAAGAGTCAGAGAGGAAGGTGATGTGATGACAAGACCAGAGATGGGAATGATGAGCTTTGGCAACGGAGGAAGGAGACACAAGCCAAAAACTCAGGCAGCCATAAGTGACAAACAAACAAGAACGATCAAGGACAACAAAAAACCTGCCAGCACCTTGACTTTACCTCAGTGAAATGGATTTTGGATTTCTGACCTCCAGAACTACTAGAGAATAAACTCATGTTGTTTTAAGTCACCAGGTTGTAATTTGTTTCCGTGGAAACAGGAAATGGATGCACCTTCCATACGTGAAGGAACTTGACTTAGGAGATCTCTTGTGTTCTTGGAGAGGGTGATGTAATCTGGTGGGTAAATTCTGGAATAATAAACTGAGCACGATTGGCTTGGTTTCATTCTTCCTCTCTGGGAGCCAGTCAGCCCAACAAAGTACCAGCTCTCCCTCTTGCAGGGCAGGGCTACCCCAGGTGCACTTGGGGCTGTTGGGTTTGGCTGGTTAAGTCTGGATAATTCTGTGGTTCAGTATGAGTAAGCTCATTTGCCTTTCATGCTAAGCTACATTCTCCAGTGGCTTTTTACTAGAAAAGGTGATATTTTGGTTCCTATCGACCACTTCTTTGATTATTTCTCTCTTGTGGATAATTCAAGCATGGTAAAAGGGTAAGCTTGAAGATAATGGATTGAACAAAAATGACGCAACCTTCTCTTCTAGCTCCAAATTCCTATAAGGAATGGAAAAGGTAGATGAAGAAAATCACAACTGCATGGAAAACAAGAGGGGAAACTTTCCAGGGACCAGCAATTATGACAAAAATACCTGCATGACATAAGACCAGGTGAAGAAGATCTACCATAGCTAAAACTAGAACAGTGGTTTTTTTGCTGCAAAATATAGGAAAGACACCCTGAATGCTCATTGTCCCAAAGTGATAGATGCGAGGAGCAGGAAAATGTTCAAAGTTCAAATAAATTGACCAAGTCAGGTACCACAGCAGGAATATCTAGATGGTTTGATCCCTCCTCACCACCCCTTCAGCCAGATGATAGTAATGGCGGCGCTATCTCCCATGGGAAGAAAAATGGCGAGGAGGGTGACAGTAAGAAAGATAAGGCAGGGCCCCACCTTCAGGGTCTGGCGATATCTGGGAAGAATGAGGAGCACTTGCACCAGAACACTAGCCACCAAGGTATAACCAGTGGTGCCTTCTATCCTTCCTCAAAACAGGCTATGTAGGTCTAACAGGGAATGTCTTCTATAGAGATGAGCGAAAAATGAAGAATGTCAAACTTGAAAGAAGGCCATCGTGAAAGAGAGAGAGGATAGGCAACAGATGGTCACACTTCCATCTGAGAAAATGGAGTTAGTAGAACAAGAGGATTAGGGCTTTACAATAAGTTATGATTTGTGCTGTGAAAGAAATGTGAAGACTTAATACACACAAGTATTAATAAGCTAGAGATTATGGAATCTGATTTTGAAATAATAAAAGGGCTAAATGAAGTTTGCTGAAAAACAAGTTAATGAACTAGAAAACAGAGCTATAAAATTCTCACTATAATCAAGATAGGTGAACGATCCAGAATTCTAATTTTTATCTACAGTCCTTCGAGCCGGAATTCTAATTTTTATCTAATAAGTGTTTCAGGGGCACCTGGGTGGAAAACAACAGATCAAAAGAAGTAACTATAGAAGATTTGAATCAGACAATTAAAATCTTAAACATAGGGACGCCTGGGTGGCTCAGTCGTTAAGCGTCTGCCTTCGGCTCAGGTCATGATCCCAGGGTCCTGGGATCGAGTCCCGCATCGGGCTCCTTGCTCAGTGAGGAGCCTGCTTCTCCCTCTCCCTCTGCTGCTCCCCCTGCTTGTACTCTCTCTCTCTCTCTGACAAATAAATAAATAAAAATCTTAAAAAAAAAAAATCTTGAACATAATGAAACATACATATCCCATATATGTTGGGTATATATATTCTACAGGTAGAGAAATAGCATTTTCTTCAATTCACATAAAACACGTACAAGAATTGAGCATGTAATAGGCCAGTTTCCCAGCCTGTGTACTATGTGGGTCCTTTATACCAGGGCCAGAGGTTTGGGGATTGTAGCCTGACTCCTACCAGCATCCTAGTCTGGGGCTCTAAATTCCTTTTGCCCCCAGGAGACATGCAAATATCATTTTCTATATGTAACATGACACCAAAAGATTTGGGAAGTAGATGCTTGACCATAAAGAAAAGCTCAATAAATTTCAGGCTGCATGCAATGATTACAATATAATAAAATTAGAAACAGGATAAAAAGAACCATCTTCAAATCTATATACTTAAAAAATTAAGAATGAAAAGAGACATTTAAATAACTCTTGTATTAAAGGGAAAGTCCAAATAGAAGTAACAAATTATTTAGAATGGAACAAAAAAGAACATTATATATTAAGACCCATGGGATGGGGCCAAAGAAGGAAATCTGTAGTTTAATTTATCTATTTTAAATTAATTTATTTATTTTAAGTAATCTCTCCACCCAGTGTGAGGCTCAAACTCATGACCCCTAGATCAAGAGTCACATGCTCCACCACCAACTGAACCAGCCAAGTGCCCTGGAAATCTGTAGTTTTAAATACACTTTTTGGAAAATAAGAAAGACAGAAAATAAGTGCCTAGGCTTTTAACCCAATGAGCTAGATGTGTAACAAATCCAAAGAAAAGAAAAGAAAGGAAATAATAAAGATAAAATGGGAAACTAGGGAACATACATCTTACCTTTTTTTTAAGACTTTTTTTTTTTAAGTAATTTCTACACCCAACCTGGGACTTGAATTTACAGCCCCAACTTCAAGTCACATGCTCCACCAACTGAGCCAGCCAGCGGCCTCCATGTTACATTTCTATTTGTTAACTCTGGCAACCTTAAAATTAATGAAAATAGAAAATGAAGGTAGGTTTTTTTGGGGGGAAAACAAGCAATGAGATAAATTTTAGAAAGTTTAATAAAAAAAGAGAAGATAAACTTAACTTTGGGATAGAAAGATGCATACTATAGATATAGAGGAGATTTTCAGAGTTATTAGAGAATACCATGTGTAATTTATGCCAATATATTTAATGAAATGGACAATTATTGCAGATAACCTAAATGTCAAAAATTGGATCCACAATAAGAAAAAAATCTGAATATACCAATAACCACAAAAGAAATTGAAATCGTTGTCGAAGGAATACCCACTGAAAAGGTCCATGGTCCAAGCATGGTCTGTGTTTTACAATGAATTCTCCCAAGCAGTCCAAGAATAGATAATTCCGATCCTATCCAAGCCTTTTCAGAGCACAGAATCAAATGGAAAACTATGTGATTCATTTTATAATCCTGACGACAAGGACAACACAAGGGAAGAAACAGACCCAGTCCCATATAGGAGCACAGAATAATCAATCAGTCACTCAACAAGCAAATCTAATTTAGATGTGTTCTGAAAGAATAATGCACCATGACTAATTAAAATTTACCTTAGAGGTGCGCCTGGGTGGCTCAGTCGTTAAGCGTCTGCCTTCAGCTCAGGTCATGATCCCAGGGTCCCAGGATCGAGCCCTGCGTCGGGCTCCCTGCTCAGCAGGAAGCCTGCTTCTCCCTCTCCCACTCCCCCTGCTGATGTTCCCTCTCTCACTGTCTCTGTCAAATAAATAAATAAAATCTTAAAAAATATATATATAAAATAAAATTTACCTTAGAATGTAAGAATAATCTAAATTATTGTTGTTAACTAATTTACTGCATTAACAGATTCATTTAACAAGTGTTTAATGAGCTCCTATTACCTACCAGGCACTGTACTGGGAACTGGGAAAACAACAGTAAACCAACAGCTTTAAAAAAATTGTTTAAGTCAACTTAACCCGAAACCCTATCATAAGAATCAGAATTCAGTAAATCTTTCATTTGAGTAAAAATGCAATCACTTAAGTAATAGTAATTTCCTAAACTAAAAATGAGCAACAATTCAAAATTAATTTTGAACAGAGATTTTTTTTTAAAGTCTTTAGTTCAGGGGCACCTAGGTGGCTCAGTTGGTTAAGCATCTGACTCTTGATTTTGGCTCAGGTCATGATCTCAAGGTCATGAGATTGAGCCCTGCGTTGGGCTCCACACTGGGCATGGAGCCTGCTTGAGATTCTCTCTCCCTCTCCCTCTGCCCCTCTGCCCCGTCTCTCTCTTAAAAAAATAAATAAATAGAAATAAAAATAAAAAGTTCAGTTGTAGGTGTGATTGAAAGCTGAATCAACTCTGAAGAGAACCCACTACGTCAGGATATAGGGATGGTGGAGTGAAGTAGTACACAAGAGAATAAAAGGAGGCAAACATTTTGGTGAATAGGTATTTCTCATTGCTTCTGAAGGATGTGGTAGGCTAGGGAGAAAGGATTGGTGGAAAGGATTCTGGGGTGGTCCATACTTGCTTTCTGCTTTCTGGAGCTGCAGGAGGAAGAAGAGGTCCCCCTGGACACACTGGCAACAGAGTGCTGTGAATTAGAGAATGAAGCATGTGATAGTTAATTCTATTTGTCAGTTTGCTAGGCTGTGGTGCCCAGTTGTTTAGTCAAACATCAGTCTAGATGTTGCTATGAAGGTTGTTTTTATTTTTAAAAAAGATTTTATTTATTTATTTGAGAGAGAGGGAGAGAGCACAAGCAGGGAGAATGGCAGAGGGAGAGGGAGAAGCAAGCTCCCCACTGAGCAGGGAGCCAGATGTGGGGCTCGATCCCAGGACCCTGGGATCATGACCTGAGCTGAAGGCAGATACTTAAGTGACTGAGCCACCCAGGTGCCCTGAAGGTCGTTTTCTTAGATGTGATTTACATTTATATCAATAGACTCTGAGTGAAGCAGATTACTCTCCATCATGAGGGTGGGCCTCGTCCAATCAGTGGAAGGCCCTAAAAGCAAAGACTGAGGTTTTTTACAGAGGCAAATCTGCCTCCAGATTGCACTGTCTACTCCTGCCTGACTTTCCAGCCTGCCAATTTCATACTCAAAATTGCAACATCAACTTTTCCCTGAATTTCTTGCCTGCCAGCCTGCTCCACAAAGTTCAGACTTGCCTGTCCCACAATTGTGTGAGCCAATTCTTTCAAATCAATCTTTCTCTCTGTGTATATCCTATTGGTTCTGTTTCTCTGGAGAACCCTACCACAGGGCAGAAGAACAAAGTCTGTGAGCAAAGGAGAGACTGACTGGAGAGGCACGAAAAGATCGGCTCTCAGATGAAGCTGACCCCGTGGTGAAGAACCATATTGGAGAAGACTCTGTGCCAGATGGAAAAGTCTGAGTGATTGCAGGGAGTTTGATTTATGTTTTGGTATTTTTATCCTCCTTGTGATGCCAGCAACCTATTTCCCAGATTTCTTTTTATCAGTTCTTTTCCATCAAATCTGCTTCACCACAAAATCCAGAACTGGACCCGTGTGGCTCTTCATAAGAAGCCTCCAGATTTGCTGCTCCCCATGACTCTTTGCAAAGGCTGACATCTTGTAAGGATAACTCCACACCATCTGAATTTCTTTCTTTTTTTTTAAAAGTTCCTTCCATCTTATTCTTTTTTTTTTTTTTTTAAAGATTTTATTTATTTGACAGAGAGAGACACAGCAAGAGAGGGAACACAAGCAGGGGGGGTGGGAGAGGGAGAAGCAGGCTTCTCACGGAGCAGGGAGCCCGATGCGGGGCTTGATCCCGGAACCCTGGGACCACGACCTGAGCTGAAGGCAGTCGCTTAACGACTGAGCCACCCAGGCGCCCCTCTTCTTTTATTTTTAAAGATTTTTTTTTTTTAAGATTTTATTTATTTATTTGACACAGAGAGAGACAGCGAGAGAGGGAACACAAGCAGGGGTAGTGGGAAAGGGAGAAGCAGGCTTCCCGCCGAGCAGGGAGCCTGACGCGGGGCTCGATCCCAGGACTCTATGATCACGACCAGAGCCGAAGGCAGACGCTTAACGACTGAGCCAACCAGGCGCCCCTGAATTTCTGAATATGGCTAATCTCTTCAATAATTTTACATTTTCCTCCAATTAGTTTGTTAAGTTGTAGAGTGAGCTTCCCTCCTCCCTCTACAATTGCTTTCTGTTTCATTTTTCGGTATTTGTTTTTAACTGTAAAATACACCTACAGTTTACCATTTGAATCATTTTTAAGTGTGCAGTGCAGTGGCTTCAGCTGAAGGTTGGGGGGTGTTCTGGGAAGGGGTGAGGCGTCGCTGTGGTTCAGTGGGCCAACTTTGCATTGCTCTGCAACCATCACCATCATCCATTTCCAGAACTTTTGCATCATCCCAAATGGAAACTCTGCCTCCGTGAGGCAAAAACTCCCTATTTCCCTCTCCTCCCAACCCCTGGTAACCACTATTCTACTTTCTTTTTCTATAAATTTGCCTAGTCTACCTACCTTATATAAGTGGAATAATGCACTATTTGTCCTTTTTTTAAAGTTTATTTTTTAAGCAATCTCTACACTCAACTTGGGGCTTGAACTCACAACCCTGAGATCAAGAGTCACTCACTCTTCTGACTGAGCCAGCCAGGCGTCCCCAATACTTGTCCTTTCTCCAGTTGCTTTTTTTTTAATTTAATTTAATTTTATATTATGTTGTTAGTCACCATACAATACCTCATTAGTTTTTGATGAGTGTTCCATGATTCATTGTTTGTGTATAACACCCAGTGCTCCATGCAGTACGTGCCCTCTTTAATACCCATCCCCCTCCCCCCCTCCCCTCTAGAACCCTCAGTTTGTTTC
Source organism: Neomonachus schauinslandi (assembly GCF_002201575.2). Taxonomy (NCBI): domain Eukaryota; kingdom Metazoa; phylum Chordata; class Mammalia; order Carnivora; family Phocidae; genus Neomonachus; species Neomonachus schauinslandi. The sequence continues at coordinate 91,783,370 of NC_058407.1, read as the reverse complement.
TCAGAGTCCATAGTCTCTCATGGTTCGTCTTTCCCTCCGATGTCCCCCCCCTTCATTTTTCCCTTCCTTCTCCTAATGTCCTCCATGCTATTCCTTATGTCCCACAAATAAGTGAAACCATATGATAATTGACTTTCTCTGCTTGACTTATTTCACTTAACATAATCTCCTCCAGTCCCATCCATGTTGATGTAAAAGTTGGGTATCCATCCTTTCTGATGGCTGAGTAATATTCCATGTATATATGGATCACATCTTCTTTATCCATTCATCTGTTGAAGAGCATCTCGGCTCTTTCCACAGTTTGGCTATTGTGGACATTGCTGCTATGAACATTGGGGTGCATATTCTACAGTTGCTTTTTAGCTGAGTAAAAACTTCTCCCAAGCAAGAACACTATGAAATCTTCCAATAATTGTTGCCCACACCATCATCTCCAAAAAAACTCAGAGACTAGAACTGAGGCTCATGTTTTCAGACAACGAGACCACAGCTGGAAGCTTCTCCAGGGGAAGCCTGAAGCTCAGTTCTGAGGCAGTCTGTAGCCCCTTTGTGGAGCACACATTCACCACAAACCAGCTTGTGGTGGGTTTTGGCCCACTGAACCACAGCAGATGCCTCACCCCTTCCCAGAACACCCCACAACCTTCAGCTGAAGCCAAACCTGCATTGACATCAGTGAAGGGAGCAGGCCCAGGGCTTCGGGAGGGATGCTGAAGAACTCATTCTACATTCCCTCTTCTCATCCACACTTTTTTTTTAAAAAGATTATTTATTTATTTATTTGAGAGAGAGAGAGAGCATGAGAGGGGGGAGGGTCAGAGGGAGAAGCAGACTCCCTGCCGAGCAGGGAGCCCGATGTGGGACTCGATCCTGGGACTCCAGGATCCTGACCTGAGCTGAAGGCAGTCGCTTAACCAACTGAGCCACCCAGGCGCCCTAAGCCTTGTAAGCTTAAACCTAGAACATGATAGCAGACATCCTGAGGTCTGGGCCCCAAATAGAATTTGTGTAGAATGTGGATGTCCTCTGCAACTTACCATCAGCATGTTCTTTGGATTTTATTCTTAATCATGTGCTTAATCTAATGCACTTAGAGACTACTGGAACTTTTTCTGGTCAGATTAGTTCAAACAGTCAGAAATTGTTCTCTTTCCTTAAAATAAAGCTGATTGAGGGATTACATTGTCTGAATAGCTGTAGGATTCTGAAACTCCTTTATAAAGACTTACTTTATTTTTAGGTTTAAAAATATCTATGATTTCTTTTGGATTAATGGTCTAAACAGGCATGTTTTACTAGGGCCTTACTTTTTTATTTATCGTCGCTATAGCTTGTTTGTTGCTCATTGTACGTATGTTCCAGGGAGAGGAAGTTGTTGACTCTCTGCCCAGGAGGGAGAGAAAATAGTTATCAAATTCAAAATAAGTATGCCTTATATTCCAGCAATTCCACTCTTAGAAATCTCTCCTACGAAATACTCACCTGGAATGTACATAAACATACACGTGACCACACCCAAGAATATTCACTGTACCATTGTTTGTAATAAGCAATTCAATTGAAAATATGATAAATGTCCACCAATAAAGGAATGGGTAAATAAATCATGACCCACTCATAAATTGAGTGACAGCTACATGTATCACCTTGGACAAAAATATCTGTATACAAGAGGGTCCTGGGAGGAAAAAGAACTCACCCCAGATGGTTCAAATAAAGAGATTTTTTTTCAAAGACTTTATTTGCTTATTTATTTGAGAGAGAGAGAGAGAGGCAGAGGAGAGGCAGACTCCCTGCTGAGCAGGGAGCTCAATGTGGGGCTTGAACCCAGGACCCTGGGATCATGACCTGAGCTGAAGGCAGATGCTTAACCAACTAAGCCAACCAAGCACCCCTCAAAGGAAGAGATTTTAAGGAAGGGTTTATTTATGGATGTTGAGCAGTGTTAGGCAAATAAGAAGAGATGGGGAAGTATCTACAGACTAGCAATAGTGGAAAGCTATTACCATCCCTAGGGCTTAAGGTACAAGGGAGTGGACATAACAGGAGCCCAGTGACATGTGAAACAATAGAGGCAGGGCCAGAAGTGGAACTGTAGCCAAAGAGGGATAAATCTACTGCAAAAGGCAGAGCTGCGGCGGGTGAAAGCAGGGAAGGAACACTCTGACTTCCTCCCTCCTATGCTCTGATCTCCTGCTGGTCCCTCCCATTGGCTGGACCCAATCAGAAGCATCTGGCAAGGGAGCCTGAGTGAAACCATCCATAGGGGTCAGCCTGCTGGGACACGGAGCAGGGCAGAGAGAAAGGCCAAAAAATGACCTATGGGGATAGGGAAATGACTAGCACAATGTTTATATTATATTTTTTAAGTGGAAAAAAAGTTGCATAGCAATATATACAACAATATGCTATTTTTGTAAAAGAAAATCCCAACACATATTTGTATAAACATTAGGTAAGAACACGTAGCAAACTATGAACCTCAGTGTTACTTCTAGAGCATGAAAACAGATGGAGAGGGAAAACCTAGCTTTCTACATTTTTATATTATATAAACATGTTACAAAAAGTACTTCTTTGGTGGTTAGGGAAATCAAGATAAACTATATTTTCCATGAAAAGAGAGCATTTTTACACCTAATGTGAAGACAAAGTAGGAGAACCCCTAATGATTAATAAATATTTGATTCACTCATGGGCACTGCAGAGAGAAACACCCCCCAAATCCATGTTAATTATATTATTATTATTTTTAAAGATTTTATTTATTTACTTGAGAGAGAGAGTGAGAGAGAGAGAGAGAGAGAACACAAGCGGTGGGGCGGGGGAGGGGCAGAGGCAGAGGGAGAAGCAGACTCCCCGATGAGCAGGGAGCTCCATGAGGGGTTCCATCCTGAGACTCCAGGATCATGACCCGAGCAGAAGGCAGACGCTTAACTGATTGAGCTACACAGGTGCCCCTATTATTATTATTTTTTAAACAGTTATTTATTTATTTTTAGCAAGAGAGGAGGGGGGAGGGGCAGAGGGAGAGAGAGAATCTCCAGCAGACTCCCTGCTGAGTACAAAGCCTGATGAGGGGCTCAATCTCACCACCCTGAAATCACCACCTGAGCAGAAACCAAGAGTCAGCTGCTCAACCGACTGAGCCACGCAGGTGCCCTACATGTTAATTATTTTAATGTTCAAGTCAAAAAGTAGATTTTGGGGGCACCTGGGTGGCTCAGTCATTAAGCGTCTGCCTTTGGCTCAGGTCATGGTCCCAGGGTCCTGGGATCGAGCCCCACATCGGGCTCCGGGCTCGGCGGGGAGCCTGCTTCTCCCTCTCCCACTCCCCCTGCTTGTGTTCCCTCTCTAGCTGTCTCTCTCTGTCAAGTAAATAAATAAAATCTTTAAAAAAAAAAAAGTAGATTTTGTATGCTGTAGTGTTGGTTAGGGTTCTCTGTTGCAAAGATGAGAACTCAAATCAAGATCACTCAAGGAATAAAAGGGAAGTTAAAGAAAACTAAGGATATACAGATGGCTCTGGAACATAGTGATGGAGAGAAAGAAAAAGTGAGACTCCTTCTGTTTGCCTCCAGGTTCTTGTCTCTCTATTGTTCCCAGCAAACACACCTTCTCTGTTCTTTGGGGCACATAATAGGCAAAATATAGCTGCCTCACAGATCTGGACTTCCATACTTCAGTTGCAGTCACTGAGAAGATTAACTCAACTCTCTTTAGGTTCATATTCTGAACTCCCAGGAGAAAGAAACAGATTGGCCAAGTTTGGTTCAGCTGGCCACCTCTGGTCCAGTTGGCTATGGTCAATGGAGCAGGGTCATGCAATGTAGTACCAACACAGATCCTGGAATCCTCTGGAAGGAGATGAAGAGATATTGTTAGACCAAGGGTAAGGGATATGTTCCTAAGCTACCTACTACAGTTGCAGATAAGGCAGAGAATGTTATAAATTGGTGAATGAAAAATCACTTTTGGATTGTTCCATAGCTGAAAAGTAAAAAAGATATTCTGAGGGAGCCAGTACTCAAGCCTGGTGTTCTCACTCTACATGCAGAGCGGTTACCTTATAGAATATGTTTTCCCTCTTTTTCGAAGGTAATTTAATTTTTTTTAGCATAGAAAGTAAAATACGTTTTAGGAAAGTATAAAAAGGAAAAATACTTTTTAAAGTGCTAAATTTTAGGAAAGGTGGATTAAAAAGTTATTTTCTCACCTATTCAAAAGCAAATAGAGTTGAAACCCTACTATAGAAACCATTAATTTTTTTAAAGCAAATAACCAGAACAATAACAATCAACGTTCAGTGTATTGGAAGATACATCCCTGCTTCACTATAATGTTTAATGTGAAATGACTAAATTCTTCTATAAAAAATAGGCTTTGAGCAAAGTCAAAAAAGAAAACCAATATCCAACATTCTCTTGCCAATAAGAGACACGCTAAAAATTAAACTCTTCAAGGAGTCTAAAAGTTTTTCTTTTAGATCTTAAGGGGGAGCTTAAGATTTATTACGCCTCCATACATACAGAGCCAGCAGCTGTCCTAATCCAGGTTGCAATGATTATTGTATATGTGTGAGAACTTGAGAGGTAATGACTAAGCTTGGGAAAGGGAGAGACAAAGGTAATAGTTTCCTGGTGTCCTGTCCTGGGAGATAAGAGAATCTTTATGGCTACTAGTGGGGTGTGGACCCAGCTGCAGTCTTTCTGGCACCAGAGGAAAAGGCATGTGGTAAAGAAGATATGCTGTAATGGAGCCCGTGGGGCAAATGCTTCTATGTTAATGAGGTAATGTATTTTTCACCCACGTGGTCCCAGGTGTGCTGTGCAGGTGTGCACACCTGTGGAGGAGGAAGTGGGACAAAATTAAACTGGCTTCAGTTGATCACGTTAGGGAGACTGGGGCAACTGAAGAGCTCTCAGTGTCAGATTTGTCCAGAAGAATAAGTAAGATTATATTTTTTTCCAGAGGAAGGCAATGATGATAGGTTCTCACTTTAAAAATAAAAATCCTATTTTGAAGCAGTGATTTTCAAAATTATATTATATTGAATCAAAACCAGAAATTGGTCAGTGAAACAGAATAGTACTCCTAGAAATAGTTGTGGACAATAGTCACAAATCAATATAAGACAAATTAGCCCATTTATAGAACACATTTATAGGAAAGCATACCATCGTTTTTATAAAAGTGATCAAAATAATTATATCGATCTGGAGAAGAATTAGCTTAACTTCCATCATGCACTATTATAAACTCCAGGTAGGTCAAAATAGATGAAAAAATTTATGGTAGATGCTTTCTTTTTCTTATTTCTTTTTTTCCTTAGGCATCGGTTTCCCTCTTCCCTAACACCCCACCATAATTTCCTACTGTAAAATTTCTTCTCCCTGACTATAGGTAGCATTAGTGGGAGGGTAAAGTTCTGTTACTATCTTGCATTTGGAAGCTGAAATGATTCACTCTCTCTCTCTCTACCCAGTACAGACAGGGGATGGGCACTTGACCTAAGCTCAGCCAACCCAGTGGTCACTCCTAGAATTTTGATGTGGAAGCTGATGCCAGGACATGAAAGAAAAATGGTTGGTCAGTGGCATCCAAACAGGCCATTCCAGCTATAAAACACCTGTTATTCTTCCAGCTTTGGTTTGGCAGAGCTCCTTGCTTCATTCTCAAGCATGTTCCTGCAGACTCATACCAATAGTTTCCAATAGTTTGATTATACCAGCTGGAGTGAGATTCTTTCTATATTCTTATGGAGACTGCAATTCCAAAGAAATAACTGAGGAGGAAGAGAGTGTATGCGATGGTTCATCTTGGAATATGTATCTCCTCCACAAGAAAAGCATTCTGGTAGATGGTCTGATGGTTTGCATTTCTTCCTCTTGCCTCCCCCTATGGCAGGAGTATACTTCTTTATCCCATCTTTGCTGGCCACTTGACTTGACTGACCAATAGAATGTCAGTGGATATGTACCATGTTGTTTCAAAATATGTATTTTCTTTTATCTATTCCATTCTGTCTTGCCAATACTGTCCAAATCCATGATAATCTCATTCATTCACTTTAACAGCCTTCTAACTCACCTCTGGCCTTTTAGCTGTGTACCTCTGGAAACCATCCTTCATACAACTGTCGGTGATGTCAAATCTAACCCTGTAAAGCCACAGATTAAAGCCTGCAATGGCTCCCGGTCCCCCACATGGCATTTGAGAGCCATCATGATTTACCTCTACGTACCCTCTCAGCCTCATCCCTGGACATGCCCAGCTTCCCGCTTTCTGCTTAGCAATGTGAAACTGCCTGAAGCCTCCTGGAAACTCCTCCGTGCCTTTGTCCATTCTGTTCCCTTCTTCTGTCCTCCTCTGTCTCCTAATTTTGTCCAAATAACATCTGTTCAACTCTCAAGTCCACATCAGTGCTTCCAGAAAGCCTTCGCTGGTACTTCCTAGGCGTGCACTTTCCCTGTGCTTTCTTAGTGCACATACGTCTGCCACTCTCCACATTGACTTGAAATGATTTGTTCTGTATCTTTCTCTCTAATAAGTTGCCATTTCCTGGAGGGCAGGAATGGTAGCTTATTCAGCTTGTTCTCTTCAAGATCTAGCATGATGTCTAACACACAGTAGGTATTCAATACACATTCACTGAGCTGAAATAAACCAAGCAAATTAACCATTAATCTAAGAAAACCAAGTTGTCTTAAATCCTGCAGCTGGGATTCCTAAAAGCTAGTGGCATTATAAAGTGGTTCTTCTGGAAAGCAGGATAGCCACATAACAAAAACTATGAAAATGTTCTTCTTCCTGCACTTGGTATTTTCCCATTTGTGAATACTCCCCAAAGAAATAATCCAAATGGGTAAAATGTACGCAGATGTTCCCAGCAACTCTAGTTATAACAGTGAAAAAAAACCCTGGAAGCTATCCAAGTGTCTAATAGGGAAATGACTAAGCAAACAATGGGATTATTACATAGCTATTAAAAATGACAGAGGTGAGGACTGTGTCAACATAGAGAAGTGTGTATCTGCAGGAACGTTAAGTGGGAAAAAGAACACAGACCAGTGTTTAAACAATAGTGGTTAATGAGGAGTGTGTACATTAACAAAGATCAGAGGCCAGTTTGGAAAAATGAAGATCGCTGGAGTTTCGCTGGGTCTTTTTGTTTCCTGTGCATTCCATGAGTTCATGACAATAATAGTTGAGATATCATTGCAACATAGATATCCTGAAAGTCCTCTGGAGTGTAAGTGCTCTAAGTAACCTACCAGCTTGTATATTCCAAGAGAGTTTCATGCTAAATTCTCATAAAATTAATATGAAAATAATGACATTTCTTTGAGAGAACAAAATACTTTAGTTTAATCCTTTTTTTAAAGATTTTTTTAAAATTTTTTTTTAAAGATTTTATTTATTTATTTGTGTGAGAGAGAATGAGAGAGAGCACATGAGAGGGGGGAGGGTCAGAGGGAGAAGCAGACTCCCTGCCGAGCAGGGAGCCTGATGCGGGACTCGATCCAGGGACTCCGGGATCATGACCTGAGCCGAAGGCAGTCGCTTAACCAACTGAGCCACCCAGGCGCCCTTTTTTTTTTTTTTTAAAGATTTTATTTATTTATTTGACAGAGAGAGACACAGCGAGAGAGGGAACACAAGCAGAGGGAGTGGGAGAGGGAGAAGCGGGCTTCCGGCTGAGCAGGGAGCCTGGTGCGGGGCTCGATCCCAGGACCCCAGGATCATGACCTGAACTGAAGGCAGTCGCTTAACCAACTGAGCCACCCCAGGCACCCCAATGTGATCGTTTTAACAAAGGTCCCAAAACTAATGGATTTTTAATAACTGTATAAACACCTAACTCACCAACTGCTGTCAGCTAGCCCTCCAGTTTCCGCTGCCGTGAAGTCAGAAACCCAGCAGTCAGAAAAGTGACAGCTTCAAGAGCAGAGGTGCACAACCCTGGCAGCAGATCAGAATCCCCTACATTTTCCCAGACCCCACTCTGGACCTCCTGATTTAGACTCTCCGGGACTGGAGTCTGGAGATGACTATGCTTGAAAGGGTCTCTTCCTATCTTCTTTCCTCCTCTTATTTCCTTATGGTTCCAGGACTCAGAATTCAAGCTAGTACTGTTTAGCTTCATCACAGATCTGAAATTTAACAGATCTGAAGGCTAATCTGAGGGTCAATCCACCATTTTCAATGTAGTCTCTCTGGGGCAGTGTGTTACGAGTACCCCAAACATAATTTAGAATAGAAGTTTGAGGATGCCGTCCACAGATTTTTGGGGGGGAAATGCCCACATAAAACTTTTGATCAAAATACTTTCAATTACTCTTCAAATTTCTTATTGCTTACATACATGAAAGTAAATGCTGATTTGAAATGCTGATTTGATATTCGTGTCCATTCCTTTTTATTTTTTAAAGATTATATTTATTTATTTGAGAGAGAGACAGCACACGTGCAAGAGAGAATGAGCACTGGGAGGGGCAGAGGGAGAAGCAGACTCCCCACTGAGCAGAGAGCCCGACATGGGGTTTGATCCCAGGACCCCGGGACCTTGACCTGAGCCAAAGGCAGATACTTAACTGACTGAGCCACCCAGGTGCCCCTCAAGTGTCCATTCTTATAAATAATTCAAAGTATTATGTTGACCATTCTCCTATACCTTCTATTTCTTCATTATAGGTCCGTACTACGATTACTGATGCTCCAGAGAGGATGATCCTCCTGTATCCCAGTAAAATTCCTCATCCAAGAGATAAAAATTTAATCATGGTCATCTAAACCCCAAACACACAAGAAAATATCTAGGGAAGTTGGGAACTGAAGAACAGGGTAGGGGGCGCCTGGGTGTCTCAGTTGGTTAAGCGTCTGCTTTCGGCTCAGGTCATGATCCCAGGGTCTTGAGATCGAGCCCCATGTCGGGCTCCCTGCTCAGTGGGGAGTCTGCTTCTCCCTCTCCCTCTGCCCCTCCTTTTGTTCATACTCTCGCTCTCTCTCTCAAATAAATAAAATCTTTAAAAAAAAAGAGAGGGGCGCCTGGGTGGCTCAGTCGTTAAGCGTCTGCCTTCGGCTCAGGTCATGATCCCAGGGTCCTGGGATCGAGCCCCGCATCGGGCTCCCTGCTCCGCGGGAAGCCTGCTTCTCCCTCTCCCACTCCCCCTGCTTGTGCTCTCTCTCTCGCTGTGTCTCTCTCTGTCAAATAAATAAATAAATAAAAATCTTTAAAAAAAAAAGAAAGAGAGAACAGGGTACAGTCCCACCTTGCCCCCTGCCCCAATTCACTCTGGCTCACATTCCATTTGGAGTGATTACGTCTACGGGCACAGAGGAAGATATGTTCCCACTTCTTACCTGAAAAGTGCAAGTAGATACTGAAGCCATCTTGACTAAGTTTATATTTATCCTTTGAGGAGCTGTAGCCAGAATATTTGGACATGGACCAAACTCAGAAAAATCAAGTTCCAAAGGACTATGGTTGTGAGTAGTAGCAAATGGTGTTGTGTTGATAAATACCAAGCATAGTTTTAAAGGTGGGGAATTTAATCGTGTTCCAGAAAGATATGGTTGTTAAGACTTTCTAGATGAACCAGAGAGGTGAGACAATAATTATTTAAGCGAAAAACCAACTTGCCCTTCCTTATTGAAAGGTGCAAGAATGAGAAGGATGATGTATTTGGGGCTTCCCGGCTGAGCTCCAGCTACCTATCTGAATGCCCCAGAAAGCAGCCACAATGCCAAACGTGTTTTTCCCTTTTGAATTATCCAGATAATTGCCCTTCAGCCCCATACTCTGCTAACCTGGGAATAGAATCCGTTCATATAACTATTGAATGGGCTACAATTGCCACTTCAAATGAAAACCCAGGAAGCCAAATCCCAGCTGCCGTTGAAAGTGTATAATTAGCTCCTTGTGCAGCCTGACCCCACTGATTTTTCTGACGCATTTGGCTTGCAGTGTGCCCTTTCTGAGACCTCCAGCATCTTCTCCACAGCTGGAGATGCCCGAAACTGCACGGAACACTTCCTGTGGGTGTGGCCTTACATTTTTAAGGCTCCCCGCTGAATGGATCGCGTTTCAACACGAAGCTTCACCACGCTTTTTAAAATTTGGGAGCGGACTATTGAGTAGCTACATCAGACATAAGAGGGTTCCCTCCTTTCTTTTTCTTTTTAAAAAATGATTTTGTAATGATGTCTTCTCAAGAAACAGTATAATTGGTCAGCCTGGGGTACGTTTTTTGTCCTCCCATACAAGGTCATTAGCTATTCTCAGGAGAGGAAAGGCAGGGTATGCCCCCTGGGAGAATGACACTTGTTTCAAGTTGGGGAAGAGCCTGTGGTTCTTTTCCTGCGTTTGGGGGAAAGCGAACACACAATGTTCATTTCCTAAATACGGGATGTGCAGTGTGGCTGGCAGGTCATTTTCCACCATGTCACATCCTTCTGGCTGAAGGCAGCAGGGGCTAGGACAGGAAATGGCAAATTCTCAGAATGAGACAAGGCTTTCCCAGGGCAGTCATTGGTTCTCTGGAACTATAAAAGATGCTCATCCAGAAACAGCCTCAGATTTTTCTTTCCTGGAGATAGCCAGAAGTGAATGGTAAGTGGGGGAGCCGAGAGGGATTCTGTCTAAAAGACAGCCATTGGAATTGTAGTACTGGGGTTATATTCTTGGTCCACTACATATTTTGTGTGACGTTTCCTCATTTTGCTAAGAGGTGTCTTTGCCTGGAAATTTATCACTGGTGGATGGGATAATGGGGGCATGCAAATAAAATTAAGACCGAGGAGTCAGGAGACCAAGATTCTAGACGGTTTTGTGAAGACTCAGCTGCATCTAGACTGTGTCTGTATTTCGATTTTCTCATCTTTCAGAGGAGAATAATGATTCTGCTCTGATATCTCACAGTATTGAAATGCTCTATTTCTGTGGCTTATTTGCCACTTTCAAGAAGTTCCTGATAATGAGAAGTACAATGGATATGAAGGTGGGACTCTGGCAATTAGGAAGGATGTACCTTTAACCCAGACGCACAGTTCTCTTTCTTAATCATCTTCAATTGACTTCAATTCAACTTGGTACAAGGTAGCCCTCAGTGAGTTGTTAAACAGCAATGTTGGACACTTTATTTTATTCAGCTGTTACTCATTTTTTAAGGAAGAGTTCATCATAAAGAAGCATAATAGTATTAATTTAATGCGATTTAGTTTTAATTGTGCACCCACCAAAGAGTGAGAGTTAGAAAAAATAGCCCAAAGGACACCTTAGGCTTGATTCTAAGGTAAGAGCCTGGAAAAATAACAGGCAGAAGAGTTGCTTCAGGGAAACAGCTAACTTAGAAAGATTAGTTTCTTACATTTGATCGTATGACTTTTGAGTTCTTTGGTGACTTGTCTTTTTCACTCATCAGAGGGGGGAAAATGTATTGCAAAACTCGTAGGACCCAAGTCTTCACGTAAGGAAGGGGCTTTGTGAACTGGTACAACCTACCACCTGCAAAGTACTCCCTTTCAAGCAGAGCAGAGGCCTCAGTATTGCAGTAGACTTCCAATGCCACCACGCCCTCCTCACTGAGCTTACGTCTTATGAACAGTTAATAAGTGCACCCTTAGCGTTCCCCGGCAGGGACGCGGACGAGAGCCTCACTCCCGCTTGCCATACGCGTTTTAAGGTCCCGAGAACTTGTGTGGCTCTTTCCAGATTCCCAAACCCGTCTTTGCGAACTTGACACAGAGGCCTCGCCGGCAAATGACCGGTTTGTTTGCCCCGGCGGGGCAGTGGCCGTCGTGTCTAACTCGGGCGTGCGGGAGGCGCGAGCCGGGCGCGGGCGGCGCGAGCCGGGCGCGGGCGGGCACCAAGGCTCCAGGCTAACCGCGCGTGTGTGTCCCCCGCAGGGCATGGAGAGGCCCGCGGCGCGGGAGCTGCAGGGCGCCGAGGCGCTGCGCCGCTTCCAGGGGCTGCTGCTGGACCGCCGAGGCCGGCTGCACGGCCAGGTGCTGCGCCTGCGCGAGGTGGCCCGGCGCCTCGAGCGCCTCCGCCGGCGCTCCCTGGCGGCCAACGTGGCGGGCAGCTCGCTGAGCGCCGCCGGCGCCGTGGCCGCCATCGTGGGGCTCTCGCTCAGCCCGGTCACGCTGGGGGTCTCGCTGGTGGCGTCGGCCGTGGGCCTGGGGGTGGCCACCGCCGGAGGGGCCGTCACCATCACGTCCGACCTCTCCCTGATCTTCTGCAATTCCCGGGAGCTGCGCAGGGTGCAGGAGATCGCCGCCGCCTGCCAGGACCAGATGCGCGAGATCCTGAGCTGCCTCGAGTTCTTCTGCCGCTGCCAGGGCCGCGGGGACCGCCAGCTGCTGCAGTGCGGGCGGAACGCCTCCATCGCCCTGTACAACTCGGTCTACTGCGTCGTCTTCTTCGGCTCACGTGGCTTCCTCATCCCCAGGCGAGCGGAAGGGGCCACCAGGGTGAGCCAGGCCGTGCTGAGGGCCAAGATTCAGAAACTGGCCGAGAGCCTGGAGTCCTGCACCGGGGCCCTGGACGAACTCAGTGAGCAGCTGGAGTCCAGAGTCCAGCTCTGCACGAAGGGCGGCCGTGGCCACGACCTCAAGATCTCCGCTGACCAGTCTGCCGCGCTGTTTTTCTGAGAACATCCTTTGCCCTCATGACCGAGGCCAGAAACCATGCCCGTGGGATGCTCCAGATTTGTAGCTCCCTCAGGAAAACAACACCGAGTTGGATTAGGAGCGGAATGCAAAGGATGAGAAATACTGTTCTTGAAATTGGGGGAAGGAGGGAGTCCTCAGAGCCCTTCTTTTCTCATCGCCGTGACATCCTGCCTGGGGTTGCGTGCTGGGGACTTACTTGCCTAATCCTATGGGCTATGTGAACTGAAAACTATTTTTCCTTTATCAAAACTGTTCAGTCTCCACACCGGTGGGCACCACTGTATTAAAGTTGTTTCAGGGTCCCTGCCCCAGCCCCGGTGGTTTGAGCAGAGGTTGGGGAGGCTGGGGGTGCGGCCACCCTCTGGGTCCTCTCCAAGCCCCACTAGGGTTTGAGGTCCTCAAAATGCTTGTGAGAGGAGGCGCTAGCTTTAAAGCTTCTCTTCCAGAGTCTGTGAGTATAAAAAACTCCAGAATCCAGAGCAAATCAGGTCCCCTCTGAACTGTGTAGCGGGTTCAGGATGCAAGAGGGGCCTCTTCCATTGATATGCCTTTCCCTCCACCCTCAGTGTGCCCCCTCTCAAATCCAGCCTGGGGCAGAGTGGATATTCCTGAGGGGTTTCATAGCCAGACCTCCAGATATTCTGGGAGGGAAACCAACTAAATGGTCGTCTGAATCCCACCCCCTTGCAACAAGCAGCTGAGGTCAAGGAAGATGAAGTGACTCACAACTTTACTTACTGGCATCCTAGTGTACAGAAGACAGCAGTGGATTTGAGTTAGATAGTCCTGGGTTTATTATAGGCTCTGCCACTACTATGGGACCTTGGCCACTTAATTCCTCTGAGACTTGGCTTCCTGGTCTGTGAAACAGATGCCAAAACGTCACCCTGTTGTAAGGTATTGAGATGAAGTGCCAAGCACAGTGTCTGGCTCAGGAAGTGTGGCCCCGGGGCATTAGCATCACCTGGGAACTTGTTAGAAAGGCACATTCTTGGACCCAACTGTCGACTTAAGGAATCAGACTCTGGAGGTGAGGCCCAGCAAACTGTGTTTAAACAAGCCCACAGGGTGATTCTGACACCTATTAAAAAGTTAGGTTTTGAAGAGCACTGCAACAGATGTTCATTTCTGATCCTCTTGTGAGTCTTCATGAAGTCTCATGGCCTCCCCAGAGGCTCCATGGTCTTCAGAGTCGTTCACAGAAGGTCAAGGACGGACAGGGTCCCAAAAGTAAAAGCAAGAATGTGCGTGGGATAGGCCATTGCCACCTGGGGCGTTTTCCCACCACGTGAAGTAAGGGATATAACATAGTAACCCCTCTAGAGGGCAGTGTTGCCCACTCATTGTAGGAACTGGTACACAAAGGAATGTGAACTTAATGCAAATTGACCTTTGTTACCTTCTCTGAAAACTGCCAGACCATGTATTTTTTTTAATTTATTTTAAGTTTGTTATTTAATTGCTGTTTATTATTTGCATTTAATTATATTTAATCACCACACCACGTTTAGAAAATAATAGGAATAGCAAGTTTCTGAACAGGAGACTGCGGAGGCTCTTTTCAGGAGATGAGGCTGAGTTTTGCCTTCCTAAGGTGGGGCATGAGCTGGAAATAGCATCGCTCTCCTTGAATAAGTCTCTCTCCAGGCGAGGGGAATTTTAGTCCTTGGTGATTTGAGTGATCCTTTTAGGTAAATGTGGGAAGTTCTGAATAGAGAGACCACGGGAGGAATTTAGGCTTATCAATGGAGGTTTGACTTGCGGGCTATAGAAATGATGCAAACATATTTATCCTGAAGGTACTTTGCCAGCAAATAACACTTGACCTGAAAAGCAAACCTATTTTGTTCAGGGAAAAAAACCCTCAATTAGGGGCATGTGAAGGAGGCACTCAGACCATGGCAGCCTGATGTCTTGTGAAGTTATGTCTTGTGGGTGATAGACAAATGGCTTGTGTCATATTTTCACATTGGGAGCTGTAAGGAATCCGTGAGCTCTCTCTAAGAAAATACTTATCATTTCTTCAATTTCCATTCCTACAACCGTAATGGTGAAAAATATGTTGAAAAGTCTTTGGGACCACACATGCAAAACTTTGCTGGGTTATTTAGTTATTTAACATGCTTTAAATTAACCCAGTCTACCCCTGTGTTTCCCAATGATGGCGGAGTATCTAAGGAACTATAATCTCAGTGCTGCGGGGAAGGCTTGGTGGCTCTATGTTTTTATTTTTCCTATAAATTGCAATTGGTCTGTATCCTGGTTTCTTTCGAAGTTGGTACTGGTTTCTTTTTAAACTGGTGTCATTTCTTAGACCACCTTGCATTGAATGCTAGCATTTTAGATCACCAGAATGTACTTCACATTGTTGTCCACCTTATGTCTCAAAGGTACAACTACTCCCTAACTCCATCTTTTATTAATGCTTAAGTTTGAGTTATAGTCTTCCAGTGGGTGTGTTGTTCCCTAGAAATAAACTGGGTATTTCAGGAAGCAACAGGAACAGCTATAGCAAACTTTTCCTATCATTAGGATATTTTGGGGATATCAAAATCATAAACTCCCAAAGTTATCATTTCAGTGGCCCCCTTTACATCTAAGGAAGAGTGTCTACTTTGGAACAATACTTTGCACATTATAGGAGCTCGATGCATGCATTTGAATAATTTAAAGAACTGCTTAGCTATAGAAATAGGAATTTGTTGGTAACGAAATGTTATCCATCCTTTTCTGTGTCTGATACAAAAAGTGGAGCCTCTACCAGGATTTAGTCAAGTTCAGTTAAATGGATCCTAGAGACAAATATTTATTTATTTCTTTTGGGGGAATGCAAATAAGGCTTTTCCTTAAGGGCTTCATTCTATAAACAAACGGATTGAAATGGTATGTTGCAAAAGGAAGAAAAGAGAGGGGTATTTAGATTACAAGTGTACTTCAGAAAAATGTCCAAGTTTGAAAAATAAAAATTTTGTACTAAGATTCAAGTGCTTCTGTAAGCTTCTTGGGCTTATAATCGTTTGGATTGTTTTTTTTTCCACAAAAAAAGGTTTATTTGGTTCTGCATTTCAAGGATTCAGTAAAACTACATTCTGCTCTATGAAAAAAATGATCCTTAGCAAACATTCTGATCTTCATCACTTTGATGCATTTGCCCTCAGGCACTTTCATTTCCAAGATGGCAAATGTCAAGGTGGAAAGTAGTTACTGGGAGAAAAAAGAGAAGAGTCGTGTAGAAACCACCCTAGATCAGATAAGGCAAACAATCAGTCAACTTGATATATTTCTCATTCAAAATCTTAGTGTGAAAAGGAAGTAGAGGGAAGTGAGACATTGCCATAAAACATTGTGCAGAGATAAATGGGGATACAGTTAAATGCAGCAATTTCTGAACAGCACATTTTTTCCCACTATAGCAAAATAAGTCCTTTCCTTTCATTGAAAAAAAAATGGCCCATTCCTCAAAATTTTGACCTTTCTGTAATTAATTACCTAATCTCATGTCTGCCTGCATATGAATTAATAACTCTGAAAAGGGGCAGATGTGTAATCATGTTCATTTAGAATATTCAGTGTTGAACCGTATAAATCAATTTTTAAAGAGTAATCAACATCTATTACAAGAATTCTCTTATTATCTAGAAGTCTCAGCAGTTTCAAAACCTTTGGACATAATTGCAACGTAGGAATTAATTGAAAGGAAACCTAGAATCAGCCAAATCAGCCTTCACAAAACCCAAACACCAGAGAGAGGCAGAAAGGAAGGGTGAAGGCAAAACTCCTCCAGAAATTTCCAGGAGACTTCACCTTGCAAGTAACTGATCTTGACCATGCAAGGCCAGTTGGGAAATGTAGTATTTTTAGCTGCCAATTAGCTGCTCCCAATATACCTAGGATTCTGCTTGTAAGTAAGAAAAGGAGGGTGGACATTGAGTGGGAGGTCAGCAATCCAAACAGAGTCTGTAGTGCTTGCTGCAGTGTTTTGAGAACTTCTGCCCTGGAGGGGCTCTCACTGAGTGCCAGCCTCTGAGTCTCCACCTTGGAAACTCCCCTGGGTCCTCCGAATGTTGCATGCACTATTAATGACTGTGCAGCCAAAAAAAAAAAAAAAAAAAAGGCTGTGTTGGTAGGACTGTTTGCAAAGGCCAGCCACAAGCTGGGATCCTATCTTTGCGAAAGCATATGCTATTCCTGTCATGACAAGTGTCCTTTTAGTGATTTGCAATAAATCTCTCCTTGTTGAGTTGACAGGAGATTGGGATGGGGCTTTTTGCTCCTGGCAAACTCCTATGAGAGAAGGTAAACCCTGCTGTGGTCTGGAATAGGACAAAGAGTGAGCCCCAATATCCGGAAATAATCCCTTAGCGACCAGAGAGTTGTTTGGAGAGGGGAAATCATGCTGATGAAGCAAGACCGCTGCAGGGGCTAAGAAGGAACATTAGGGCCCCTCCGCACCCCTGATCCTGACTGGCAGTAGCATTAGGTTGTGGAAAGAAGGTCCTCCGATGTGCTCTTGCCTGCACAGGTAAAGCTTGGCTATACCAAACTACGTCTGCAAAGAATGATGTTTAATCCCATTTTGTATTTCCAGTGTAACCCCAGGGCTGGGAGTGCAGGCAGGCCTGTGACCTGATTTGCCCCAGAACTTTAGCAATGAGTCACAGCTGAGTCCTCTGCCTCCCAAATACATGGGATAGTCACAGTATGGCCTGTTCCAGCATTTGTGTGGATACAGCTGCCAAATTTACCCAATTTTTGTAGATGGAGTCAGGGAAGGGTGATGATGTCTCACATCTTCCTTTTAGGTTCAAATGTCTTTTTCCAGGCTCCCTGGTTGACATGCATTTATTCTGCCCTCCCCTTGTTATTAAAATTGTACTCATGAAACGTTGAAGAATAATACTTTTCTCGGTGCTTAAGTAAAATGACATGTAGATAATAAATATAAAAGATGTGGATATTTAATGATAATAGTAATAGCTAACATTGATTGAGAACTTGTTCTAAGTACAATTTGACATGTATTATCACACTTACCTTATAAAAATCTTTTGGGGTGGACAGTAAGATTACCCCACATTATTAGATAAAGAAAGTAAAGGAAGTGAGAGGTCGTACAGCTAGCAAGAGGTGTCCCAGGATTTGAATCCTGGTAGCCTGACTCCAGAATTATGCTCTTTAGCTCTTCTGAGAGTGCATATATTCATAATATAAAATAATAGCTCATGATATTGACAACATTATGAACAACAAGCTGACAGATTCATTCATTCACCCAGAAAAATACGTATTGAGTACTCACCTTGTACTAGCTACTGTCATTTGTGAGCAATGTAGACAGTGTTCTAGATCTTACAGTGTTAACAATCCAGTAAACTAGGCAGGGAAATCTTATGCCAGTAGGTTAATCAATAAGAAACTAAAATGCAGCTTCGCAAATGACTAATATTTGCAAAAAAACAATGTGGGTGTGATTTGAAAATGATCAAACTTCAGCCTAGATCATTAAAACTTGCACACAGATATTTTGTAATGCTGCCCCAGATGTCTCAATCACGGCAAGACCTTGTGAACAAAACATCTAGAATGGAAGGACACGCTTAATAAGAACTTTTTGCTAACCGCTGGTGTGCTGGGAAGACATTGTCAGAGACCACACAGACATGCATTAAGAAATGACTGGTTCAACAGGCCTTTCCAGATCTTGTGTAAAAACCTCTGAAAATGAAACTTCTGGGGCTCATTCCACTGAAACCACCCCTGATCCTGCTTGTCGGTTTTCTTCCCATTAGGGGTGTGTACTCAATTCCACTCTGGTGGTATGGCCTCATACTGCTGGAGGCTGGTGGGAGAGTTGATAGGGGTGAGTACAAATAAGACCTTAGGTATCATGAAACTGTTCAAAATAATAATACTTTGTGGATGATTTGTTGTCATTTTTTTTTTAAGATTTTATTTATTTATTTGACAGAGAGAGACACAGCGAGAGAGGGAACACAAGCAGGGGGAGTGGGAGAGGGAGAAGCAGGCTTCCCGTGGAGCAGGGAGCCCGATGTGGGGGCTCGATCCCAGGACCCCAGGATCATGACCTGAGCCGAAGGCAGCCGCTCAACGACTGAGCCACCCAGGCGCCCCAATTTGTTGTCATTTTTAAAGAAGATTTTATTTATTTATTTGAGAGAGAGAGAGCGCGAGTGAGCATGAGTGGGAAGAGGGGCAGAGGGAGAGGGACAAGCAGACTCCCCACTCAGTGGGGAGCCCAACATGGGGCTTGATCCCAGGACCCAGAGATCATGACCCGAGCTGAAATCAGATGCTTAACCAACTGAGCCACCCAGGCGCCCCCCCATTGTTGTTTTTAAGACTTTAAGTATCTCCACACCCAACGTGGGGCTCAAACTCACAACCCCAAGAGCAGGAATTGTATGCTCTACCGACTGAGCCAGACAGGCACCCCTGGATGACCTGTTTTTTTTTGTTGTTGTTGTTTAACATTGTTCTCTGAGCTTTTGCATAGTAAGCACAATTACTTGTTGGACTTTCATTCTTTCTAACTTCTCTGCAGCATTTGACATTGTTGATTAGTCTTTTTTTTTTTTTTAAAGATTTATTTATTTATTTGAGAGAGCGAGAATGAGAGAGAGAGAGTACATGAGAGGGGGGAGGGTTAGAGGGAGAAGCAGGCTCCTCGCCGAGCAGGGAGCCCGATGCGGGACTCGATCCCGGGACTCCAGGATCATGACCTGAGCCGAAGGCAGTCGCTTAACCAACTGAGCCACCCAGGCGCCCTGTTGATTAGTCTTAAAACACGCTTCTCTCTTGAATTCTGTGACACTGGCCTTTCTTATTTGCCTCTCTGTTTAGCTTCTTGATAGCTTTCTCTCTCCTCCGCTCCTAAGATTCCAGGGTTCCCTGAGCCTCAGACCTGCCTCCGTCATACAGGCTTTCACTGAGTCCTTCAAGTCCATTCCTGGTGTCTCACAGTCTTGGAGTCGACGTTGGTATGGATGAAACCAGTGGCAAAGAATTCTCTTAGGTCAACTGAAATTGGTGGGTATCAGATGAGATGCAAACAGAAGTGGAGGTCATTGGCTGAATAAAGCAGATTTCAGGAGCCTGTGCAGAATAGAAGGCCCTAGCTGTTTCCTCCTCACTGGGGTGCTACACTTCGACTGCAGCTAGACATGGTCTTGCTCTTAACAGAATGTCTAAGAGCATTCTCTCTGTGTCTCTTACACAGACTTATCACATGATGCATTTTATTCGAGAGATTTGAACGCACCCAAGGCTCTTATGGACAGAAACAATATCTCCGATGGTGTTAAGCCTTCCCACTGTGTCTTCCCAGCTCCCACCCCAGGACAGGCTCCATAAGCACTTGTTGCACGATCCCCGCACACCTAGAGCCGAACATATCCTCCTTCTCCTCAGCAAAAGTGGTGCAGTTTCACAGTCTTCTGTTCCTACCAAAGAAAGCATTGGGATCCCTGGTGCCTACCTTGAAATCTCGCTGTCATTTCCAAATCTTCTGTTTCCCCATCTCTCCGATAAGCCTGTGCCAAGGTATTGCCTTTCCATTCAACACCTCTCCTCTCCATTTTGATCCTTTCACTGCTACCACTGCCCAGTTACCCCTAACACCTGCAACGATCTTCCAGCTGGCTCTCCTGATTTCAGGTTCTTTTCCTGCTCAAATTCAAGCAACCCTCCAATCATTTTTTTTTTTAATTTTAATTTTTTTTTAAAGATTTTATTTATTTATTTGAGAGAGAGAATGAGATAGAGAGAGAGCATGAGAGGGGGGAGGGTCAGAAGGAGAAGCAGACTCCCCGCCGAGCAGGGAGCCCGATGCGGGACTCGATCCCGGGACTCCAGGATCATGACCTGAGCCGAAGGCAGTCGCTTAACCGACCGAGCCACCCAGGCGCCCACCCTCCAACCCTTTTTATCCTCCAATTCATTCACATGAATCATAGATTTCCTCACAGGCTAGTCTAACGGAATATAACCTTAACCTAAAACCTGACCCTGAATTTGAAGACACAACTCAGATCGAGTGTGCTGAGTTCCTGCAGTATTTTTATTATGTTTTTAACAGGGTGTTAGGATTGCTGAGACTGTGAGGGCGAAGATGAACTTGATTCTGCGGTTTTAATGAAAAAACAATGATGTAGTTTGGGGATTTTCCAAAAAGGGCTGAGTCAGGAAAAAGAGGTCCAAGGGTTGTGGTGGGCGGAAGCCTTGGGAGGGGGAAGCAGGTGGAAAGCAGAGGGAAGGCAGTTGGAATTGGCAGGATTGGGCCATCACCAGGTGGATATCCTCCATGAAACTGCAGGCCTGGTGGGGTTTTCTTTCTTTCAGTTTCATTGAGATATAATTGACATACAGCACTGTTTAGTGACCTGACTTGCATATATTGCAAAATTATTACCATAGTAAGTTTAGTTAACCACCATCATCTTGAGACGCCTGGGTGGCTCTGTTGGTTAAGCGTCTGCCTTTGGCGCAGGTCATAATCTCAGGGTCCTGGATCCAGTCCCACGTCGGGCTCCCTGCTTGTTGGGAGTCTGCTTCTCCCTCTCCTACCTGCTCGTGCTCTCTCTCGCTATCTCTGTCTATCTCTCTCAAATAAATAAATAAAATCTTAAAAAAAAAAGCTCTTCATCATCTCATATAGATGCAAAAAAGAAAAGAAAAAAGATTTTTTCCTTGTGATGAGAACTTTTAGGATCTACTCTCTTAGCAACTTTCTAATATACTCTACAGCAGTGTTAACTCTAGTTGTCATGTTGTCCATTATATCCCTGCTACTTATTTATCTTATAACTGGAAGTTTGTACCTTTTGATTACTTTAATCCAATCTCCTTTGTCCTGCCCTGTGTCTGGTGCCCACAAATCTGATCTTTTTTTTCTATGAGTTTGGGCTTTTTTTTTTTTTTGAGATTTCACATATAAGTGAGATCATACAGTATTTGTGTTTCTCTGTTTGACTTACTTCACTTAGCATCAGGCCCTCAAGTTCCACCCATGTTGTCACAAATTGCTGGATTTCTTTATTTTTTTATGGCTGAATAGTATTCTATTGCATATATATACCACATTTTCTTTGTTCATCGGGCCTGGTGGTTTTGAATGAGCTGGGGAGAAGAATCAGACCATGGTGCACCACCAGAACAAACATTTGCAAGACTTGTAGTGATGAGAAGCAGGAG
This sequence comes from Neomonachus schauinslandi, assembly GCF_002201575.2. Taxonomy (NCBI): domain Eukaryota; kingdom Metazoa; phylum Chordata; class Mammalia; order Carnivora; family Phocidae; genus Neomonachus; species Neomonachus schauinslandi. The sequence continues at coordinate 91,761,485 of NC_058407.1, read as the reverse complement.
CAGAGAGGAAAGGCGTTCTACGTTGCACCTGATGTTTCCCCTCCGTGGGATCTCGAACATGTGGGGCTGGCATCAAAAGCCCAAGCCCAGCCCTAGGTCAGCACTGAGTCATAAATATGTGGTGCTGACAGTGAACTTCCTGATCTCTGAAAATTTTCCTCCCCAGAGTGGGCTCTTTTATACAGAGTGTTTTCTGAAGAGGGGAAGACCTCGAATGCTCTGGGGTATCATTTTCCACCTCTCTCGCATGACCCGCTCTGTAAGGTTTCTCATGGAGTTGGTGATCCCCATTTCAATCCCAGGACAGGACAGGAAGACACCATTTCCTTTGGTGTGCAGGAGCTAATAAGAGAGAATTTTCCTTTGTGGACCACAGTCAAGTTGGACCTTGTCCTCACACTCCTGCCTTGTACATGGAAAGCTGTTGGGCTTCTCCTCGCCTCACCAGGGATGACCAATCTGGGTCCAGGGTAATAACCCGTTTCCAGAGGCTCGGTCTAGTTTACTACTTCTTTTACATATAAGCATCTAATCTTTCCACTTGACAACCACTGCTTTGTCTTTCCTCTTCCTCATTCCCTCCCAAACACATCACATACCTACTAGACACGTAGATATTCATTCATTCAACAAAGCATTTATGGAGTGCCCACTATATGTGAGGTATTTTCCTAGGCAGTGAGCACAGAGGAGTGGACAAAATCGCCAAATATCTCTACTATCATGGAACGTGTAGTCTAGTGATGATAGGGAATGCAGGCATAAGTGAAGAAGTAAATATTGTTTGTGAGAGAGTATTTGTTTACTATTGTTGCTGTAACAAATTACTGCAAACTTAGTGGCTTAAAACCACTTAAAAACACATTTATTTTCTTACAGTCAGAAGTCTGATGTGGGCCCCATAAAGTAGCTGGGGGGTGCCTGGGTGGCTCGGTTGGTTGGGCATCTGCCTTTGGCTCTGGTCCTGATCCCAGGGTCAGGGATCCCAGGGTCCTGGGATCAAGCCCCGTGTGTGGCTCCTTGCTCAGTGGGGAGTCTGCTTCTCCCTCTCCCTCTGCCCCGCCCCTCACTCGTGCTCTCTCCTTCTGCTCTCTCTCTCTCCTTCTCAAATAAATGAATAAAATCTTTAAAAAAATAAAATAAAGTAGCTGGAGGGGCTATGATCCTTTCTGGAGGCTCTAAGGGAGAATTGTGTTCCCGCCTTTTCTGTCTTCTACAGGCTGCTGTGTTCTTAAGCTGTGACCCTCTTCCTCCCTCTTCAAAGCCTGCAGTGGTGGGTTGAGTCCTTCTCCCATTGCATCATTCTGGCCTCCTCTTCCGCCTTTTCTTCCACTTTTCTGGACCTTTGTGATTATACTGGGCCCACCGGGACAATCCAACATCATCTCCCTATTTTAAGGTCAGCCAATTAGCAACCTTAATTCCATCTGCAACTTGATTCCTCTTTGCCAAGTAACAGAATGTGTTTACAGATTCTGGAGATCAGGAACAGGCACAGATGTGGGGCCATTATTCTGCTTATGGTGATAAGTGACATGGAGGAAAACAAAGCAGGGCCAAGGGGAGGGGCTTCAAGGCCTCAATGACAAGGTGACATCTGAGTGAAGACCTGAAGTTGGTGTGTGGGAGAGAACCATGCGGGCACCCAAGGAAAGAGCACACCAGGCTGAGGGACCAGAAAGGACAAAGCCTCTGAGGCAGAACCATGCTGGATGTGATTTCGGGAGGGGGGACGCTCAGCATGGCTGCAGGGGGGCAGGTGAGGGGAGCAGTGTGGGAGATGAGTTCAGAGGGCAGTGGGGCCCATACGGGTAGAACTTTCTGGACTGTTGTGAGGATTTTGCCTTTTACTCTGAGTGAGATGGGAAGTCACTGGAAGGTTTCGAACAGAGTCTGATCATAAGTCTGATCAGATCAGACTTATGTTCTAAAAGGATCCCTTTGCTGCCACATGGAGAATTCCTTGTGAGGGGTGAGAGTAGAGGCGAGAAGACCAAATAGGAGGCGATTGCAATACTGCAGGGGAGAGATGTTGGTAGCTGGCAGGAGAGAAAAGTAATGAGATTCCAGATACATTATGAAGGTAGACCAACAGGATTTGCTGACGGATTGGTTGTGGGAAGTGGGAGAAAGAGAGGACTTTTGGTCTGAGTGGTTGAGATGGATGACGTGGCCATTTCCTGACCTGAGGACAGCTGTGGGTGGCATGAGTTGGGGAGGAGTAGAATCAGGAGTGGCCCATTTTAGAGTCATTAAGTTTAACACACTGGAGACATTCAAGAGGAAAGACGAGTAGATCATTGAATAAATGAGTCTGGAGCTTGAGGAGGAGTTAGAGAAGAGTTATGAATGTGAGGATTCTTAGCAAATGGGTGGTATTTGGGCCATGAGACTGGTGAATAAATGAGTCTGGAGCTTGAGGAGGAGTTAGAGAAGAGTTATGAATGTGAGGATTCTTAGCAAATGGGTGGTATTTGGGCCATGAGACTGGGTATGACACTTCGGGAGTGAGAAGACACGGACAATGCAGGGAATAGCTCCAAACACAGCCCTGGGTCTGCCAACATTTAGAGTGAGGAGTGGGTGGGGATAAGGGGGAGCTAACTAGGAAGACAGAAGGAGTGGCCAGTGGGGCAGGAGAGAAACCAGGGGTCTGCAGTGTCTTGGAAGCCAATGAAAAGGATTTCTCAAGGAGGAGGGAGCCAAAGGCTGCTGGAGAATCAAGTAAAATGAAGAATGAGAATTGGCCGTTGGGTTTAGCAGCATGGAGGTCACTCACGACCTTGACAAGAGAAATATCTGTGGAAACAATGGGGCCAAAAGCCTTACTGAAGTAGGTCTCCAATCAGCATGTATAGGCAACTCTCTCTTTTTCTTTTTTTTAAAAAAGATTTTATTTATTTATTTGACAGAGAGAGCAAGAGAGCACAAACAGGGAGAATAGTAGAGGGAGAGGGAGAAGCAGGCTCCCCGCCAAGGAGGGAGCCCGATGCGGGGCTCGATCCCAGGACCCCGGGATCATGACCTGAGCCGAAGGCAGACGCTCAACCATCTGAGCTACCCAGGCGCCCCAATAGGCAACTCTCTTGAAGGGTTTTGCTGTCAAGGGGAACAGAAAAGTGGGCACTAGCTGGAAGAGGATATGGGGTCATGAGAAATATTCTGTAAGATGAAGAGAAATCATAGCGTGTGTGTGTGTGCTGTGGAAATGATCCAGGAGAGAGGGGAAAAAGGTGATGGTGCGGGAGAGGAAATGGAGGCTTTAGAGGAGTGTTCTTGAGAAAGTAAGAGGTTGGGGGTGGCCCTTCACTCGCAGGGCCACTGAAAGCACATCCTCAGAACAGGAGGGAAGGTGGGGCAGGCAAGTGTTAAGTATGGCGTGGGAACTTGTGAAAGTTCTCTTCTTTTTCCCCCGAAATAGGAAGCAGGGTCACCGGGTGAGAATGACAATGGGAGAGGGGGCACTGGATGGCTGAGAGGATGTTTAGGACAGTGGGAGAGACAGCGGACAGACACAGGAAATGTGCTGGGCTCACCAGGCAGCGAGCAGCGCCACTTACAGAGGGGTAGCTGAGGAGTGTGTTTTAATTATGTCTACATGGTTTCTTCTTAGCAGCTCTGCTACTTAGAGTTCCTACATGCAAACAACAGAAGCTCTTCCAGCTAACTTAGCAGAAAAGAAATTTATTAGAGCGTATTAGGAGGCTGGGAACAACACCCAAACGCCATGACATCACCACACAAGCAGAAACTCCACTGCTGCTGTCAGTAAGCTAGGACACCTCGGACGGCATCCATATGTCCGATGCAGCATCTGGACCCCAGAACCTTTGCCATGGCTGCCCCGGTAGCTGGACACCTCGGCCAATGCCAGGATCCACTTCCTTGCATCACTCTGTTCCAAACTAAGCCTTGGCACGGGTGTCTCTGTTTGGTAGAGACTAGTGCCCTAGGTGTAAGGGAGGGTGGGCGAATGAGGTTCTGGTTTCTACTTAAGGAAAAGGAATCATACCTGGGGGATCATTGGGAGTCATTGGACAGCTGTTGAAAAGATGCTGGACTATCACTGAGGATGAGAAATGTCCAGGATAGCAGCTGATGTTTGCTTTATGGTTATTTCAAGCATTTAGACATCAAACTCATTATACTTCAATTCACATGCTTCTATTTGAAAGAGCGGCTAGAAGTTGCTGTGTGTTATTATTTCATTGTGGCAACAGTACCTGGATTGCCAAAGAATTACAAAAACACCTCCATTTCTAGCAATTTTTAAAAATTGTGTATGCAGGGATGCCTGGCTGGCTCAGTCAGTAGAGCATGAGACTCTTCATCTCAGGGTTGTGAGTTCAAGCCCCACGTTGGGACCCTACTTAAAAAAAAAATTGTAAAATTGTGCATGCATTAAAAATAAAACACCTATGTAAAAAGCATAAGAAACAACCAGGAAACCAGGAAATGAGACATAGCTGCCTTTCCTTTATCACCCCCCCATAGTATGAATGAACTGACCTTGAAACTTCGGCCTTTGTGGTTCTTTACGTGAGGATTATAACATAACATTTGAATTTCCTGCTTGTTGTTGACTTTGGGTTAATTCCATTCTTTATATATTTTATTTACATCTTAGAATATTGTCTTCTGCACTGTAATTCTTAGTCTGAGGCAACAGATTTTTTTCAGTCCCGGACATAGGAATCTCTTATGGGAAAGACCCGAGGATGGTAGTAGACCAGATCGAGGGGTTCTGGCTAATGTTCAAGGGGCCAGGGGCGCCTGGGTGGCTCAGATGGTTAAGCAACTGCCTTCGGCTTGGGTCATGATCCCAGGGTCCTCGGATCGAGCCCCACATCCTGCTCATGGCTCAGCGGGGAGCCTGCTTCTTCCTCTCCCTCTGCCTCTCCCCCTGCTCATGCTCTCTCTCTCTCTCTCTCTGTATCTTTGTGTCTCAAATGAATAAATAAAATCTTTAAAAAAAATGTTCAAGGGGCCAAAGGGAAAGGTTGGCAGAGCAGTTGGTTTTACTGCCACACTGAGCGAGCCGCTCCTGGCCACCGCTTACGGGGTGGTGCCCATCATGGGAGCGGCTGCCTGCAGTCTTATTAAATTGGATTCAGAAACTCCCGTGATCCATATAATTAGTAAATAGGTAGGCTTTGGGGATTTATTCATGCTAAGCTCTCTCATAGGAGACTAATCTACAAACCAGTCTCATGTATTCATTGGGCAACTATTTGCTGAATGCTTATTCTCTGCTCGGCCCTGGGCACTGTAGCGGGACGGAACACAGTGTAGGCACTGCCCTTGTAGTGCATATAGTCTGGTGGGAAACCACACAACGAGAAAGTCCTTGTGGACTGTGGTGATAGTGATGGGAAGGGAGAAGCAGGGGGATTCAAGATACATTTAGGCATGGAGTCTGCAGGACTTGCTGATGTGAAGGCTGGAGGAAAGGAAGATGTGAGACAGGGAGGATGGAGAGGGAAGCTGGTGTGGAAGAGATACCCAGATGCCAATGTTTTAATGTTTATTGGGAGATAAGGCCAAGTTGAAATTCAAAACTAATTATCCACAGAAGAGATGCCCTTTGGGGTATGTAGACTGCCCAGGAGACAAAATAATTTGGCTTCAGCTAACTGAAAATGTTAAGGGCATATTACTTATATTTCTATCTCCCTTAGCCGTTCTAGGGATAACACATATATAATACAGTATGGTGGTAAGAGTGGGAGCTCTGGAGCCAGTCTGCTTGGGTTCAAGGCTCAGTTCCTACAATAACCATTATCTTCTGAACATGATCTCACTCCCTTTATCTGCCCACATATTTGCCTCTCTTCCAGGGTCTCCTAGCTATGTAAAGGTTCCAGTCTGTTTCTTCTTGCTCAAGCCAGACACTGGGAATCATCAACACATCCCTGGCCTGCACCTTCCACGTTAAATCATTCATGAGGATTTATCTAGCCTCTCCACACCCTTTGATTTTGTCCATTTCTCTCCACCCCCACTGCCCCTCTCTGGTCCAAAATACTATCATCTTTGGCTTGAACACCTGGTAACTGATGTTCCTGCACCCTCCCCCGACCCAATCTGTTCTGCGCTGCAGCCAACTGAGTGATCTTTTCAAATACATCTCTGCCCAAATCTCTTCAAAGCCTTCTTTTATCCTTTATATGGCCCATAGAGCCCTAGATATTCAGGTCCCTATCTATATTGCCAGCTTCATCCTAAATCACCATCTTATAATCACTATAAGCTTCATTTGATTTTTTTTTCACTGCAGGGCCTAACCTAGAAGATTCTGTGTTTAAGCCACTCCCTATTCCCCACACAGCTAGTCAATTCCATGTCTCAGTTTAAAAGTCATTTCTGCGGAGAAAACGTCCATGATTCACAGATAAAACATCCCCTTGCTTTTCTCCTTAGTACCACTCGTCTCACTTGTGATTACTTTTCTGTGTCTATCTGTTCCAGGTCACTGTGAGGATTTCTTTCTTTCTGCTTCTTATTTTTAAAGATTGATTGATTGATTGATTTTAGAGAGAGAGAGAGAGAGAACGAGCGAGCAAGGGGGAGGGGCAGAGGGAGAGGGAGAGAAAGAATCTCTAGTAGACTCCCCACTGAATGAGGAGCTGACACGGGACTCCATCCCAGGACATTGAGATCATGACCTGAGCAAAAAACAAGAGTTGACACTTAATGGACTGAGTCACCCAGGTGCCCCTCTTTCTTCTTATTTTTTAAGCAGGCTGTCTCCCCAACTGGAGCATAGGTTTCATGCTTAATTCTGGATCCTGATGCCTGGCCCAGGGTCTGACATAATGTTTGAGACTACTTGTTGAACATAAAGAAAAAAGAAACAAATACAGATTCCTCTGTATTTTAAGAAGCTTTTCAAACCAAAAGCAAAAAGAAGAAGACACCAACAAACAACTGGGACTAGTTACCTTTCTTCCTCTAGACACAGGTTGGTTACATAACTAAGTAATTTGTATGTTAACTCTCTTCCGTCTTCTGTTTTTGCCCTCATTGTAACAGTCATCTGTGTCCCTCTTCTCTTAAACATACACATTCAAAGCAGATCTTAATTCATAAGTTTAAGAGAATTTTCTGACTGATTCAATTTGCCACTGGTTCCTTCTTGATGAATACAGAACATGTTGAGAACAGAAAGGGAGCTTTCTCCACAACAGACTACAGGGAATGCAACTTCTGGGAGGATTTTCAGCAGAAACTGATCAACAACGGATTCTTGTTTGCGTCTTCCACAGAAGTCTTGCCCCTGAGTTTGGAGGCTCACACCACGTTTGGTCCAGGAGCCCTCACCGTCCTGACTTGCTCATGCCCCACAGCGGCCCAGGGTCGCTGACCTGCTGAAGGCTTCACCACGGTCCTTCCCTTAAGTGCCAAGGGCAGGAGCCACAGTGCCTGGAGCCCACCATACTTTTAGGGGCCCACAAAAAAGGTTTCAACTTCTTTTAAAATCAAAAGGAAAAAAAAAGAACTTTCACATCAAAGAAACTATTTTAATATGGTAATAATTATATGTCTGTCCTTATACTAATGCCGCCTTAAAGTATAATTTTTAGTAATTTTTTTGTGGAGAAAGGGCCCTATGAAGGCAGGCGTGCCTAGAGCCTGTGAAGAGCTTTCAGAGTAAGGTGGGGTCAGTCACTTTGCCCTCTCCTTCTGGAGCCAGTGCATTGTTTCAGCCTTGCTTCCCCCCCCCGCCACATAATTTTGAGTGTTTATTTGGATTTCCTCTCGAACCTTCCTCATTGTTCTAAAGTACAGGATATGACACCGCTCAGTTACTAGAATGACTTCTATAATATCCATGACTAGAATATAAATATCCAAATGACTCCACATCGTCAGAAACAGACAGTCCTCTCAGCTGGGGCAGGCTCTCCCCTGTGGAAGCCTCTGTGGTCCCCCTGCCGGTCTGATGTGAATCCTGTCACCAGGGTGGGTGCTGGGTGAGGCCCAAACCTTGCCGGCACACCCTGGGCCAAGGAATGGCGCCACCAGGCTGCACCACTGTGCCCTGTCCTCTCGGCATCCCTCTGCGCCTCGGGGACGCTGACACCACAGGAAGTTTTAAAAATAGCTGATGTCCGAATTATCCAAGAACAAACAGAAATGATTTTTGCTTGGCCGAAAAGGGCAGTTTATATTATAAGAGCAGTTGAGTCGTCTAAATCCGTTCCCTTTTGGAGCAGCCCCAGAAACCTCCCGTGTGATTTTCTTTTTCTTTCCTGTCACACATTTTACCAAAACCTGGGGAACTTCAGACCCCATATGATATGCAGTTTATAGTCCTTCCAACTGCTTCTGTCTGGGTCCCCTTTCCTGGCCTCTAGCTTCCCTCCTTTCTCGTTGTCAGGGCTTCTGGCTTCCCTAGGCGCTTTTCATTCCCCACTCCCCTCCTAAATGAAATCAGAAAACAAGTCGAAGGGAAGCCGCATAAGTACTGTAGCCGTTCTGTCCCTGTTCTTACAGAAAACTCTGTGTGGCAGAGGGATTCGCAGTGTGATCCGCAGGAGAAAGCTGCTGGGATCACAGAAGTCAATGTTCTCTGTGGGGAAAGTGCCAGCCGGGCCCCCGGAGGCCTGGGTTTCTACTCTTGTTTCTTGTCACCTTGCTGTGTGACATGTCTCTTTGCCCTCTGGACTCGAGTTTCTTTCTCCTTTGTCAAACGAAGAGCACAGCGTTTCCAGCAGGTCTACCAAGCACAGTACAGAAAGAGGAAGAGCCGGAGTTAGTTTGGGAGACTTTCTTCGGGATAAGTCAACTTCTCCTTATCCCAAAGAGTATTATCCGCTTTGGAGCTCACCTAGAGTGGCCTAATTCCCAGCCCTGGGAAAACAGAGAGCATGGGGTGTGTAGGGGGCTGAAGAGAGAGCTGGAGTGCCTCAGACTGTGTTGGCATGAGCACAGGCTGATGGATCCGATTTCAGGGAGACCTGTTGTCTTAATACACAGTGTGTCTTCTCTCCTTTCCTTTAACTTGGAGAAACGATATAAAAAGACCGGACGCCCTAGTGTATTCTGTAGGAGGTGATCTCAAAGCTAGAGACAACTTCACTCCCTAAGGAAACAACCAGCAAAGTTCCTTCTGGTCTGCCATCATACTTGATCCTGATGTTTTGCTGAGTTGTCATTCATCCAGGTAGCGCTGATGGAGCATCCATTTTGTCTCTGGCAGTATGCTTAGAGCTGGGGGTAAGAAGATCATCTCTTACTTCTTAGCAAGTTTCTCTTTCCATCCTTTCCTCACTACAATCTGTCAACATAAAAGAGTTAGAGTAATATTTTAAATAGGAAGATCCTGTCACTTCCCTGCTCAATACCCTTCACTGGCTTCCTTTTGTATTCAGGGTAACATCCAACCCCAAACTTTTTTTTACTGCAGGACCCCGCAGGGTCTGACCTGAGACTGCTTCTCTGACTGCATCCTACCTGTTTTTGTTGGCAACACCAATGTGATTCCTAAATCAGGGCCTTTTCTCAGCCCTGATGGTGGTGGTGAGAAGGACCTCAGGCACACTGAGTTGAGCTGACAATCCTCAGTTCAAGGCACATTGCTGTCAGAAGTCCCTTCTTTTGCTTTGTATATGTATTATGTTTTAGTCTCAGTTCCCCAATTCCCAATTTTATCCTGATTCCTCTGGCTCCACAGATAAACAATCTCAAATGTCGAAAGTGTATCGTTCTGTGTGTATGTGCTCCAGCAGAAAGTGGTATTTTGTGGGCATATATGTTAAAGGTACATGACTTATTGTATACTCTTCTCACCTGCACTAGGTTTTTGAGACCCAGCTATTTTGTTATAGGCACATTTGCTCACACTGTGAACACATTTTAACTGTCCACTCTCCCAAGAATGGATACCACTTGCCTCCAACTCCCCGCCTCCAGAATAACGATGTAGGGAACACCGTGGCACCATGTGAGAACTGCATGCTGGACCACAGGAGTGTGCTTGCTGGGCACAGGGCATGCAACACAAAATAACTTAATTTCCCTTAGTAGTGGCAGATTGTTTTCCAGAACAGCCTCATTGGCTGCACTCCCTCAAGGTCTTTGCACTTGCCATTCCTTTAGTCTGAAATATTGTTCCCTGGGTTCTTGAAGGGACTTTCTTCTTCTCATCAGGGAGGTCTTAGCTCAACTCTCACTGCTTCCCAGAGGCCTTGCCCAGTCTCACAGTTATCCCCACAACCCACTCTCCCCAGGTTACTCTCCATCATTTTTATTTCCATTTGTTACATCATAGCATTTTTCACAATTTGACATTATCTGTGATCATTTATTTATTATCTGTCTTCTCCACGACAGCAGGGGATGCTGTCTTGTTCATTAGGCATCTAGCATAGCCCTAGCATATGGTAGGCTCTAAACAAATATTATTGAATGAATGAATGAAACAAAATAAATAAATAGTATTGTGGTATCAACCTGTTCAAAGCACTATGGATAGAAAAGCAAGGGACATAACAGGTATGAGAGGTGGGGAAACTTCTTTAAAGTATCCTAAAAGACAGGTAGAAGGCCCACGTCATTGCCCCTTCTGCACTCGGCTCAGTTCTACAAGGCCACACGTTTATATCCAACCCCCGCCTTTTTTTTTTTTTTTTAACCAAGTTTCCGCTAAACCACACCCCTAGGGCCGGCAAATCCCAGCAAGCCCGCAGGGGGGCGCCCAGAACATGGTGGCCGATGAGAACTAAAACTACATTTCCCAGCATCCCGCGCGCCGCCGACCCACTTCCGGAGTGCGCGGAAGACATGGCGGCGCCCGAGGAGCACGATTCTGCGACAGAGGCTCTTCAGCCGGCGGTGCAGGAGGAGGAAACAAAAACGTTTAAAGATTTGGTGAGCGTGGGTGACGCCGGCTCTTCTTTGTACTGCAGGCACTAGGCGTAGGCAGATTCCAGTGCCTTACATCCTGGCTGGTGGTGTACAAAAGCGGCTGGGGCCTAGTTTGGGTTTCCTTCAGAATCTCCGAAGGTTGGGTTCGGACGCTGTCCCTAAGCCTCTGGGTTTGAATGGTGGGAGGGCTGCCCGTCCCTGAGAGTCCCCATTTGCAGTTTTCTCCATTTTGGTTTGGCGACGTTTGTATTTGCGGAGACTACATGCGGCACCCCGCCACCCCGCCAACATCTTGGGCTGCGGAGTAAGATGAAGGGAGTTTGGATTCTGACCCACTTACCAGGGGCACGTTGTTACCTCGTCGTGCCTCACTTTGCACATTTGTAAATTGGGGGTACTAATAAGTACTTAATAGAATTGTGAGGATTAAATGAAATAATACATGGAAAGAATTCGGCTTTATCTCTTTGAGTAGAAAGTGTTAAGTCTTGAGGTACTATCTCAGTGCTCATAACTAAAGAGCAGACCGCGTAGGCTCACAATACTTTTTGAATCAAAGGGTAAGGAATGCACAGGTCACCAGCAGGATGGCTCTGACAGTCATTTAATTAGCAGGGAGGAAAGTGTCTGTGTGTTCTTCTTTGCTAAAATTTGTTTTTCTGAATTCTAAGGGTGTGACAGATGTGCTGTGTGAAGCTTGTGACCAGTTGGGATGGACAAAGCCCACAAAGATCCAGATTGAAGCTATTCCTTTGGCCTTACAAGGTGGGTTGAAAATTAAATTAAATATGTGGCTCAATACAGGTTCATTATGAGGTTATACTCAATTAAATACTTACCATTTTTTTAAAAAAGATTATTTATTTATTTATTTGACACCAAGAGAAAGACAGAGAGAGCAGGAACACAAGGAGGGGGAGTGGGGGAGAGGGAGAAGCAGACTCCCCGCTGAGCAGGGAGCCGGAAGCGGGGCTCGATCCCAGGACCCTGGGATCATGACCTGAGCCAAAGGCAGACGCTTAACGACTGAGCCACCCAGGTGCCCAGATACTTACCATTTTTGAGAGCTATTCTTGCATACTTTGAGTGATACAAAAATATGGCCACTAAAGATACAAAATTTGTGGCTTACTGGTTTTTGAAAAAGTAATTCTCTTGTTCTACTGAGATTACTTTCTATAAGATTTGTTGTCTGCAGCAGGTGCTGACTTCAAGGAAGCACTGGATTAAAGTGTACTAGCAAGCAACTTGTTAGAAATTATGAGTCAGTAAGTGCAGATTTACATAAGGGTGCCTGGAACATTTTTTAGTATCCAGAGGAGTTGAGAGCTCTCGCTTTGTGAGACGTGTTTATCAGATTTGCAAAAGAATGGCTAACAAGTTGGTTGATGACTAGTGGGACCAGTACTAACAGGATGAACTTTCATAGGTATAGAGGTAAAGTCCTGCTCTTAGATTCCCAAAGCCCAACTTCACAGTATTAGGGTTGATAGTAAAAGAGACCTAGCAATGTTAACTGAAATTCATTAAGATCCTTAGAGAAAATGAATGTAATCTTAGCTACATTAAGATTTTTTTCCCAGAAAAAAAAATATATCAATATATCTGTACATAGAATTTAACCCCCCCAACCTGAATTCCTCTGCCACATATCCCAGGTTAAGAACTCTTGAACTAGCGGGGCGCCTGGGTGGCTCAGATGGTTAAGCGTCTGCCTTCAGCTCAGGTCATGATCCCAGGGTCCTGGGATTGAGCCCCACATAGGGCTCCTGGCTCAACAGGGAGCCTGCTTCTCTCTCTGCCTCTGCCTCTCCCCCTGCTCATGCTCTCTCTCTATCTCTGTGTCTCAAATGAATGAATAAAATCTTTAAAAAAGAAAAAAAAGAACTCTTGAACTAGCTCCAGAGAGAGAAAAAAAGTGCCTTGTACTGATTAGAACCCACCTAGAATATTATGCTTAGTTCTGGGGACCAGTTTTGAGGGACCAACTGAATGGCAGTGAATGTGGTATAATATCAAGAATACGGGTGCCTGGATGGCTAAATGGGGCACCTGGGTGGCTCATTCAGTTGAACGTAGGACTCTCGATTTTGGCTCAGGTCATGGTCTTGTCCTGGGATTGAGCCCTGTGTAGGACTCCACGCTCAGTGATTAGTCTGCTTCAAATTCTTTCTCCCTCTACCCCTCCCTGCGTGCGTGATCTCTTTCACTGTCTGTCAAATAAATAATAAAATATTAAAAAAAAAAGTCCTAAATAGTTAAAAGAGCTGAGTGCATTAGGTCTGGAGAAGAGTAGAGTTGGATGGGATATGATAATTGGCTTCAGTGATTTGAAGAGCTGTCATGTGGAAAAGTAATTAAACTTACTCTGTGAAATTCCATTTGTTCCTTCCATAAATAGTAAGTATCTAAGTGTAAGGCACCAGAAGTTAAGATTTGGCTGTCTCTAAGAACTTGGAGTCTAGTAAGGAGATAATTAAAAATCTATTACAAGATGAACAGGGGCAAAGGAAAGTTACATGCCAAGTGCACTGATGGAGGAGAATAGATTATTACTCATTGGAATGGATTAGAGAAAACTGACTTTATTTTTTGGCTGGAAAGGTTGGAAAGACATTTGAGCTGAACCTTGAAGACTGAATAGGATTTAGACATTCATGTCTGATGGGAGGGGAAGACTTTCTAGGCATAGGGAACAACATGAAAAAAAGCTAAGGAGGCTGGAAAGCACGGGCATGTGTGGAGGCCTGCAAGTACTTAACAGAATGGGGGGAAAGATTAGTAAGATCATTGGGGCCAGATTATGCCGGACTTAAATGCTGGGTAAAGGAATTTGGTCTTTGTTTCATGGGCAGTGGAGTGTCTTTGGAGATTATTTTTTTTAACAGGAGAATGAAATCCTTGGAGTTGTATTCTTGGACTGTTAATCTCATAGCTTTGTAAGGTAGTTTAGAGATGGGACTGGGGACCAATTAGGGTATTGTGGTAATTTTGGCAATAAATAAAGGGTAGGGTAGTGGTAATGAGAATGAAAAAGAGAAAATGATAGAAAAAGAATCATCATGATTTTATAACCAGTTTATTAATGGAAGACAAGGGGTGGGGAAATTGAAGATTATTGCCTGTGTGTTTAGGATATATTACTGTGTGTTTAGGACATATTACATATTAGGACATATTAGGTGTAAAAAGGAGCATAGAAGAAAAATAATTCCAGGGAAGAGGAGTTCAGTTGGAAATAATTGATTTCAGGCATCAGAGAGATAGAATTAACTAATACACAGTTGGAATCTGGGGATTAGAGCTTGCTTAAGAGGCCAGAACTGGATACAGACACCATATCCAAAGGGAAGTTGTAGCTGAAACTATGGACATGGGTGAGGTTGCCACATAAGGTCAAGAGATGGTGGAGGCTCAGTAGAGGGTTGAAAATCATGAGTACAATTTCATACAAATTAGGTGAGGGAGAGTGTTTCAGGGAGGGGATAGTAAACACTTTGAACTTGTTTAGAGAAGCTAGGATAAGGACTGCACAAGTGGGGAAGAAGTTTCAGCAGTCAGAGCTACTGGAGTTGCTTTCAAATAGCAAAAAGAAGGGTTGGTGCATTCCAGCATTTTTCTGCTTACCCTACAGCAGGTGTCGGAGGAAGGAACCCAGATTAGGTGGTGGTAATAATTCTGAAATTATTCATGTTTTCAGTAACAAGTTTGTATTGAATGCAGAGAAAATAAGAGTCAGTGAAAGATTACCAGGAACTGAGTAATGTGATTGACATAATCATCATGGAAAAAGTCTTTATTTTTATTCTTGAGTTTATCTCATTCTAATGAACAATTTATAAATGCTTAATTAAAAAAAAAACAACAACCCCTGTAGATGCTGGCCCTAAGCAAGAGATTTAAATAATCTAACAATGTTTTTCTTTTTTCTTCTATTAAAGGAACTTTAAATTTTTAGTTTGAGTACTAATGATGGTGTTAGTTTCTGAGTTACGGAGTTCTGGGCACATCCATTGTTCTTAAACCTTGTAACAGTTCTGAAAGGTAGGAATGATTATTTTATTGGTGAAATTAAAGGTCAGCAGATTAAGTACCTTGGCTAGAGTCACATAACTAATTATTGGTGGAGCTAGAATTTGAATATAGGATGTTCTAGCTGAAAAGCCTGTGTTCATGGCCATATATAACAGAGTGTTACAATGGAGAGATCAAAATCTTTTGGTGGTTTTGAGGATGCTTTTCTTCCTGTCTGTTTCATGTATTAAGTTTATTTCTAATTCAGAGATCACTCGAAGTTCTCTAGAAATTTCAGACAGTTTTTGAATGGCTGTCATATACCGAGCAGTTTGTTAGGTGTTGGCAGTGTGACCAAGGTGAATGAATTTATTCTACTCTTATGGAGTGTGTGTTCTACACAGACACTACCACTGGAAGGGCTTAAGGGTTGTGAGAGGAAGAAAGGAGATAATAGAGAAAAATTAGTCTCACAAAGTGAGTATTACTTTGAGGGGATCATAAGAGAACTGCAAGCAGTGCGGGCCTTCGCTGGTGGCAGTGGGCGTCGCTCACAGCCACGTGAATGGAGAGACTTAAGCTCCTTTACTTCCTTAAATCTTTCTTGTATACTCCTTTCTTCTGAAATTTTAAGATTTCCCCTGACAGGAAAGGAGGACAGATCCCACTCTTTTTGTTTTTTTTTCCTGTCCCAGAAGGCACATTGTACCCCTCGCAGGGAGTGCAGAATCCCCACAGAGTTGGGGAATAAAAAGCTTTGGAAGCCCTTAGCTCACAAATAGGTGGATGCTGTTGGAGTTCATTGTCACTCACCCTACGACCAAGAGGAAAATTAAAGTTAGTAAATGAGGGAGAAATTTTATCCCTATATTATCATTTGTTTTTGTGACCTTAACAAAATTAGTCCATTGTCTGGTCTGACTTACAATTTGTATCTACACCTGTACTTTTATATGGAAAACATTGATGTTACTATTAGAAGGGCAAAGGGTAGCATTCACTAGACTATGCTGTTGTTTGATCTGGCATGGCCTTTCCTAGTTTAAGTGATTAATGTCTAAGAGATGAATATTGAGAAGTCTGTTGTATTTGATATCAATCACTCTCCTTTCTTGAAGTCCTCTTTCTCCTCAATTTCAAGCCAGTATTGTCTTCTTTCTAGCTGTTCTTCCTCAGTTTCTTCTGGTTCCTTTTTCCTTGCAATGTTAAATCTATCTTCATCCTTTTTTTCTCACTCTAAAACGCTAGTAAGATTTTTCATGCAGTCCTGAAGCTTTAACAACTGTCTGCATCAGTAAATCTCAGCCAGTGCTCATCAGAATCACCTGTGGAACTTGTAAAACAATAGAGACTTCTAGACCTACTGAATCAGAATTTCTACATGTGTGACCTAGGTATACACAGATGTAAAAATCTCATAGATTATTCTAATGTGTCTGCCCTTGGGGGAGCACCACTGTTAGGATGCTCATGGCTCCCATGTCTCTGTTTCTAGTCTACACTTCTCTGCTGAGCTCCAAACAAGTATGTCCAACTGGTTTTTAGATAACTTGTTTAGAGAAGCTAGGATAAGGACTGCACAAGTGGGGAAGAAGTTTCAGCAGTCAGAGCTACTGGAGTTGCTTTCAAATAGCAAAAAGAAGGGTTGGTGCATTCCGGCATTTCTGGAAGCCCTTATCTCAATTTATGGTCTTTGAGTTTCCCAAGCTAGAAACCCATGTGTTCAGGCACGTTTCCTTGCACGACTTTCTGTATCTCACTTGTTTCTGTTCTCACTGCCTTGCCTCAGTTTGGACCACCATCATAACTCCCCTGGTATCCTCATTGAGCTCTCATTTTCCTGTGTGTTCCCCATTCTGTTTGTTTGGGTCATTTTAGGTCATAAAGAAGAGAGTCATGTTAGCTAACCTCAGGGAAAAGGAGTTTATTGTAGGGTTAATTTCTAGGTAAGGAAATCTCAGCAGTTATACAGTCAAGGAACAATGTCAGCATCAACTAGTGGAGGGCATTTTTACTAAGAAGCAGTCCCGGGGGGTGCTGTTCTAGAGCACAGCTACCTTGTGAGCTGTAGCCAGCCAGCCTAGAGATGGTGGTCTTGCTTTGGGAGTTAATTTCTAAATCTTATAGTTATGGCTTGATTGGTGATAACAAACCCCGGGGACCGCTTCTTAAGGGATTACTTATGGCATTCTTCCCTCAGAAGAAGCAGTGGAAATGGCCTGTTGTGTTGAGCTCTTTGGCTCTTTATGCCATCAGGCCTAGGGTTTCTCTTCCTAAGGAATAACATTGATCATGATGTTCCCTGCTTAAAATCCTTCAGTTCCTCCCTCTTAAAGGAAGACATCAAAACTCCCTAGCATGGGGGCGCCTGGGTGGCTCAGTCATTAAGCGTCTCCCTTCGGCTCAGGTCATGATCCCAGGGTCCTGGGATCGAGCCCCGCATCGGGCTCCCTGCTCTGCGGGAGGCCTGCTTCTCCCTCTCCCACTCCCCTTGCTTGTGTTCCCTCTCTCGCTGTTTCTCTCTCTGTCAAATAAATAAATAAAATCTTTAAAAAAAAAAACTCCCTAGCATGGCTTATGAGTTTCCTTTCTAGCCTAATTCTTCTCCCTTTCCCCTCCTTAACACTTCTGTGTTCCGGCCACATTGTACTTCTCATTCTCCCTGCACATGCGGTGTTCTTTAAAGCCTCCATCCTCTGTCCTCATATAGGAATGTCCTTCCTTTCTTTCTTTACTTCCAGGTTTAATTTACCCATCACCTCTGTTAGCCTTTCCTGACTCCTGTGGGCAGTAAGTTACTCCTTCTTTTGTGATTCTCATTGTATTTTGGAGGGGCCTATTTAAAGTCCTTAGCACATTCCGTCTTTGTGTATGTCACCCCCAGATTTTGAGCTTATCTAGGACGAGACCATGTCTTCTGTCTATTCAGCCTTCCTCTCCCTCCAGTTCATCAAATGTTTATTCATTGTCTCCTTTGTGCCCACATTGGGTCATTGTAGAAAATATGGAAATAATGTAGAGAGCATTTCTTTGCTTTTAGATGTTTTATTTTTCCTCCTAGGTCGTGATATCATCGGGCTGGCAGAAACTGGCTCTGGAAAAACAGGGGCCTTTGCTTTGCCCATTCTGAATGCCCTGCTGGAGACGCCCCAGCGTTTGTTTGCCTTAGTTCTCACGCCCACTCGAGAGTTGGCCTTTCAGATCTCAGAGCAGTTTGAAGCCCTGGGGTCTTCTATTGGTGTGCAAAGTGGTAAGTATCTGAGAGGAAAAGAATCACAGCGTTTCTTCACAAGTTGAGAATGAGTATAAAAGGAGAATAGAAGAAAGTATTATCAACATGAGTTCATTAACCTTAAGAGCCAATTTGGTATTTTAGCTTTGGGGAATGTTGTACAGGAAGAAAAATTTAAGTAGAAATCTAGCACTGGCTTTAAAAGATGTTCAGTGAACTATGGAAAAAATAAAGCCTCTCTCTTCTATATTCTTTTTATTTCTCTAGCTGTGATTGTAGGTGGAATTGATTCAATGTCCCAATCTCTGGCCCTGGCGAAAAAACCACACATAATAATAGGTGAGTAATTGACAAAGGTAAAAGGCACTGGTGATGATGAATTGAAGAAAATTGACTGATGTTGGGTGTAACTTATTTGTGTGGGAAGACTTTGAAGAAAGGATTTTTGTAACCCTGTTTAATTTTTTTAATTTCTCAAATTTGGGGGTTGGGGGAGGTGGGATGGTTGGTAACTTTCTTTTTTGTCCTTGTTCTTAAACATTGTCTTTCTCCTCAACCTTTCTTGATAGCAACTCCTGGTCGATTGATTGACCACTTGGAAAATACAAAAGGTTTCAACTTAAGAGCTCTCAAATACTTGGTCATGGATGAAGCAGACCGAATATTGAATATGGATTTTGAGACAGAAGTGAGCATTCGGTTTCTTTCCTCCTCTTAGGGCATCTCAGGTGCCCTGTTTCAAAATTTGGTTCATTGCACACCTGCTTTATGTGGAGCCCTGTATCATCATTGGTTAATTTAAATATCTGTGCTGCCTTTTCTCATTCTTGGTGCTCTTCATATTGTCAGTGCCTCTTTAGAATGTAGTTTGACTTTGATTTCAGACATGAGAAGTTTCAGCCAGATTTCCTTTCCATTTCGTTTGATTTATAGACTCTTTCATAGACTTTGAAATATCTTTATTTTTCTGTCATTTTAGCTGACCCACTCATCATAGCTTACTTAGTTGATGAACACTTTTCTTGACTTTTCTCTTAGATTAGCTTGACTCTGATTTAAACTTCTTTTCTCTGAATGGCATTTTTTAAAATAGCATCTGGTATGGTATCAAAAAGTAAGTACTCAGTAAATTTTAGCTGAATTGAATTGAATTTTTGAGTCCCCAGATTCCCACAGTGATACTTGTAGTTTTTTTACTCTCTCTCTCCTTCACAAAGAGTATTTGCAAGTGTCCAGTCTAAATGTTATATTGGTATCCTTTCTTCTTTGTGCCTTAGGTTGACAAGATCCTCAAAGTGATTCCCCGAGATCGGAAAACATTTCTCTTTTCTGCCACCATGACCAAGAAGGTGAAATTTTCTAGGACTTACGTTTTTTTCTTTATTAAGTGATAAATAAAAACAATAGCAATAATAAAAATAGAGCATTTAAGAATCAGTGTACTACTCCAAGTTTTCTTTCTGTAGGTGCAAAAACTTCAGCGAGCAGCACTGAAGAATCCTGTGAAATGCGCTGTTTCCTCCAAATACCAGACAGTTGAGAAATTACAGCAATATTATCTTTTTATTCCGTCTAAATTCAAGGTAAAGTGTTTACTTTGATCATTCCTGCCTCTCCCTCTCCTTCCTAAGCAAAGCACCTGAAAGTGTGTCCACTTTTGATTAGCTAAGAGCTGTGCTCCTGTTCGTTTTAGAGCGCTTACTGTGCTTATATTTATCACTGATAAAGTCAAACATTCTGGGAATTCATAGCATGCTAAACCACAATAATGATGTAATTCTTTTCCAGCCCCATTCTTGAAGTAGCTTTTTTTTGTTCTACTAATTATGTGGCTTCTTTTTTATAGGCAGCGGCCCTAGTTTTGTGCTTTGATGTAGGAACTTTTCCTGGTTGCTCACTACAAGGAGTTGTGTTTGACTTTAGGCTGTATGTGAGATGCATCGTTCACAGACATGATAATGCTGCTTTCAGGAATGCAAAACTGGCAGCTGGAGTCTGGAAAATTGAGAAGCAACTATATATAGGCTTAGTCTTTTACATAATTTCTATGCCCAGGACTCCAGTCTTTTCTTCTAGGTTCATTTACTTACATTGTTTTGGGTTTGTAACTTAGGATACCTACCTGGTTTATATTCTAAATGAATTGGCTGGAAACTCCTTTATGATATTCTGCAGCACCTGTAACAATACTCAGAGAACAGCTTTGCTACTCCGAAATCTTGGATTCACTGCCATCCCCCTCCATGGACAGATGAGTCAGGTAAAGATTCTTTGGTGTCATTAGTAGTGAGCTGGTGGCATGAGAAGGGTAAACTTTATAACAGTAGATCCATACAAAAACAACATGAGACATTAATGTATCTTCCCAGAATTATTCAGATTTTATGGGCTTTAAAGTGTTGCTCTGGATGCCTCCTTCCTTCCATGATAGCGAGAGGCTCAAATTGGACTATTCCATAGTTATTTATCTGGTATGGAAGCTCTTGAGTTGATTTATTCAGCCGTATAGTGGTAATAGTGATTCTTTGGTCTCAAAAGATTTTTAATAAATTATTTTTCAACTCTCTGTCATGTTAAATCATCCTTATTTCATGTTAGTATTTTCTAGCCTTAGTCTTAAATATTTTTTGTGTTGCTTCCATGTTTCCTTTTGACCTGTGAAGTCCAGTCTGGATTTAGGGGGAAATATCCTTTTGAAAATTTCTGTCTCTGTTCTTAATTTAGTGTGTTTATCAAGATAGATACTGAATTCTAAGATTCCTTAGCTTTCCAAGATTAAAATTTTTTCCATTTCTTTTCATCATCTCAGAGCAAACGCCTAGGATCCCTTAATAAATTTAAGGCAAAGGCTCGTTCTATTCTTCTAGCAACTGATGTTGCAAGCCGAGGTTTGGACATACCTCATGTGGATGTAGTTGTTAACTTTGACATTCCTACCCATTCCAAGGTGAGTCCTGTCGCTGACCTGACTTTCTAGTCCCAAAGTATATTTCTTTCTTTTTTTAAAATTGAGGTATAATTGACATTAGTTTGAGTTGTACCACGTAATGATATGGTATTTGCATATATCATGAAGTGATTGCCACAAGTCTAGTTAACATCTGTCACCATACATGGTTACGGATTTTTTTTCCTTGGGATGAGAACTTTTAAACTGTACTCTCTTAGCAGCATTCAGATGTGTGATACGGTATTATTAACTGTAGTCGCCAAGCTGTACGTTACAGCCCCATGACTGACTTATTTTGTAACTCGAAGTTTGTGCTTTTTGACCCCTTTAACCCAGTTTATCCACAACCCCCATTATTCCCACCCTTGGCAGCCACCAGATCTGTCATCTGTCCTCATGAGCTCAGTTTGTTGTTGTTGTTTTCTTTTTAGATTGCACATATAAGTTAGCTCATACAATATTTGTCTTTCTCGGACTTATTTCACTTAGCATAATGTCCTTAAAGTCAATGTCTATTGTTGCAGATGGCAAGATTCAATTCTTTTTTATGGCTGAATAATATTCCATTGTATCCAAAGTGCATTTCTTTCTTTCTTTTTTTTTTAAAGATTTTATTTATTTATTTGACAGAGAGAGACACAGCGAGAGAGGGAACACAAGCAGGGGAGTGGGAGAGGGAGAAGCAGCTTCCTGCTGAGCAGGGAGCCCGATGCGGGGCTCGATCCCAGGACTCTGGGATCATGACCTGAGCCGAAGGCAGACGCTTAACGACTGAGCCACCCAGGCGCCCCTCTTTCTTTTTTTTTTAAAAGATTTATTTATTTATTTATTTGAGAGAGAGTGAGTTGAGTGGTGGGAGGAGCAGAGGCAGAGGGAGAAGCAGACTTCCCCCGCTGAGCAGGGAGCCTGGTGTGAGGCTGGATCCCTGTACTCTGGGATTATGACCTGAGCCGAAGGCAGACACTTAACCAACTGAGCCACCCAGGCGTCCCCAAAGTGTATTTCTTAATGGAATGTTTTCTGTCCCTCCTTAGTCGCAATGTCGTTTTATTTATTTATTTATTTTGTCCTCAACTAGTTAAGTATCAAAAACTAGGAAAGCTCTTGATTTATTCATTCTCTTTATCTTGCATGTGCTTGAAGATGTGATATTAATAAACGTGAAAGAAAGTAGCCAAAGAGAGGTATTGGGTGCTTACAGCCAGAGGGGTAGGTGCAGCATATGCTGATCTTTGTCAGTCTCATTTCTTCGGAATGGTAAGCTTGTAGTTCTTAGTGTATCTCAGGGTTTCTCAGCTTTGGCACCATTAACGTTTTGGGCGAGCAGATTCTTTGCTGTGGAGCTGTCCTTTGCATTGTAGGATGCTTAGCTGCATTCCTGGCCTCTACACACAGGTGACATTGTGACAACCAGATATGCTTTTTGACATTTCCAAATATTCCCTGGTGAGGACAGAATTGCCCCCAAAGCAACTAATACCTGTTGGCTTTGTGTTTAACTGCTGTCTCATTTGATTTTGACAATGACTCTGAGTTTGGGCATGCATTTCTATCCTGTTTTATAGAGAGAAACCAATTCAGAGAGACTGTGTGACTTGGAGACAGTGGTGTAGCTGGTAGGTGGTAAGACCAGAACCATATCTAGGTCTGCCTCTAGATCCAGTGCTGTTTTCCTCTAGACCATGTGGATACGCTTTAGATTTGTCTTTCTGTAAAAGAAAAGAAAAAAGAGTCAGTTTAGTGCTGCAAGGAGAATAAAAAAGAGGAAATAGGGGCACCTCGGTGGCTCAGTGGGTTAAGCATCTGCCTTCGGCATGGGTCATGATCCCACAGTCCTGGGATCGAGCCCCATGTTGGGCTCACTGCTCAGCGGGGAGCCTGCTTCTCCTTCCTCCTGCTCATGGCTTGCTCTCTCTCTCTCAAATAAATAATAAATAAAATCTTAAAAAAAAAAAAAAAAGAGGAAGTAGATTTATCTCAATCTATTGCCCAATCCATTTTTCCATGTTTCAACACAAGTCTATTTTCTTTCAGAGATTTGCGGTAAAACTCTACGTTCATAGTTTTTTGTTTATATTTTATGTAACTCACATTTACACTTTTTGTTTCAGGATTATATCCATCGAGTAGGTCGAACTGCTCGAGCTGGACGTTCGGGAAAGGCTATCACCTTTGTCACACAGTAAGTGAATTGACTTCAGGGGCAGAACAATGGAGAGAAAAGAGCAGAGCTTTGGAGCCGACTGACTCGGCTCCTGACTTTGCCATTTACTCTAATCGTCCCTTAACCTCCCTCATGCTGTTTTCATCATTTGTAAAATGGAAATAATACCTACCTAGCAGGGTCTTAATGAGGGTTGGTGATACACATGTAGAAGATCTAGTATGGTGTTTGGCACACAGAAGCACACAGAGAAACCCCTGCTGTTTTTTTCAGCTGCTGAAGCTGGAGCGCAGTGACCTTTCCCTCAACTCAAAGTATTAGAATAATTATTTTGGTTTTGTTTCTAAAAGGAACAAATTTTTATGTAGCCAGGGTTTTTCTGGGAGTAAAGAATACATTGGCCAGTTTCTAGTGGACTGTACAGAAGATGGCATGTAATCAGTATTCCGAAGAGGAATAATGGGTTTGGTAGTGTTTAAAACTGGCCTTTGTTGTATCATATCACATAATGTATACTTTTGGAATGGACAGACATTTGCATTGTCAGCCAACCAAAGCCATGCCAATTTTCCTTCCTCAGGTATGATGTGGAACTCTTCCAGCGCATAGAACACTTAATTGGGAAGAAATTGCCTGTGTTTCCAACACAGGATGATGAGGTTATGATGCTGACAGAACGTGTGACCGAAGCCCAGAGATTTGCTCGCATGGTATGCAACTTATTTTCTCACCAACTTAAATGCAAACAGTGTTAGCTGTGTGCTAGACGCTGTTGTATGAATCCTCCTAACAAACCACGGAACTCAGTATTATTTTAATCCAATTTTAAGATGAGCATACTAAGGTATAGAGATG
The DNA here is from genome assembly GCF_002201575.2 of Neomonachus schauinslandi. NCBI lineage: Eukaryota > Metazoa > Chordata > Mammalia > Carnivora > Phocidae > Neomonachus > Neomonachus schauinslandi. Next base: position 91,737,401 of record NC_058407.1, on the reverse strand, counting down.
GTAGGTAATTTGAATAGGGGTTTGGACTCAGTATGACCACAGTGACCACATGCTCAGCCTCTCTTCCGTGTTTCACATGTAGCAAGAAAACCTTTGGATTTGAGATCAGAAGACCCAGCTGTGAATAGGACATTGTGGTTTTGGACAGTGCATCTAACCTTTCAGAATCAGTTCCTCACCTGAAAAATTGGGAATAATAATTACCTTGATACTGTACAAGGGTTTTTTTTGGCACCAGATAAGCTAACGTGAGCTGCATAGTTACTAACAGTAAGTAGCAGTAATAATAGTGGTGGGGATATACGGGAAGATTCTAAAGGAGAATCCTAGCAAGTACTGTCTGCTGCCTGTAGTTCTAGTTTGAGAGATAAGGCAACTGAGTAGCCGATGTGTGGACTTGTTTTTGTTTTCCTGCTCACATGGAATTCTTTGGTATTTTGGTTTATAAAAGTATTATATGTACATTGGAAAAAATTTCAGAAAATACAGAAAAGATTAAAATAGCAAAGGAAACATAAGCCATCCCGCACAGAGAACATTTGGCTATTGATAAGATTTGGCTGTTGATAACATTTGGCTAATTTTCCTTTTTTAGCCATACTTAGATTTTTCTCTAATTGTATATGATTAACGTTTTTCTGTTTTAACAAATAGAGAGCCATGTGATCACTTCTTAATGGCTACAGAGAATTCCATTATGAATATCTAACACGACTTTTATTGGTGCATGTTTATGCTTTTTCACATGTTTTGTACTTTAAGTGGTACCATGTTGGACATCCTAATATGTATAGCTTTGCATACTTGCTTCTTTTGAATAAGTTCTTAGAAGTAGAATTAATTGTTGGGCCGAATTAATTGTTGGGCATTCATAGAGAATGCCAGATTTCCCGCCCCTCCCCCCTGAAAAGCTGTAGCAGTTTAAACTGTCAGTGACAGTACATGTGGATGTCCCCACACCTTGACCAATAAGAGGTATTACCATTCTCTTAAATCTTTGCTACCATGTGAAAATAATAGCTTATTGTTTTAATTTTCATGTAAACATTTTTGTGTATTGGGATTTTGGTCTTATCCCTTTGCGAATGTGAGGTGTTAGGGAGTTACTTAGTGTTTGATTTTAGGGAGAGGAGACCAGGATGTGTTACCCTCTGTGACAGTAACTTTCACTCCCATCCTTTCTCTTTTCTTGCAGGAGTTAAGGGAGCACGGGGAAAAGAAGAAACGCACGCGGGAGGACGCTGGGGACAACGATGACACGGAGGGTGCTATGGGTGTCAGGAACAAGGTGGCTGGAGGAAGAATGAAGAAACGGAAAGGCCGTTAATTTCTCTTACGAAGACTCGACTTCAGCCTTCTGTTCCATAAAAGGGGATTGTAGGAAAGAATGCCTCACCTGTCAGACCGGAATCTGTCAGAATCATGTCCAGAACCTCCTCTCAGTACTCGTTCCCCTTCTGTAGAGCACCATGACTGCAGACTGGCTTTTCCAGCGCTGAGGTCAGCTTTGGGTCCTTGGAAACGACCTGAGTAGGATGTGCTCTTCTTTCACTTCACATAGACCTTTTACTCTTTCAGCTGAAAGTCAAGGACTAGGTTGATGAAACGCTGGACCTGTTACTGTAAAGGGAAGCTCCTACGTCTGTAAAATGGTGATACTTTAAGCAATCTCAGCTTGTGCTTCATTAGACCTAATGTGGAATAATAAATTTAAATATTATTTTTAAAAGATTCAGACTCCTTGAAGACCTTTATAGGTTGAGGGACTTTAGAGATTTAAGTAAGATCTTGCTAATAGGTAAGAAACTGGGAGTGACAGTTATGTGGCAGATTCATTGCTCATCCATAATTAAGATAAACATTATTTATGATTTAAAAAAATCCACAAAGGGGGCGCCTGGGTGGCCCAGTCAGTTGAGCAACTGCCTTCGGCTCAGGTCATGATCATGGAGTCCCAGATTGAATCCCGCATCGAGCTCCCTGCTCAGCGGGGAGTCTGCTTCTCCCTCTGACCCTCCCCCACTCATGTGCTCTCTCTCTCATTCTCTCTCAAATAAATAAATAAAATCTTTAAAAAAAAAAAGATCCACAAAGGAACAAGATGGATGGCTTTGAAAGGGAAGTCCTGCTTTAAAGGAGGTTGTGTTTTTTTGGTGATGGACCAAAGTCCGTAAGTAAGACTGCAGATTCTGTTAGATCACTAAATAGATTCACTTCCCTGGCTTCTTGGATTAAACACTTGGATAGGAAGACTGGTTTCTTATATAGACTCTTATCCCCACGTAACTAGAGTTAAGATCAAGAAGCATCAAAAATAAGGGTAATTCCAAGACCCAATTTCACCCCCTTGTCATCGATGCTCATTGGCTAATACCCTTTCTTTTGTCTCCATCTACTGGGTGATGTAACTCAGGAGAAGTAAATCTGGGCCATCAGCTCCTGGAGAGAAAATAGACCGTGGCTCTTTAGGGACTGGGTGGGATAGGGGAGAGTTGATAGAATGCAGAAACAACTGTGAGCTTCATGGTTGTGAACAGTCTTGTGCTCTTTTAACTCAGAAGATGCCTAATCATTTTTGTCAAATGTAACAATTTTATTAGAAGAGGATGTGTCTGGAGTGGCAGAACCAGGGTGAAGAGGTTCCAGTGATTTAAGATTGATAATGAGTTTTGGCAGAAGAGAAACTTTCCATATATATTTTAGTGAAAAGTACGTGTTTCAATGATTGTGTTTCTTAGAGTCAAAGTGGTGAGAAGTGAAAAGTAGACATCAGTAAAATTCTCTGTGGTAGTCAGGTGTGGACTGTTGATTGCAGGAAGATCTTTATAAACATAGGTGGTGGGGTACATTCTGCCACAAATACATCCAAGAGGAATGCCTATGGGTAAGAAGGCATTTATAATTAATTGAAATCTAAACACATGGCTTATTTTGTTGTTTAGTTTGTTCCACATTTCATTGCTCCTCGTTATGGTGCATTTGAGCGAAGGTTAAGTTAGAGAAGTCAGAAGTCAGTAAGAAAGAAGGAAAGGAGAAAAAGGATAGAAAAGGAGAGGCAAGTAGTTGAGTGGAGCTGTAGTTGTGACTGTTTATTTTGAGTTGTGTGTACCACTGGAGGCTGATTCTTCCTGAATGTTGTATTTTTCTGATGGGACTCTCCAGGGTGGCTCAGGATAATAGCAACTCTCTCTCTCTCTCTCTCTGAGCCTTTGGGTAAAAGTGAATAGATGGTTGCTGTTTCAGTTCATTGGAGGACTTCAGAAGCAAGCTGGCATTGAATTGGGTGGTGGGTGGTGGGTAAGGAAGAGAGACTGGAATTATCCTGAAGGAGTCTGAAGTTTCTAAATAGGTAGGGATCTCTCACATAGGATCCGTAGACACCTGAAGGTATGCATATTTCTGGGGAGACCAAAGGGGTTAAAAACTGTTCTAAAGCTTAGCTGTTGTCTCTAAAGTATATACGTAATTATGCTTTGCTAGGATGGGACAATAGGCCACTCAGTGAAGAAATGTGAATGATTTGTCTTTGGGCATATTAGGAGGTCCAGACCATAAGCTATGGTCCCACACAGGATGAGTAAAGATGTTACTGCGAAGGATAGGAGGCACAGAAATAAATAAATGTGATCTGTTAGTGAATAAGGACAGAGCTGTGGGTTTGTACCATTAATCGGATCTGTTCTTGTTCCCTTAGCCTCTGAGGCAAGGTTGCAAGGTCTTGCTGTTAAAACCCTCATCGAGGTGTGTGTTAGTTTTCTAGGACTGCTGTAACGAAGTACTACACGTTGGGAGGCTTGAAACAAACTTACTGGGTCACGGTTCTGGAAGCTGGAAGTCCGATGAAGGTGTCAGCAGGGCCTTGTGCCTTCTGACACCTCAAGAGAAGACCCCTTCCTTGCCTCTTCCCAGCTTCTGGTGGCTGCCAGCAATCTTGGTGGTCCTTGGCTTGTGGCTGTGTAGCTAATCTGTGCCTTCATCTGTATATAACCTTCCTCATGTGTCCTGTCTCCACATGGTCTTCCTCTGAGGGTACCAGCCATTGGGCGTAGGGTGTATGCTAATCCAGTATGACCTCATCTTAACTAATTATATCTGCGAAGACCCTATTTCCAAATAAGGTCACGTTCTGGAGTTCCAGGTAGACGTGAATTTTGGGGGGAGATTATTCAATCCAGTATGGACCTATCTTTTTGGACTGCTATGTTGTTTGGGGTTTAAGACTATATGGTGGAATAGAAGTGGTAGATAGAGTTGATGACGAAGTGGAGAAAAGACAGAAGATAGGGCTTCAGAAATGGTTAAGATGGGTGGAGGCAGAGAAGTTTAAAATGAGGGGTGCCTGTCTGGCTCAGTTGGTAGAGCACGTGACTCCTAATCTTGGGGTGGTAAGTTCGAACCCCATGTTGGGTATAGAGATGACTTAAAATCTTACAAAAATAAGTTGAAGATGATATTCTCTTAAATGAAATGTAAATTATCTTTGCAGTCAAGGTATCAAAGGCTCTAGTTTCAGGAATGGGGAGGGTGTTTCTGACCTTTCTGTTTCCTTCTTGGTGTAATTCCTTAGTTCTGCTTTCCTGATTTAAGAAACAGAGCCTTCAGCCTGGGTGGCTCAGTCAGTTGAGTGTCCAGCTCTTGATTTTGGCTCACGTCATGATCTCATGCTCACAAGATCAAGCCCTGTGTCGGGCTCCATGCTGGAGTGTGGGGCCTGCTTAAGAGTCTCTCTCTCCCTCTGCCACCCTCCCCATCTCATTGTCTCTCTCTCTCTCCAAAAAAAAAAAAAGAAACAGCTTCAAAATAACCAACCAACCTCACCCCCTCCCCCAATTGCAAACAATTCCCACAGCTAACTTGTATGACTTCATAAAGGAAGTAGCTTACAATGTAAGCTGTAAGTCATGTAATGCTGGCCCAGAGATTTTCCCCCTATTTCTCATCTGAATCATGAAGCCACTTTATATAGTATTCATTGTATCATGGCTTCATGATACTAGCTAGTTTCGTTTTATTTTCTCTGTCTAGAGCTGAAGTGAGATGAGGAAAATACCTCTACCTTATGAAGGGGTCCAAGGATCCCTGTGATAGAGTTTTAGTTGGGTTGGCTATTCCAGACTTAAAGCAGGCCCAGAATTCCATGCACTCTGGAACTTAAGGGTACTTGGAGGGGATTCTAGTGGTTGCCAGGAGGGGTCTAGACTCAACTAGCTTATCATGATGATTATTTTTTTTTAAGGATTTATTTACTTGAGAGAGAGCACAGAGGGAGAGGAGCAGGAGAGAGAAGCAGACTCCCCGCTGAGTAGGGAGCCCAACAAGGGCTTGATCCCAGGACCCCAAGATCATGACCTGAGCGGAAGGCAGACTTTTATTTATTTTTTTGAAGATTTTATTTATTTATTTGACAGAGACAGCGACAGCAGGAACACAGGCGGGAGTGGGAGAGGGAGAAGCAGGCTTCCGCTGAGCAGGGAGCCCGATGTGGGACTCGATCCCAGGACTCTGGGATCATGACCCGAGCCGAAGCAGACGCTTAATGACTGAGCCACCCAGGCACCCCTGATACTGATCTTTATTTTTTATATATATATATTTTTTAAAGATTTTATTTTATTTATTTGACAGAGAGAAGCACAGCAAGAGAGGGAACACAAGCAGGGGGAGTGGGAGAGGGAGAAGCAGGCTTCCCGCCAAGCAGGGAGCCCGATGTGGGGCTCAATCCCAGGACCCTGAGATCATGACCTGAGCCGAAGGCAGACGCTTAACGACTGAGCCACCCAGGTGCCCTAAAGGCAGACTTTTAACCAACTGAGCCACCCAGGCGCCCTGGTTATTCTTTCTTAGTCCCTTAAAAATGTGATGAATATCCTAGAACTTGGCTGACTATAAAAACATCTGGCTTATAGCCAAAGTGTTTTCCAGGTAGCTTCCTACCTGCAGATACCCAAAAATCTAAATCAGGGGTGCCTGGGTGGCTCAGTCAGTTAAGTGTCTGCCTTCGGCTCAGGTCATGATTCCAGGGTCCTGGGATCAAGCCCCCCATCAAGCTCCCTGCTCACAGGGAGCCTGCTTCTCCCTCTCCTGCCTGGTTACCCCCCTTGCTTGTGCAGAGAGCACAAGCTCTCTCTTTCTGTCAAATAAATAAAATCTTAAAAAAAAAATCTAAATCAGAGACTATCTACCCCAACTCCCTCAAAGCCTGGGAAAGGAGACCAGAAAGAACCACAAGCTGGGGCATTGGTCACAGAAAATGAAGGCATCCAAGTTACCAAAAGCAGGTAACAATAACTTCAAGAAAGTATGTTCCGAGAACTTGAATACAAATTCAGGGAATATACAAGAAGTTTTAATCCACATAGTTCTTAAGGTGAAATCTTGGCTCAGGGCAGATAATAAGTCAGGGTGTGAGTCATCTCTCTTCAGTTGGAATGACAAGAGACCCAGACCTTGGCACTAGAGATTCAAGGGTTATCCACACCCACATTCCTTTTCATGCCTCACCTGTCCCAGGTATGCACTAAAACTCCAGCTAAAAATAACTACAGAAACTCGATCTCTGGGAAATAGCACTGAACAGTCTAACCTTAAAGTCAAGAGCTGGTTTGTGCCAAAAAGAAGAGAGACAGGAAGAAAATGGGCTCATGTGGGACCATGTAATCTCTAGGATGTGGGCCCTGATGTCTGTTTTTATTCTTGGAAGTTTTAATCTGCTCACAGCCATCCCTCCACCTGATACCTCCGTTAACCTGCGGATGCCATCTAGGGGCTGACAGAAACCAGAAGGATGGGGGAATGCAATGGAGTGTGGCAAAATGTTAGTCAAGAGACCTGTTGACTTGCTGTGTGACCTCGTGGGCGTTACTGAATCTTGATTTCTCTCATTTGTTAATATGGAAATAAGAGAATCTATCCCATCTGCCTCCCAGAGTCTTGCACCTAGTTTTTGTTTTGCATCTTTAAATTCTGTCATCGCCCTCCCTTCCAGTATCTGCTATATCCTATCTCCTGTGCCTGGTACCAGGAAGACAGTTCTGAAAAAAAGTTAGATGCTCCCTTTGCTGAACTCAGCCTTAGGTGAATGCAGTCTTAGCAATGTACTGTGATTATGCTTGCCTAGAGGGCAGGGACTGTGGCTTATTCATGGATGCAATTTTAACAACTTGTAGGGCCCAGCACACAGCAAATGTTCAATATCTGTCATTTTCTGGAACATACTATGTTTCGGCAACTTTACATGTGTGGTCTCTAGTTCCTTGAACAATCCTGAAGAAAGGTAGATACTACTGTTCACATTATAAGCTGTGGGGCCAGATGGTCAAATCTGCTCCTTACTAGCTCTGGGACCTTTGGCAAGTTATTCAAACTTTCTGTGTTTCAGTATTATCTGAAGAAATGCAGATAGCAATATACCTACCTTACAAGGTTGTGAGGTTTAAATGGGGTAGACTGGCTCATCATATGATTAGTATGTGTTAGCCATTATGAGTATATTATTGTTACTATTATCATAGATGGCTAAGTAGATTGCCCAGGTCATACAGCAGGTAAGGGGCCAAGCAAAATTTGGTTTCAAGACTCTACCCTTGATATTACATACACTGTGTGTGTGTGTATAACTTCATATTTGTCATTCAGTAAGTGCTTATTGAATGAATGATTGAGCCATAATATAGTATATATTTTTTCTTTTGGAAAAATTTCTTCTACCAGCAAATAAGTATTACCTAAATGAGCTTTCAGAGTCCACAGCCTATTTGCAAATTGGCAACAGCCTGGTGGGAGAATATGAAATTTTATTTCCACCAGTAGATGGCAGAAGGAAGAAAAGATACTTGTGAAAGGACAGGAGTTGTCACTGAGCAGAATGATTAATAATGAGACACAGTGGCTGATTACAAGGGCTCTTGGTGTCATATCTGGCCCACATTGACTAAGGGGTGGGGGTCGGTGTGGGTATGAGAACTCCCCACAGGTATCTGAAGGGTGGCAGCCTTCGAGAAGATCTAGGCTGACCCACAGGATGGGCCCTGGGAGACTCAAGTACACAGAAGTTCAGATGTAGTAAGAAGAAAAAGTTGCCTTCTGCTCTTCTCCCAGCTCCACAGCCATAGTCCGCATTCTCCCCTTTTCATCTTATGAGCAGCTTTTTCTTTTCAAAAGTCTGCCCTTCCCTTCTAGGGTTTTGATGAAATCACTTCCCCTCTGTTTATGCCCTGCCCGCCCCCGCAGCCTGAACCTACAGATCCTGTTATTCCCTCTCTGCCAACCCCAGTACACGTTGTTTGTGTTTAGAATCTAAATTCTCCAAGCCATTAATCTCCTTCTGTTGTCGCCCTCTGTCTTACTGCATATCCATCTGGTAAGCCTTGTTGCCCTCCCTCTGTCAAACCAGCATGGTGCTGGTTAGCGGGTGAGCCACTCGTTGGTCTGTTCTGTTCTAAAAAGCTGTCTTTCAGCTCCAAGTGACAGGGAAGTGTCCCTCTGGTTCCATAAGAGTAGTAGAAGCACTCAGGCATGGTGGTCAGAGACACTGGGCAAACTGCCGTCCCTGATTCCCCGTGCTGGCTCTCCTCCAGGCATTCCTTTGTGGGAGGAGTCTACCGATGACTCTGGCTTAATACCCGACTTCTTAGAAATTCGAACCCAACCTATTCAATCCAGTGCCAGCTTCAAAACAACATCCTTGTTATGTTTTCTGGGTGGGTCAAGAGAGCGGGGACCGCCAGAAGATTCCTTACTTGACATATTCTGTTTAGGTACATTCATAATGGCTCGTTTGTGATTCTTTATAATAAGAGAGAGCCCGCTGTGTGCTGAGCATTGGCTAGGGGCTTGGCATATGTTAGTTCATTTACTGGAAGTAATGACTCATTTCTTGAGGAAACCTAGAAAAGCTTGTTTATGATATGTTAAAACCACAACCTGATCATTCCTTATTCTGCATCTTCCATGATTGCGTATGTGCCTCCAAGGGTGTTCAGGGACTTTTGCAGGGAAGGCTTATGCTAACAAAATGAAGCGGAGGTTCCAGCACATCGTAGTTAATCTGTGGCTTCTGTTTTTCTTTCATTGATTTGGGTGGGATTCAAAGGGCTGGGGGTGAGGGGGAAGTGGGAAAGATGTCCCTCTTCACTGTAGTTTTGTGTTTTCGCCAAATCCCTAGAAAATGAATAAATTTGACGCTTGGACTCGGCCATAATATTCCCGTGTGCAGCCTCCCACAAAATCAGAACTTGAGGGTTGAGAGGATCTTGGCAATCAACCAGATTGTTCATTTTTCCTTCGAGTCAAGGAAAGTATGTGTGTGTTTATAAGTTTGGATATGTTTTATATTGTGCTCCTGAGGTTATAGCTATTTTTTTTTTAAAGATTTTATTTCTTTATTTGACAGAGACAGAGATAGCGAGAGCAGGAACACAAGCAGCGGGAGTGGGAGAGGGAGAGCAGGCTTCCCGCCGAGGAGGGAACCCGATGTGGGACTCGATCCCAGGACCCTGGGATCATGACCTGAGCCGAAGGCAGACGCTTAACGACTGAGCCACCCAGGCGCCCGAGGTTATAGCTATTTAAAGAGAGACTAAAATAGACTCATTCTCTTCACAAAAGTTCTAGTGGAATTTTGTTCATAAGACCTGCCTAAGGAAAAAAAAATGCTTGCTTTTTAGGACTAACATCTGAAGACTGGAGTCTCCTTTTGGAGAAGAGTGGTGGAAAATGTTGGGAACAAAAATGTGTTTTAGAAAACCCTGATCAGCCTAACCCATTTTCCTAATAAATGCCAGTGTTGTCCCTAACCAGGTTCTGGGTGCTGTCTCTGGAGGAGTGTGGGTAAGTCACATTTCATGCCTCACCTCATCAGCATCTTTGTCCAGGTGAACTCCAATTATGTGCGATCACCAAGGGAAGCCAAGAGGGAGGCCAAAGTCGACATGAGGACGAGGGTCAGGCTGAGAAGTTCATGTGAGAATGGAGAAGAGTGGCACACCTCTCTGTTGATCCCCTGGGTAGGGTTGCAGGGACAGAGAGGAAAGGAGGGAGAGAAGCGTGTCATGTGAGATTTATAACCTGTACATAAATGGCAGAATTTTATGGTACTTGGTACGGTCACTTCCTGCCCCTTCTCCTCCACTCTCCACGCTCCCGGGGTGAGTCACTCTCGGGCCAGTGGCCTGTGGCGGGGCTCACTTCTCTCCCCGTGACCTAGAGGAGTGGTTTCCACGGTGGGCACATGCATCCAGGGGAGTGCATGATGGTTTTGGGGTGTGGGAAGAAGTAACTAGAATTTTTATTTAGACTTTACTTTAAACACATCCTTTTCTGATTTCTATTTTTGTGTGTTTTAGAATGTACATAAAGTATGGGAATAATTTATAATGAACATATACAAATATGGAAGTTTGTTAAAATGTTATGTTAAATAGGGGTGCACTATCACGATTTGAGACAAAAGCTCTAGGGAATTATTCTGACAACAGTCCTTTAAAAGAATTATTTCATGTTTCATTCTGAAATTAAATTTCAAACAAAACTCTGATACATCCATATATATATATTTTTTTCTTTTAACTTTTTTTTAGAGCAGTTTTAGGTTCACAGCAAAATTGAGAGGAAGGTACAGAGATTTCCCGTATGTCTCCTCTCACTCACATGCACGGCCTCCCTTGTTATCTACAGTCCCCAGCAGAGAGTACATTGGTTACAATCCATGACCCTACGCTGACACATCACAGTCACCCAAAGTCCATAGTTTACCCCAGGGTTCATACTTGGGGTTGTGCATTCTGTGCATTGGACAAATGTTATTTACAACTATCGTATCATACAGAGTATTTTCACTGCCCTATAAATCCTGTGCTCTGCCTCTTCATCCCTTCTTGTACCCCCAAACCCTGGCAACCACTGATATTTTCTTTTAAGTTGAGGAAGTTCCCCTATATTCTTAGCTTGCTGAGAGTTTTTATCATGAATGGGTGTTGGATTTTGTTAAATACCTTTTTCTGCATCTGTTGATATGACCATGTGATTTTTCTTCTTTAGACTATTGATGTGATGGATTACATTAATTGATTTTCAAATATTAAGCCAGCCTTGCACAGCTGAGATAAATCCTACTTGGTCATGATATAGAATACTTTTTTTTTTTTAACATTGTTATATTTGGTTTGTTAATGTTTTGTTGAGAATTTTTGCTCTATGTTCATTGGAGATATTTGTCTATAGTTTTCTTGTAATGTCTGTGTCTGGTTTTGGTAATAGGGTAAGGCTGGTCTTAGAATGAGTTAAGAAATATTCCCTCTTCTATACTCTATTAGTATAATTTTTTTCCTTAAATGTTTGATTGATTTTACCAGAGAACTCCTCTGGGTCTGGTGCTTTCTGTTTTGGAAGGTTATTAACTACTGATTAAATTTCTTTAATAGATATAGGTCTATTCAGATAGTCTGTTTCTTTTCAGTACTTGGATATTCTCTTCTTTTTTTAATTTTTCAGTCTATGTTCTCCTTGCTTTTCAGGTTTGGAAGTTTGTACTAAGATATCCTCAAGCTCAGATATTCTTTCCTCAGCCATGTCCAGTCTATTGATAAACCCATTAAAATTTAAAATTAAATCCATTCAGTTCACAATGAACTGAAACCATTCATCAGTTACAGTTCAGGTTTTCCTACCCTGGCACTCATTCCCACAGTTGTTTGTTTTTTGAATCTCTCCTCTGGGAAGCCATGACTTCCTGTATTCACGTATCACTCTCCAATCTTGGGGGTTGCCATTTGACATGTATCCTTACCTGTCTTATAGATCCTGGAAGAGTTGTTGATTTTTCAGTTGTTGATTTTTCTTCATTTCTGTTACAATGTTTTTCATCTCTAGCATTTCATTTTTGTTCTTTCTTAGGATTTACATCTCTCTGCTTATATTGCCTGTCTATTCTTGCATGCTGTCTATTTTATCCATTAGAGTCTTGAATATATTAATCACAGTTGTTTGAATTCCCAGTCTGAAAATTTCAACATTCTTGCTATGTTTGATTTTGATGCTTGTCCATGTCCTCAAATTGTGTGTGTGTGTGTGTGTTTTTTTCCTTATGTCTTGTAATTTTTTCTTGATAGCTGGACATGATGTTTTGAATAAAAGGCAGTGCTATAAATGGAACTTTAGTAATGTGGTAAGGTGTGTGTGTGTGGGGGGGGGTGGGGGGCGAGAAGCATTCTGTAGCCCTGTGATTAGGTTTCAGTCCTTTAGTGAACCTATGTGTCTGGACTGTGAACTTCAAGGTGTGTCTCAATTTTTTTCCTCCCTTTTATGTGGGACAGGATGGCTAGAGTGGGCTGAGGTTGGGTATTTCCCTTCTTCTACATGGAAGGCTAGTGTAGGCTGGAGTTGAGCATCTCCTTTCCCTCAGGTCTGATAATACCTTAGCAGGTTAGGCTCTGTTTAACTAGTTTCTCTTGAAGATAGGCCTTATTAAGAAGAACAGCATGCTCTGATATATTTCAGATGGTTCCTTTTTCCCTTCCTCTGCTGGAAGCACAGGGGGATTTTCTCTTATTTTCATTGTGAGAACCTGCTTGAACTCTTAGAGGTAAATCTCGCAAATTGTGGGGCTCCTCTATTGTTGTTAACTCTCAGAGTTGTCCACCCTGAACCTCCAGCCATTCATCAGTTACAGTTCAGGTTTTCCTACCCTGGCACTCATTCCCACAGTTGTTTGTTTTTTGAATCTCTCCTCTGGGAAGCCATGACTTCCTGTATTCACATATCACTCTCCAATGTTGGGGGTTGCCGTTTGACATGTATCCTTACCTGTCTTATAGATCCCAGAAGAGTTGTTGATTTTTCAGTGTGTTTAGCTTTAACTTGTTGTTAGGATGAGGAGGTAACTTCCAAGCTCCTTACATGTTGAAGTAGAAATGGGAAAACATAAACCCGCTCTTAGGTTTTTCGATTCATAGGTTGTTAGAACTTAGTGTAGCCTCCAAATTCTAGTTTCAAACAAGAGATTTGTCCACAGTTCCCTAAGAGTTCACAGAAGGTGTGTAAGCTATTTTCACTATTTCCAGAGCCCAAGAAAAGTCTTATATTTACCCAAAATAAGACTGCATAGGCCAACTGAAAGGACACGTGCTTTGTGTTGGTTAGAAATATTAAGTAGTTGGAGTGGTCCTCTCATACTGGAAGAGTTGCTGATTTTTCAGTTGTTGATTTTTCTTCATTTCTGTTACAATGTTTTTCATCTCTAGCATTTAATTTTTGTTCTTTCTTAGGATTTACATCTCTCTGCTTATATTGCCTGTCTATTCTTGCATGCTGTCTATTTTATCCATTAGAGTCTTGAATTTATTGAAATATATGTAGATTTCTAGATTGACAAGTTTCTCTTTTTATTTAGCTCTTTAAGGGAGATTTTCTATTGTCTTTTGACTTACATTGTTTCTGATAAGAAGTCAGCCATAATTCATAATTGTTCTTTTTAAAATTTGGATGCTTTTAAGATTTTATTTTATCTTTAGTTTTTAGCACTTTAACTATGATATGTCTATGTGTGGTTTTCTTTGTATTTATCCTGCTTGGAGTTCATTGAGCTGCTATGGTCTGTGGGTTGATTTCCTTAATCAATTTTAGAAAATTTGTGTCCATTACCTCTTCAAATATTCTGTCTCATTCTCTTTTTCTGAGACTTCAAATACAAATATGTTAGGCCATTTGGTATCATCTCAGCATCTTAGAAGCTCTGTTTTATACCCCCCTCCCCATTTTTCTATTTCTGTTTTAGTTTGGATAATTTCTATTGATCTATCTTTAAGTTTACTGATTATTTCCTCTGCTGTGCCCATAATTCTGCTAAGACCATCAAATGACTTCTTCATTTCTGATATCATATTTTTTTGTTTTTAGCAATTCCTTCCTTCCTTCTTTTCTTTTCTTCATTTTTTCCCTTTCTTTCTTCCTCCCTCCCTCTTTTCCTTTCCTTTCTTTTCCTTTCCTTTCCTTTCCTTTCCTTTCCTTTCCTTTCCTTTCCTT